>NC_142501.1:92756425-93062120 GCF_057876585.1 Rhinolophus sinicus
ATTCTCTGTTCCCTTCTCTCTTTCTTCTCCTTCTGGTATGCCCATTATTCTTATATTGCTCTTTCTGATGGAGTCAGAAAGTTCTTGTAGAGTTCTTTCATTTCTTTTAAGTCTCAAGTCTCTTTCTTCTTCTATTTGTGTCATTTCCAGGTTTCTATCTTCGATGTCACTGATTCTTTGCTCCATCTGGTCAACTCTACTACCTAAGCTGGTTATTTCATTCTTAATTTCTTCTATTGAGTTCTTACCTCCAGAAATTCTATTTGGTTCTTTTTTAAGATTTCAATCTCTTTCGTAAAATGCTCATGCTGTTCTTTGATTGAGTTTCTGAGTTCATTTAACTGCCTATCTGTGTTTTCTTGTATCTCGTCGAGTTTTTCCAGAACTGCAATCTTGAATTCTCTGTCATTTAAGTCACATATTTCTGTATCTTTAAGTGCCTTCTCTGGAGATTTTTCACTTTCTTTCTGAGCTATCCCGTTGCCTTGGTTATTCATGGCGATTACTGGTTTACTATTTCTCTTCCTAGACATCTACAGGAGTGACTTCTGCAACAGGTTGATAGAAAGCGGTCTTTCTTTTGTTTGCCAGTACTTGTTGGTAGAATGTTTTATTATTTCTCCAACTGCAGCTTATTTTTCTTCTCCTACACGGTATTGCTATGTTTTCTCTGCACTATTCCAACTTCTCACACAATGGGGGGATTCCCTGGGAGACGGGCTTCTCCTCTGTTAATAGTTCGTCTAGGTCACAGGGCGCAGTGTCCCGGTGGGTATGCGGAGAACTTTTGATGTTCCAAAGCTCGTCCAGCTCCAGATTCAGAGCCCGTATATTTCAGCAGTTCTGTTTACTCCTGCAGGGATCCGCCCAGATAGGTGGGGTCAGGGGCGGGGTGAGTTGTGAGAGGTGGCCCAGAGCAATGGCGGCGACCACCACCACAGCCGGTCCTGCTTCCACAGCTCTCTCCCCTTTGCTGGAACTAGTTGGGCTGCGAATTTATGTTTGTGGTCCACAGTTCTCAAAACAGCAAATTTTCTGTTGTTTTGATCTGACACTGCTACTGTTCCGCTTCTAGCACCGGGCAGGTGGGGGCGGGGCGAGCTCCGGGAGGGGAGGGAGGGGGCGGCTGGTCTCAGTGCCTAAGGCTCCGTTCTCTGCTCGGCAGTGCGGGCTTAAACCACCGTTTTCAGCCTTTTTCCCTCAGTCTTTTCTCCGAGGTCTCTGCCGTGAGCGTTGGGTTCAGCCGTGTTATATGCTGTCCCCTCAGCCCTGTGGGCCATAAGCGGAGCCCTAGCAGTCCGAGTTCTTCCCTCTCCCGCAGCTGCGGTAGTTCCGGGAAGCAGCGAGCTCGGCGCACTGAGCTGGGTCTGCGTCCTGCGCCCGCGCGGCTCCGTCTCGCGCTTCTCCCTTCCCTCCTCCTCCCTCCACTCGCTCGAATCTCCCACCTGTAGGTGATTTCAGTCGGTAGTGGGCCTCTTCATGTTGCCTGTCTGCTGTGCAGGGAGTCCTTTGTGGAGTTTTTGTTGTTCGATTCTTTGTAAATTCCAGGGGAGCTTTACAGAGGCTCACCTCACGCCGCCATTTTTCCCCTGCTTTTTAGAATTTTGTATGCTGTCAGTGTTGTCTGGTTTCCAAACCTAATTCTAAAGTGAAGACAGCCAGATGATATTTTCATCAGGTATGCTGAAGAATTATTATAATTTTAAAGTCAATGTTATCCCTAGACATCAACCTATAATAAATTGTTCCATGATGTTAAACAAAAGAGAGGGAGAGAGAGAAATGTAAATAAGTGGATTATTCCTAATGAACCATCTATTTACAGTCTTTTCATAGTTATCATCAAACTATTTCCATCTGATAATTAGCCTTTGTACATCCACAGTAACTTAATTTTTCTAATTTTTTTTGCAGTTATGTGCTCATTAGAAAAATTTGGCAACATAGCCTCTTCCTTCCAGGAAGCTACAAGGTCCTGCTGGCTTTCCACCTGTCTTGGCCCCTTTGAGCAGACCTTCAGCTGTGGGCATTGAAAGCATCTGATTTGTGGGCCCCTTGGGTGTATCCATCGGGCAGTAGTGGATTTCTGAGAAACCATTGTGTCTGGGCTCAGGCCCAGCGCATACTTCTCATTTCTCCTTAAGCCACTTTCCACTTTATCCTTCAGAGGGAGTGTGTCTTTGGGTGATTCTGTCTCCCAGATGCTGTTTAAAAGGTCTTTGCATTGTTGTATGTGCAGAGAACTTGGACGCGGGCTGGACAAGTGTCGCTGTTGCCCAGGTGGGAGGCAGAGGTTGTCCCTGCGGACTTGCCCAGTGGCCTTTACCTGGGGGAGGTAAGTCCTCAGGGTGGGTCTGTCATGCAGGGTGGCATGCGGGGTCTTAGCTCCCACTCCCCACACAAGAATGCAGGACATGGTGAGGTCAAAAGGGAACACCCATGGAGCCATTGATAAGGGAGTCATACCACTAATAGTCTCGCTGGCGGCTGGGTTGTAGACATAGGAAGCAGGAGCCACAGAATCCGCAATTGGTCACTAATATAACTGCTGTGGCTACGCTAGCAGGAAATGGGGGCTATCAAGAAGATGGTGGCTGAGCTAGCAAGCGGCGGAGTGTGGATTGCGGATTGCAGAGAGGCGGATTGCAGCTAGCAAGTGAGGTTGGTTGGCAGAGAGAAGTGGACGGCAGGTTGCGGATCGTGTGGCTCCTGTTTCCTGTTTCTCCAACCCAGCCGCCAGCGAGAATATAGTGGTGTGACTCCCCTACCTATGGCTCCATGGGTGTTCCTTTTTGGCCTCACCATATCCTGAATTCTTATGTGGGGAGCGGGACCAGAGACCCCGCAGGCCGCCCTGCATGAATGTGACCTCCAGCTCCAGACCCCGTCAATGGGCTCCTCCCCAGCCAGCCAGGGCCCGCAACACCTGCTCCGCCTGGGAAGGCCATGGCAGCCAGTGGTAGCGCTAGAATATAGGCTCCCACATGCTGGAATCCTCATTCTGGCTCTGTCATACCCTAGCTATGTGACTGTGGGCAAGTGATGAGTGGAAAATGCTTTCGAGCCTGATAGCCCAAATCTCACCTCCACTCCTTCCTGGCTGTGTGGTTTGGGGTGAACCACTGAACTTCTCTAAGCCTCTGTTTCTAGTCTGTAAACGATGATCACAATACTTCCTTTGCCGAGTTGTTGTGGAGATTAAATGATCTTGTATATCAGATGCCTAAAATCAATGCTCAGTGGATGTTAATTTCCCTTGTTCTCTCAGCTTTAAATCCTTGTTGAGTCCTAGTTTACTTACCTGTAAGATTATAGGATCTAAAATTCTGTCATCCCAACAAGCCATCAGGGTACTGTCTACATCTCTGAATTAGACTGAAAAGGGAGCCTGGGAAAGAAGCTGTACAATTTGCTCCAGCTCCCGGGGTACGCCGAGGGCAGGCCATACTGGAGCCAGTCCCGTGTGACCAGTGCTGCCCTCTCCCTGCTGCTGATGTGCTTCTCTCTGGTATGAACCCAGAACAATTCCCTAACTCCCAGGGTCAGCCTGGACACAGCCATGATAAATACAGGCTTCAGAATCTCAAGACTCGGGAAAACATTAAATGTGATTAATAAAAGTTTCCCCATTCTTTGAGGCTTGATGTCCATGGGAAGAGATAAATAAACCTGAGGCCTCCCCCACCAAGTACACCTTTAAATATTAAACCTTTTACTTAACTATAAAATAAGCAGAGCTCCTGCTGCCTGGAGAAAATGGCCATCTCCTCTCGTTGGTGGAGATGACATCATCACACTTACTGTATATGTAAATGTGAAGTGTTTTCAATACTGTAAAAACATGGATGGGGTTCTGGAAGGCCTATCCTGTAGGCCCACCCAAATGAGTCTTCAGAGAGGGAATGGGGAAACCGTGGGGCTGAGCAGAAAGGGCCAAAGAGGGGGATGAGAGCCCACACCCAGAGAAAACACAGCAGGTACTACCAACCCAGTCTGTGGCAGAAGTCTGAGTGGTGTGTTTTCCCACTTATCAGTTGACTAGATATACCACAGACTGTCTGCAAAGCCAGTCTGAAGCTAGCCTTTACTTTAATTCAGACCCAAATTCTGCCATGTCAACTTGTCTAATTCTATATGTTTGTAGTTTATGTTTGTTTTCTTTTTTTCTTAGTTTTCTAGTGAAATTTCCATGTGAAAATTCCCAGTCTTATTTTAGCCAAATAAAGGAAGAGGTTTTTTCCTGACTCTTAAGAAAGATAGAGGGAATCAGTGCGCCCCTAGTGGCCATGCATGGTCGTTACAGGGAAAGCAAGCCCAGCGTCCCCAGAGTCCCTGGAAGAGCCCGTTCTGGAGACAGCAGATTTTCTAGGCTGGAGCAGTTTCTTTCTTCCTGTCTGAGCTTTCCCATACATACTTTACAAGGCAGGACCTCTGTGTGCGTCACTGAACCCTAGGATTTGAGAAATAGTAAGCAGTGAACAGGGACCTCTTTTGTATTTGTGTCAGCCCAGATCTGAGCCTTGTGAGCAGTTAATTCATATCTGCCTTTTATTGAGAGCTTGGAATGTGCTGGGCACTGACATGTGTTACCTTATTTAATTCGTACAATCCAGGATCAGGTAGTAGGTTCCCCAGTTTTCAAACGGAGAAACTGAGGCTAGCAAGATTAATTTGTGAAGATCACACAGTGAGTAGATACTGGTCTGACTCACTGGAGCCTGAGTGCCTAGCCCCATGGTCTACTCCCCTGACATTGAACTTCAGCAGTGGATAGCCCTGGCCAGCAACAGGTTCAGCTGACATGGGAAGTGCATACGAATGGTATGTTTGTACAGTCTTAGCCACTGAGCCCGAAGTTGAACAAATACATAGAACTTCTTGGAAGGAGGATGCATTTTAGGGTGCTGAGTTGTTCCCTGAGGTTCTGCCTGTGCCAGTTCTGTGTGTTTCCGTGACGTGCATCTGCTCTCCAAGCCTTCTGAGATAGAAAACAACAGAAAGAGGTGACGAGATGGGTCCTGTTGGGAAATGTGGACGTATGTGCAGCTTGATTATTCCTGAGTGTTATCAGTAGCAGAACTGTTGTTCCTACTCCCTTTCCAAGTCTGAGGACAAAAAGGGCCAGCCAAGCAGAGGGTTCTTTTTCCGTCTATGTGGCTGACGGGGTAGAAAGGCCGTTCCGCCCATCAGTGCCTGGGGCAGGCCTTACGGGCTCTGTGGCCTGGGAAATGTGCTGAGCTTTGCTTCAGCTGCGCTGTGGCTTGCTGCCCAGGCCTGTGGTACTCCAAGACACTAGCTGACAATCCTAAAACCTAGAGCCTCTGTGAACAGGGTGAGTTGTTGTTACCAGGACTTGCCCTGTCACCACCTATTAAATTTTCTGGGGACCCAACAGCCCCCGGCCTGTGGCCACACAGCAGCCTCCTCCTGGCCCAGAGCTCTGGCATGAAGCTAGGCCTCTCCGACTATTTAATGTTTCATTAGTGGTTTTCCAAAGGCACAGGTCCAAGCTTGGCTGGGTCGCGTCCTTCAGAAGTACGTGAACACTTAATAAAACCAAACTGTTGAAGGATCCCAAACGCAGGAATCTGGTCACTTGGAAGTGCAGGCTGGAGGCCCGGGGAGGGCTGCTGCAGTGTCTCAGCTCTTCCTCCTCTGTATACTCTGTGCCATATGTCTGTCTCTCTCCAGTTACTCAGCCTGTTAGTAGCTCTTCACTATTTGGGATTCACTAACCTCTTTTCATATCTGATGAAAGCTTTGGACTCTTTCCCCAGAAAAAAATGTACCCATGCACATGAAATGCAACATTTTGCTTAGAATTTTAAGTCACCCTCTAAAAATGAATTCCCATTGATAAACCCCTGGGCTAAACCACAGTCGCTTCCAGGATTAGACACAGGGGACTGTGGAGTGTTTTCTCACCAAGGAAAAGAAATCGGTTGTTTGTTGTTGAAATGCCACAAGTCCGTTGAGTTGCATGATGAGGCCTACACCACTAGAATCACCTGAGACTTCACAGGAAGAATGGCAGCTCAGCTGAGTGACAGGTCCCTTCGGCAGAGTCACTCCCAGGCAATTATTCAGAGTCCTCAGGAGCTTTCAGGGCCTGCAGGCAAGTCAGGGACTGCAGCCTGGGCCAAGGAGTGGCTTTCAGCAGGTGCTAATGGCAGGTACCGAGGGAAACATAAGCTTTGAAGGGGCCACACCTGCATTCAAATACTGATTGCTGTCGGCTTTGTGGTCCTGGCCAAGTCCTGAGGCTACGGCCCTGTACATGGTTTTTTAAAAAACTATGGTTGCAGAGGAATTAAGGTGTACAAAGTGGCACAAAGTAGGAACTCAGTAAACTAAATAGGGCCTATGGTGGAGATGGTGGGAGTGGTAAACACGCCGTTCCAGGTGAGTTGTGTTAGTGTCTACAGAGTGTTTCCTGCTGGGTTCTCAAGCCAGGAGCCTTTCGAGAAACCTTATATACTCCACCCCACCCCCTGCCCGCAGAACTTCTGATCTGGGGGGAAGTGAGGACAGTGGAGGGAAAGAATAGTTAGGTGTTTGGGTAGCTAGCTGTGGCAGATGGCATGATTTGTCCCCCAAAGGAGCTGCAACCGGTGCTCTTGGGGGACAGGAGGAGCTCTGCAGTGTCATCACCCCAAAGGCTGGTCCAAGGGGCCTCCTGCCCCAGTCCCTGAGCCTGCAATTCCTGAATCTCCACCATGGGCCCAAGGACAAGCTCAGGGTGGGGAAACTCGGGCCAGGCTGGAGGGGCATTTAGGAGGAGGCTGTTTGGTCACCTCCAAAGGGTGGGGCAGGGCTTCTCACTTTTGTGTTCTAAAAATTAATGCACTCTTTTAAAGTCACATTTGCATCTTCCAGAGTTCCACTGCTGTCAGGCAAACCCCAGTAGCCTATTGTCTGCCTATTGTCTGCTCTGAAGGCCCATCCCGATACCTCGAGTCGCCTGAACCAGAAAACTATACGGAGCTTGACTTCGTGAAGTTTGTATTAGAAAAGCAATAGGTATTTTCTCATCTGTACATATAAAGTTACCACAGGAAGTAAGCTTTCCAAACTATATACTTCATGCTTACATATACTTCACGCCCCTAAAAGAATGTGCCCTGCCCCTTTGAGCATCTGAGATGCTGGGCTGCAAACAGTGCCTGGAGGAGGGGCATGGCTGGGGTCTGGAGTGAGTGTGGGTACAGACGGTGTTTAGTTACGGGGAGCACAGCCTTTTCTTTCTGCCCCACACTGTCTCCTGTCCACAGCTGAGCAGAAGCGGCCACAGCTGATCTGTCACTGTCTATATGAGTGACGTTGCCGCTTTTTCCAGCCTCCTTCAACCATCAGATACTCACAAATATTTTGGCAGGTTGTCTGACTGTTATTGACGTTTTCTAAACAGATAGTCTTGGCCTCTTTAAAGGGACGGACAGATAGGTTGGGTGGCTCTAAATGGGGGCAGAGCTCTGGTCTGTGAGTCAGGGACCTGCCACTTAGGAGTCAGATGGCTTCTGGGAGCCACCTATCTTTACCTGCAAGTTGGGCACCTTGAGTCCTTGACACCCTGGGTCCTTCCACCTTCCACCGAGTTGTCATCATTCGTTGAGATTCTGTCTAGGGAAGCACTAAAATGTGCCATTGCAGAATTCCAGATCTGAAGAGAGTTGCCTGTGCTGCTCAAAGCTGTGGGAGGAAATGGTGGTGTGCCAGGTCCAGAGCAGAGGGAGAGAGACCAGGCTCTATAGCTGCACGAGCATCCTCAGCAGCAAGGAGGCTGTGCCATGTTCTCAAATGGAGACTTAAGAACAGAAAGGATTTTGAGAAAGCTGTGGTGGGGAAGCCAGGAGAGCAGTCCTGAGGGCAGGCGGGGAAGAGACTCCCTGAGGGAGGCCAGGCAGCTCTGGGCACCTGTGAGTCAGTGATTGTGTGGCCAGCTCGTAGGATCATATTTCTAGAACATGAATTTGATCATGCAGCCTCCCGTTAAGAAGCCGTCTGTGACTCCCAGGGCCCGAGGAGCTGGTCTGTGCTCCTGAGCACAACATGCAAGACCCTCTGAGTGCCGGCCGGCTCACCCCGCTGTCCCCGCACATGCAGCAAGCACTGGCAGCCATTCAAAACCGCTGCCATTTTCCACACCTTCTCCACTGTCCTGGAGGGAGCAACTCAAATGTCACCCTTTCAGTGTAAGCCTTCCCTGACCCTTCTGTCCCTGTGTGGGTGGCTCTATCCTTGTGAACTCACAGATCAGAGCGCTTCTGCCTGTGTCCACGCTCCACTAGACAGAGTCCCCCGCAGGGTCCTCATGCGGCCCATTATTGTTCAGGAGCCCCGCCCCTACTCGTGGGAAATACAGACTGACCCGCTGACTCGGGCTCTGTATGCGTCCCCCCCCCCCCCCCATGATCTTGCGCTCTGGGCTGACATCTGTGTCTCACTTCTGTTCCCAAACCTCTACTCTTTGGACGCCAAATGGCCATTTCTTCATGGGAACTCACAGGAGCCTTCAGTGTGTAAGTGAGTGGGGAGGGCAGGACCCGCAGCCTGACCCCCTGGACACTGCCCTCAGGGACCTGGCTTGTCGAGTAGTCCTAGCTCCCCCCCCATCTTGGAGCAGAGCAGCATGTAAGGTACAGAGGTGCAGTAAGCAAAGGACCCGCAGAGCTGGATGGAGCTTTAGGGCCGCTGCCTTGGGCCAAAGGGGAGAAGAGGCCTCTAAACCTCGCCGTCCTGTCTCCTGCTGTCCTGTCATTCTCATCCATCACCATTGCTGGCTCTCCTCTGGCCTGAGAAGCAATGAACTGAAATCAATTTCGAATCCCTGGCTCTCCCATTCATTCCCCTGCTGATATCCTAGGAAGAGCGAGAGGACAGCTGGTTGGTACCAGCCCCCCAGGGGACCTCAATCGTCCCCTAGCAACTTGCACACAGAGCGCCAGGCACAGACTGTTTCTGCCTCGGCACAGCTTCTCTCCCAGGAAGTTTAAAGGGTGAGGCCTGAGCACGTAAAGTGGGGAGAACGCACAGCAGATCTGAACAGACAGGGATGGCAATGGGAAAGCTTGTTTTGTTTTACAGGGAACCAAAGAGAAGAGTGATTTGGCTCCAGGATCTGTCAAAGAGCAGAACATGAAAATAAGGGAAACAGTGAAAATACCTTGGGGAAACAGGAAAATGGAGGTGTTTTTAGCCAGTTTTGTCCCTGTAAGCAGGATTGTGATTAGTAATGGTGACTACGTTATCCTAGCAGGCAGAGGGAGCTGAGTTATGTCACCACTGAAGCTGATTAGGTTGGGGATTCATCGTGGAGTTGGCTTCGGGCCCTGAAGACAAGCCTGGAGCCAGATGGAGGGCAGCAGGGCCTGCAGCTCTGCAATTGGAGGCATCTTTGGTCTGCGAGGGCAAGTGGCCTGAAAGACAGAAGCCCCAGTGCTTTTCCAAAGAGGGCTAGGCCTGCACTGTGTTTCAGAGGCTGCTGTGGGGAAGCGAGAGCCCCTCAGCCTGGAGCCCAAGAAGGGTTCACAGCACAGATCTAACAGTCTAACTATTTGGCCTTGAACAAGTCACTTTACCTTTATGACCTGCAAGGGTGTTTTTACTGAGGTGGAAATGGAGTCTCCGAGGGATTGTTGAGAAGAGGGGGGAGATGAGTGTGGAGTGCTGTGTGGACTGGCAGCAAGTAGGAGGCCTCACAGTCCTTAAGAAGAGCTGGGGGCTGCCTGCAGGGCTGTTCCCGGGGACCTCTCACCCTGGCCCCTGGCGTTCCGTTCTGGGCCAGGGCCAGCACGGACAGAGTCCTTATCGTTAGGCGATATATTCCATTCTGTCTTGAAAGCTCCAGGGCCTCCTAAAACCTTCCATTTAGCCCCAGAAGCAATCTGTTAGGAGCCAACATCTGTGTTGGTAATTCGGAAGCAGAGACATGTCCTGGGGGAGGTGGGAGGTTGCCCCAGCCTGCTCCATAACTTGCCCTTAGGCCGTACGACTGTAGGTCTCCTAGGATCTACTCGGACCTTCTCTGGCTCTTACCACTAGGGCTCAGTTCCTGGGGCATCTCAGTTCAGCTAGGACGATTGGAGACACGCACTGAAGGGTCAGGCGGTTGAACGTCCCCAGGGCTCCAGGGGACCCAGTGGTTTTCAGGCTCCCAAATGCATTGGTAATGATTCTGAGATGCCATCTCGGTACCCTAAGTCACAGTCCGCAGCAAAACAGAGCTTTTTGTACAGTTTGACCCATGTTTTCTCCCCACACAGGCTTCCTCTGTGTTTTATTAAAGAGCTACTCAGAATGACTTCAGATCATTAGGAGCTCAGAATAAGCTCGCTTTTCAGAATCTGAACCCTTGCTTTCGTATCCCTTGCTTTTGGGGACATGCTAATACAAAAAATGTCTGCCTTTAAGCACCAGGGGTTTGAGACCCCTTGCAAGGGATTTGGGAGATTTAGATGATGAGTCTTACAGCATCAGTGGCCAATTTCTTAAAATTTCACCTCCTGTTGATGAAAGCAAAAAGCGTGGGTTCTGGAAACTGCATTGCCAAGCATGGGTTAAGGGTCTGGTACTTTGTATTATCTATTTTATTCCCCACGACAGTGCTGTGAGGTGGATAATGTCAAACCCATTCTACAGAAGTGAGAACTGAGGCTAGTTAAATAACTTGGCCATTTAATACACCACTGGTAGACTGGGATTCAAACTCAGCCTCATTTAACTCTAGGAACCGGGTCATTCCTTTGAGTCGCAGTGCCTTAACCCAAAGGCTAAACCAGAATGAGGAGCAGCTCATTGAGAAGCAGGCTTCAGGTGGCTTATGCGTTCCATACTGTCTCCATCACCTACAGGTTGTCATCAGTGGTAAGAGCCTGTGATTTGGAGGCAGAGGGCTCTGGATTTGAGGCCTCGCTCCACCATCCACTTGCTGTGTGTTTGACCTTGGCTTCACCAAGCATGGAGTCTTCCTCCGTAACATGTTAACCCACATAGGGCTTCTCTGAATAGTGGACAGAAAAAGGCACATAATGTGCTCAGCACGGGGTCTTCTCTGCCCACCCAAGGTTAGCTTAGGGTCCCCATTCCGCACCCACAGCACTCTGCTCTCACGAGGGGCGTCTTCCCTCTGTCCATCCGCCTCCTCCCACTGCCTACCAAAGATCAGGCGCCCCATCTGGCCTGCCACTGCTGAGTGCCTAGCTGCTGACGCAGTGCCTGGCGCTGGGTCAGAAGTCAGTGAGCACTTGATGGCTAACTGTTAGCCACACTGTTGCTCCCGCTGCTCCTTCTGCTCCCAAGCCCGCTTGCTGCCGGAGCCTGGGGCCTCCGTCCTGGCACCCAGGAACCTCCCTCCTCGGAGCCTTTCCTCCCAGGTTTCCCACCTGGACAGTGACGCCTCTCTGCACACCCGTCCTTCCTTACGACTCTCCCAGCAACGTCTGCATCACGTGCTCCTGGTGGCGCCTGAGGGCTGGTATAGGGTAACGAGATTCTCTTACATGTTTTTGGCTCTTCAGGCCTCTTGGGTCTGTCAGGCTTCTTTGTGGGGTCTGGGGTGGGAACATGTGCTCCCGCCTCCACCCTCAGGCCTAGTGCCAGGCTGAGTGTGCCCCAGGCTCTCAGGAGCGCTGAGTCTATTGGATGGCCAATAGGGTGCTCACAATGCAGTTTTAAGTCATGTTATGTGCGTGTGGGTAGTCACTGTTTAGCTTTTTCCGGGCTTATGAAAAGCTTCATGATCAAGGTTGGAAGAGTGCTTCAACTGCTTTTTGTAAAAAGGGCAAAAATTTGCGTTTTTATATTTTGTGCTCCATCACCAGCCAACCGTGCATCCCAAAATATTTATTTGGCACTTGGCTACACATGGTCCTTTGGTAGGCATTGAATCAAATGAGATTAACAGGCCTGTTGACTAGTTTCACATTTAAGACCCAAAACCAGACACAGCAAGGAGGTTTTAAGCGGTGTTTAAAGATGAGTGACATAAAATGTATTATGTTCATATGCATAAGACACACTTGTAATAGCAGACACATTTTCATGTCTGTGAGTTCATATGACCATCACAGTGAGCCTTTGAGATTCATAAGTAGGACAGGTCTGCCTTTGCACATACGGAAACACTGAGACATGGAGTGTAAAGTTATAGAGCTAGCGGATATTTCTGCCCGGTCACCGGTGGTGCATCTGTGATGGTAAAGGACAGACACTTGGAGCCAGATTGCCTTCTGTGAACCCCACATCCCCAACTTGTTTAGCCTTGTTTCCTTGACAAGTTATTTAACCTCCCTATGCCTCAGTTTTCCTATCTTTAGAGCAGGTGTAATGGGACCACGTATATGATCATTCTGAGGATTAAGTAATATCCACAAAGCAAGTATTAACTTATGATGTGCCTATAGTAAGCACTAAATGTTTGTTCAATAAAAACACAAACCTATACAAATTGGTAGTTACAAAATAGTCACGGGAATATAAAGTACAGCATAGAGAATGTAGTCAATAATATGGTAATGACTATGCATAGTGCCAGGTGGGCACTAGACTTGTTAGGGGGATCGCTTCTTAAATTATATAAATGTCTAACCACTATGCTGTACACCTGAAACTAATATAAAATAATATGGAATGTCAACTGTAACTGAAAAAACTAATTAAAAACATACACACAAACCTAGACGTGCATATGGGGTTCTTTATACTCTGTCCTCACCTCTGAACATCTCCATAATAAAAAAGAAGGGAACAATGTGTCCCCTAGTTTTCTGTTAATTAAAAAGGCTCTAGATATGGAGTGAGCCTCCTGAGGATGAGCTCCCCTTTGAAACCCTTGGCCACAACATCACGATGGCCTCTACAGCTACGTGGCCCCTACGTCCGTGGCCCCGGGCAGAGAGCAGCAACACGAGCTGACTTAGAGTCTCAGTGGTAAGAGGGCAGAGCTAGCTGCAAGTGCTGGAACACCCTGCTTTCCAGCCCGGTTCTATGATTGCACCAAAGCTAGATGATTGTCGAAGCGGAACCTGACCTTGCTGACTATTTGTCCATTGCCAGCCAGTGCTCCAGGCCTTCGATGTTAAGCATCTCCTCTTGTTCCTGGCACTTTAATGATGATAATGAAGTGAGGGGAGAGGGCCGTGTGCAACGCGGCTGGCCAGGCGCCTCAGCCAGAGAGCTCAGTTTGAAGGGGCAATGCCATGTGCTTCTTGGGGCCAGAGCCAGGCCCCACGTGGAGCTCTGGAGAACAGGAGCCAACCAGCTGGAAGAGGAAGGCAGGACGTTGCATTGCAGGCAGTGTGGATGTGGAAAACAGAGCTTGGTTTGCCAGGCCTCATGCTGCCCCTTACTGCTATGTGACCTTAAGCAAAGCACTTAACCTGCCTGAGTCTCAGTGGTCCTATCTGGGAAATGGGGACATTAATACTGGCTCTGACTACTTTTCACATGTGAAATCAATTTATAAATCTTAAGCGCTACACTGATCTTGTAAACTGGAGATAGCAGTATGCTAGCAATGACTTTCCTTCACGGACCAGCATGTGGGGTCCAGTATCCCCAGGCGCCTCAGTCACCCAGTCTCAAGGGTCACAGGAGGGTTCTGTGGCACCACCGCCATCAGCAGAGCATTACTTCCTTAAGGATTTATTCTCTGGGTCAGGATTAAGCCATTATCACTGACTATAATACCTTATGAATAATTAATTTGATTTTTTTCCCACCCATTTGACCCCTGATAGGAGCAAGGTTGTTTTGTTTTTTGAGAAGAGTGACAGTTGAAAGGGATAGCCAGATCATGAAGGTTTTGGAGTTAGGAGAATTAGCATGGCCTCATGGTGACAGGGGAGAGGTACTTGTGACAGCACAGAGACACACAGAACCAAGATGTAGGACTGGAGTGATAAGGGACAAGCCACAGTCTTCCCAAAATTTCCTCGAGTTCAGTCTGCTTTCAGTACTCTTAATTCCTTTCTGACCAGTGTCTCACCCTGCCAAAATTGAGTTGAAGCAGATACAATTCCAGGTCAAAGATACATCCTGTATTATTAACCTTCTGGTGTGCCCCACAGCTAACCAGCTAGGTAGGTTTTCATTTACTCATCTATGGAGGGAGAGGGTGACACTGCAGAGTGAAGGTGTTAGAGGCGGGAGTGAGAGTGAAGTTTCTGAGGACATGGAGAAGGTAGGATTTGGAGCAACTTGGTGACAGAACAGCAGGCACACAGCTTCCGCACAGACAGTGCTGCAAGGTCCACAACAGCTATTTGAAGGCTGCTTTTCCTTTTTTTTATTTAATTAATTTAAACTTTTTTTTATTATTATTAAGTGACAGCTTTCATCACTTCTGGCAGCTGCTGAGAGACAAGGTAATTTATAGATGCCTTGACACTGTATGATTAGGACAAGTACAGTAAAAATTAGATGAGAAAATGACTCTCAGCAACCTGAGCTCCCGCCCACCTCCCCCAGCCCCACTTACCCACCCCGCCATCTTTTCAATTCACCCCACCTCACAAGCAAGTCCCAGGTAGGTGTCTGCTGCTGTCACCGAGGGACCCAGGAAGCACGGGATGCCTTTCCTCACTGCAAGACAATGAGGACGATGGCACATGGCATATGGGAACTGCCATTGTCCCAGGAACCATAGCCCTGCCCTGATGCCCCTCGGCCTTTCTCATAGCTGCCTATTTTTACCTGGGGGAAAGTGTGATTCTCAGGCTTGAAAACCTCTTCAGAACTTCTCTAGTTAGAACTTCCTTGATGGTTACGAGGTGCACTGTGGGCCCAGCCCAGCCAGGCTGGGTCTGCAGCACAAGGTCGCTGGGCCAGCCACCTGCTGGCCATGAGCATCTCATCCATGGCCACCCCCAGATGCCATGAAAACACTACCATGTGCTCTGCGTGCCTCACTGTGGAAAAGGCTGAAAATTATTGCTAGCCTACTCCTAGACCTCCAGCAAGGATAGTCATTAAACCACCGCAGGAAATATGGACATCTGTCCTTAGCTCTTCAAAATTGTCAGGGTCCCAAGCTCCTCAAGAATGCGCCTTATCACCTCTCCCTCGTGTTAACCAGAAGTATTCATGGGGGTGAGCCTAAACCTTGTTCTGGGTAGAGCATGTTTCCCCTTCTTCCACCCTCCTCAGTCTAACATTCTGTGTGTTCCTTTTCTTAGGGTGAAGGAGCACCCCTACCCAAGTCATAAGGGATCCACTTAGCAGGCATTTGCATGTGTCGGGGGGAGGGGTGCCCTGTGTGTTTATAATTACTATGTACTAGGCAAGATTAAATCGGGACACTCAACCACGTGCAATCCAGAACAACCAGATACTGAATCGGAAGGTGAGATTGTTTCACCTCAGAGACCAACTGTGGACTGTGCAGGCCCTCCCACTGTGGACTCTTCTCACAGGGCTGGGAAGGAAAAACCAAGCTCCCAACCTGATACATAAGGTACCTTGGCTTCCAGAAAATTAAGTGGACAAGCATGTCTTGTTAGCTTCTGGGGGGATTGGATTGCTTGTTTATGTGGGAAGAAATGAAGCAATTGGGATTCCTATTTTTGATTACAGAGTTTGTGGCTAGTTTTGTTGTTGTTGATGATGATGATGTTCTGTATAAAGAGCCAAGCACGAAAGACTGAGAGGGAGTGCAGAAAAAGATGAGCTTTGGGGTTCTCAGGAGGCATCCATGTCGTACTTATTCTTAGTTTCCCCTCACATGCGTAGCACAGTGCTTAGGACATGAATAGGTGTTCCCATAAAACACTGCTAAACTGCAGAGGGGAAGCTATTTTGTTGGGGGAAGGGGACACCCCCTGCCTCAGTTTCCCCACCTAACAACCAAGGCTTGCTGATTTGGATTCCCTGGAGGACCGAGCTACTCCCTGAGGGAATTGGGGGAGGAGACATGAATACATTCTACTGCTCCAAGTCACTTTTTTTTTTTTTTAATGGATTTGTAGGAACTTTCAAATACAAACAAATTAAAAAGGTACTGGAGTGAAAAAGGAGAGACTTTATTCAAGTAACAATTTGCAAACTGAGGAGATGAAGCCTCTGGCAGAAACCGAAAGTGTGCTCTGCAGAGACAAATGGGAGCCTGTCTTTTAAACAGAACGTTCCCATCCAGGTTCCCAATTAGGTCCATCTTCTGTAAATGAGGTACCCAAACTCCTACGGTACTTAATTGTGCGGTCCTCATTGGTCAGTATAGATGCAAACGAGGATACAATTTGTATAGTTCTGATTGGACAGGGCAGGTCTCAGTCCACCGGTGGTTGACCAGATGGCTTAAAGAAGTGGGGCGTAGTGCAGAAAGCCAAGGGCTCAGTCTGAGATTCTTCCCAGGGTACAGAGCACAAGAGAAGCCCTGTCAGCAAATGGCCGCTAGGCTCTTGTTATTCGTAAAATTTGGTCCCTCAGTGAATCATGGGGAGTCCATCTCAGCAAATAAATTCCTTCTCAGGGTTCACATCAAATGAATCTTTCTTCTCAGGGTCCCTTCAAAGATAGTACAGAGAGGTCTGCTGTGCTGCAGTGGTTACATCTGACATAAATAACTATGGTATACTGTTAAAACCGGATCTGACATTGGCACAATGTGTTTATATAGTTCTGTGCCATTTTATCACATGTGTAGATTCATGTAAGCACTGCCACAGTCAGGTTACAGAACTGTCCCATGAGCACAAAGAGCTTCCTCCTACTATCCCTTTATAGTTACACCCACCCCTGTCCTCCCCACCATCCCTAACCCCTGGCAACCACTAATTTGTTCTCCATCTCTATAATTTTGTCATTTGAAGAACATTGTATAAGTGACTTCTCGTTGCCTTCTTGTGGATTATTGAACATTTTTTAGAACTCTATTTTTATTTATCTCTAGTGTTTTTGAGTGTGTCTCTGTATAGTTCTATTAGTGGCTGCTCTCAGTTTTAAATTATATATACATAATTTATCAGTCTAGCAGTATTACAGTTGACCAGTTCAAATGAAATGTAGCTACTATATCTCCCCTTACTCTTCATGTGTATAATTGCCTTAGATACTTTCTCCACATACATGAGAAAGACATCAGTGTTATAACTTTTGCTTTAGCCATCAAACATAATTTATAAAACTCAAGAGGAGAAGGAAAGTCTATTGCATTTACCCATATTTTTGCTTTTTCTGTTCTTTCTTCCTGGTGATCTAAGATTCCTTCTTTTGTTTTTTTGTGTGTGTTTTTTTTTTTAATCATTTCCTTTCTGCTTAGAGAAATTCCTTTAGCCATTCTAAAGATAGGTCTGCTTGTGACAAATTCTTAGTTTTTCCTCATTTGTGAAAATGCATTTATTTCCCCTTCATTCATAAAGGATATTTCCACTGGGCTGATAGTTCTTTTCATTTAGCACTTGAAAAATGTTATGCCACTTCCTTCTGACATTCATGGTTTCTGAGGAGAAATAAGCTGTCGTTAGAATTATTCTCCCCCTCTAGGAAAGGTGTCATTCATCATTCTCTACCTTCAAGATTTTTCCTTTGGCTTTAGTTTCGAGGGGCTTCACTATGATGTGTCATGGTGTGGAGTTCTGTGGGATTCACTCAGCTTCTAGCGTTTGTAGGTTTATATCTTTTGCCAAATTTAGCCACTATTTCTTTGAATATTTTTTCAGCCTCATCCTCTTTCTCTTCTTCACCTAGAATGCCAATGACGTGAATGTTAGATCTTTTGTTATAGCCCCACAGGTCTCTGAGACTCCACTCACTTTTTTAAGAGTGTTGTCTGTTGTTCTGGGTAAATTCTGTTGTTCTACGAGGATACTTACATTCACTCTGTTGATTCCTTCCTCTGTTGCCTCCGTTCTGCCATTGAGCCCATTCATGGAGGGGTCTTTTTTTTTTCTCTCATTTGCTGTGTTTTTCAGTTCTAAAATTTCCATTTAGTTCTTTATATCTTCTATTTCTCTGCCGAGATTTTTTTTCTTTCCTGAGAATTTCTGTTTTTTCATTATTTCACTGTTTCAAGCATGTTTGTATTTACTCGTTGAAGCACTTTAATAGTTGCTACTTGAAAATCTTTGTCACATAACTCCAACAGCCAGGTCATCTCAGTGCTAATATATGCTGGTTGTCTTTTCTCATTCAAGCTGACATTTTCCCGGTTCTCGTTATGATGACTGGTTTTTATTGAAACCTAGACATTTGGGTATTATGTTATGAGAGTCTGAATATTATTTGAACCTTCTATTATACACAACTGGCTTCCTTTGACATAAACCCAACAGGGAAGAGGATTGTCACCTCATTAATGTCGGATGGGAGTAGCAATCCAAGTTCCTCACTAGGCCTCTACTGACACCCAGTGGGGTAAGGTCTCCTCGTTACTGCTGGGGGTAGTTCAGGCTCCCCACTCGAGCTCCGCCGATACCACCCTGATGGGCACCATAGCAGGTTCGAGGGCTCATTACCGTTGGGCAGTGGTGAAAGTCCTGACTTCCCAGCAGACCTCCTCTGATACCACCTCAGCAAGGAGCAGGAGGGGTACTTCAGTACTGCCAACTCAGAGTGGAAGTTCAGTTTCTGGCTCTCCTTGTGGTCTCCACTGACACCATGGGGGAACTGGAAATCCTCGTTTCTACCCAGTGAGGCAGATGTTCTGGTTCCCCACTTGGCCTTGGCTGACACCACCCAGCAGGAGTTGCTGGGTGATTCATGGTAGCCCAGCAAGGATGAAAGTCCAGGCTCCCCACTTGGCTTTGGCTGGAGGAAGTGGGTAGAGCAACAGATTTGCTGTGGTGTTTGGCTGGAGTAGAATGATTTTGTCTAAAGTTTTCTATCTTAATTTAAAAATGGGCAAAGGATTTGCATAGATGTTTCTCCAAAGATTTACCAATGGCCAATTAGCACATGAATAGATGCTCAGCAGCACTGGTCATTAAGGAAATGAGAATCAAAACCACAATGAGATACCACTTCATACCTATTAGGATGTGTGTTATCAAAAGAACAGAAAATAGCAAGTGTTGGCAAGGATGTACACAAATTTGATCCCTAGTGCACTGTTGGTGGGAATATAAAACGGTGCAGCTTCTATAGAAAACAGTATGACAGTCCGTCAGAATATTAAACACGGAACTACCATATGATCCAGCAATTCCACTTGTGGGAATATACCCAGAATTGAAAGCAGGGACTCCTGATACCTGTACACCCATGTTTATAGCAGCACTACTCACAATAGCTAAAACGTGGAAACAACCCAAGTATCCATCAATGAATGACTGGATAAACAAAAGGTGGTCTATACGTGCAATGGAATATTATTCAGCCTTAAAAAGGAATGAAATTTTGACACATCTGCAACATGGATGAACCTTAAAAAAAAAATTCTAAGTAAAATTAAGGCAGACATAAAAGGACAAATATTGTATGATTCCACTTGTAGGAAGTACCTAGAGTAGACACCTTTATAGAAACAGAAGGTAGAATAGTGGTTCCCAGGGGCAGGGAGAGCGTGGCAGGAGGAAGTTATTATGTAATGGGCAGAGTTTCAGTTGGAGAAGATGGAAAAGCTCATGAGCTGGATGGTGGTGATGGTTGCACATGATGTGAGTGTATTTAATGCCACAGAACTTCACACTTGAAAATGGTTAAAATGGTGCATTTTATGTTATGTATATTTTACTATAACTTTGAAAAAAATGTCTGTCTTCATAGGCTGCCCCTTTCCTGGACCTTTGGCTAAAGGGAACAGACTTCGATTGGGTGTTTG
The DNA here is from genome assembly GCF_057876585.1 of Rhinolophus sinicus. Taxonomy (NCBI): domain Eukaryota; kingdom Metazoa; phylum Chordata; class Mammalia; order Chiroptera; family Rhinolophidae; genus Rhinolophus; species Rhinolophus sinicus. The sequence continues at coordinate 92,776,179 of NC_142501.1, forward strand.
TCTGTCTATCTGACTTGCCCAGATACCCAGGGAACTCACCCCTGTGTCATTCCTTGGGTCCTGTGATTTCTAGCCAGTCTTTTTATATTTGATATATATACCGGAGGTGCCACAAAAATGTGTACACAAGAGATGTTATCTATGCTCAAGCAGTAGTTCACCGTAATCAGAATCGTCTGGGCACCTCTTGTAATTGCAGAAGTCAAACGTGACTTGTATTCATCTTTTGTTATCACTATATATTGAGTATTACAACTAATACAGTTTTTTCCTTTTTTAAAATGTGTATACATTTTTTTGGCACCCTCTGTTTATATAAAATGTTCATGGATTTTAGTTGCATTTCCTGGGTGGAATAGGAAAAAATATGTCTACTCTATCTTTGCAGAAGCATAAGTCTCCAAATCACTTTATTTTATGGAAATAGTTCTGTCCATGTTGCGTGGGAAGTCTCTCATTCATTTCAGTTTAGTGTATAAAACTATTGCTGAAAAAAATATCCTTCATTTTTATAACAAGGGCTTCTACTTCTGAAATCTTATGTTAAAGTTTCTAAACATTTCCAGAACAACATTATAAAGTCAGATATGTAGCCTGTGGTCCTCTCTTTTGCCCCATGTTTCAATAGTGCTAATCCCAGGTGTGTTTGATTAGTGCCCATTCACAATCATAAAATTAGTTTATTCTACTTGTACTGACACTTCTCTTCTTGTCCTAACTGCTGTCCCTCTCACACTTTTAGTAGCATAAGTGATCAAATATGCTTAGGTTGGACTTATTCTTTTGTTCTCATCGTGACTGCTAGTTTTTAAAATACTCCTTGGATGGAAAACCCTGGTGTGGCCGTAAAAGCCATGGTTTTCAGTGAGATATTTAGGACCACTCCTCATTCTGCCACTAAGCAGCTGAGCATATTATTCCCCTGAGCCTCACATTCCATGTCGTTAAAACGAAGGAAGGAGACGCAGGTCGTCCCTATGGACACTTCCTGTTTGAACCAGCTTTGTGTTTGGGCTACTTGCCTCTGATAAAGTCAAAGACATTATCGGACAAGGGCCAGGGCGGTGGAGGGGCCCTGAAAACACCAGTCATCACAGGCCTCCTCTCCTTGACGATTGTCTGCTGACACATAGGAACCAGCAGTCGAAGAACAGTAAGTGTAGAATTTCCATCAAGACTCCCATTTTGGGTTTGTACCATCATTTTTTATTTTCATTGACAATTGTGCTCGGAGCAATACCCAAATTCTGAGTGATTTTTGTCCATTTTTACCCCTTGAAGTTAGGTGCCTTAATCACAGGTCTTCGTTCTCTTTTGCCTCTTCCATTCAGTCTCCCCACAACCCTCTCCTACTCCTTCCTTCCTGAAGCTGAGATGCTCACCTTAGCAAAGTAAGTCACCTGTGCTTCCTCCATGCCTCCCATGGCTCTTGTACCAAATTCAGAAAAGGGAAGCTAACCCAGGGCCTGTGTCCAAGAGGGGAGGCAGAAGCAACTCAGGTGTGATGCATAGACTCCCTTTCAGGACAAGAGGAAGAAATAACGTGAGAAATAAAATGGGGCAGGAGGGGAAGGAAGAGCACAGGGGGAACTACCAGAGCATGAGATGGGTGAGCAGAACGGCTTAGGGAGACAGGACTGCAAGCAGAGGAGAGTTTCTGTGTGGTGGAGATGAATCATCCCCGCCCGTCTACGCCAGGCCTCAGCAAGCTGGCAGCTTCTTCCTCTCTCAGACTGCGTTGCTTTTAGATGCCAGCCTTGCATGGCGGAGTTAAGCATCCTGCTCCCAGTAAAGTCGGCCAGGGGGACAGGGTCACACCCAGCGCGTGGCTTCGCCAGTCGCGACGCCCATTTCAGTGCAGCATCTACATTACCTTAGTTCCTTGCAGGAACTAAGTACTCTGCGGCCCTTGAAGGGCGCTGTGTCAGTAGGTGCTAAGGCACCTTGTTTCCATTTTCTGCAGTCAAGACTCTGGCTTCCCGTTGTTCACAACAGGAAAGGGCCTGAAGAACCAGGCCCCCACCTCGAGTCACGGAGGCTCTTGCTTTGAGAGGTTTTCAAACTATGGACCCCTGCAAGGAACTTGCTACATGACATAGTTCCCGTTTCCAAGGGACCATGATTTCTATGGATCACTTTGTGCAAAGGAGGCCAAACCCAAATGTTTAAAGTGAATGAGAATAAACATGCCTGGAGTAAAAAGCGTATAGACCCTGTGTGTGTGTGTGTGTGTGTGTGTGTGTGTGTGTGCACGCGCGCGTGTGTGCACACTCAGCGTGCATATTTTCCTGGGCATGACACTAGCTATGAGGATGGCTCCCGTCCTTTCTCCTTGCTGCCTTCTTCTGCAGCACAGAGTGTTCCTCTCACTACCCTCCTTTGCAGGACAAGAGCCCTAGCCCCATCCATGTGACGGCTAGGCTCTGTCACTCCACGGAGAGGCCTGTTCTGCCCTATTGGGAAGGGTCTGGGTCAGCACAAATCCCACCATCACAATGCTCCCCGTCACACCACACCTCCCCAGGTGGGTGTGTTGGGTGTTCCAACTTTCCCCAACAGTCTGCCTCATCCTGAACTCCTAAACTCAATGTCAAGAGCTTCCAGCACTTGGGAGGAGGGAAGAAGGAAAGAGCAGAACTCCCACCCCCAGTACCAGCCCCCACCCCAGTAGAACTATCAGCGAGGTGGGAGTGAAAGCCGATTGTTATGGGAAGCATAGCTCCTACGAACTCACAGCTCACAGGCAGTGTGAGCCCAGGGCTTCGGAACAAGGCACTTGACAGGCCTGTTTAGAATCAAGGTATGGGGGGATGAAGGTGGGGCACACCCCAAATGTTACGATTCTATTTTCCACTGGATAGAAATGACAGATAATTACTACGAAAGACTTTATCCTTCTGGGGGCTAAAATGGCCGGACTGGCTGTGTTCAGAACTAAGACCCCTGAGAGGCAGAGCCGGGGAGCTCTGTGCTGCACCCCTTTCAGCCCCACTGTCCCTGGGGTTGCTGGGGCATGTCAGAAACCAGCCATGAGCCAGCCTGGCCACCCTTCCCCTTTCCACGAGGGATCCCAGAGGTCTCTGGAGCTTACTGAGATGCACTGCAATGGGAAAAAGACTGCAGGCCTCCGGCAACAGAGGAGGGGTGCGTTAACCAAGCAAGCGTTCCCCCCCCCCGCCCCCCAGGCTCCCTCCTGTGATCCCTACCCTCGTGCCTTTATATCCATCCTCAGCCAGAAGAGACAGAAAACCAGCCTTCTTTCTGCAGCGGTGCCCCTGAGGGAACTGCAGGCGGCTGTCTTCTTTCATCTGGGGAGTCGTGTAGGAGGCTGGGGGGCATGAAAGCTGAATGCCTCTGAACTTGCATGACCTCTCCCGCCCAGCTCGCCCCCACAGCTCTCATTTCGGGACAGGAGAAGCCCTGTGGCTCCCAGAGCGGTCTTCCCAATCAAGCTTGGCCCTGTCTCCCCGTCCCCAGGCCCACCCCGCCCTCCCCCACCCCTCCCCAGCCTGGCCCTCCTCTGTCCTCTCAGCTGCGTGGGACTGGTCAGGCTGTCTGTCACTGTGGGCGGCAGAGGTCCACAGGAAAAGCAGCTTCATAAGTTGGTGACCCTCTCCTCCCTCCCTTGCCGTAGCCCCATGCACCATGCCCCACTGCATGGCTCTCAGAGCACATCCCTTCAGGTCTTACTCTGCTCCTGCTGGGAAGGCAGGCCCACTCTGAGACAATTGGTGTGGACCTAGAACTCAGCGCAGCCTACATGCAAGTACTGACACATTGTGTGCAAGCTGTGACTCGGTCTCTGACCAGGGCCCGGAGGGGCATTTGGGTGTTTAGGTGGACGTGGCCCACACCTACCCATGTCAACCTCACCAATTAGCAGCGAATCCAAGCAAACAGGAGACAGCTGGGGCAGCCCCGCAAATTCTCCATACGTTGTGGACTTACTCAGAGGTGGGAGAGAGGAGAGAGCCAGGAGCCAGAGATCCTAGCTTCTCATTCACCCCTTTTCTGTTGCTCACTTTCTGAGTGTCCTCAGTCAAGTGACAACCTTCTGGGTGTTTTTTTTCCTCATTTGGAGAAACAGTAATCACCATTCACTGAGCCCCTAGTAGACTCGATATTTGTATACATTTGTGAATGATAAATACATAACAAACATGGACGCCCGTGACCACCCAGAACAGATGACCAGACAGAGTGACCTGTGTGCTCATGCAGGGATGTCGCAGGGAGATGCAGCTCGACGCACATTTCATTTCTACCCCACACAACCACAAAACGCAAGCGTCATTATTACCTTCTTATTATTATTCCCTTTACAAACTCAGAAGCCGAGGCTCAGAGAGATTAAGTACCTTGCCCAAGGTTACACAGCTAGAAGAGGGACCTGGAAAGATGAGTGTGGTAAGGACGCCCAGTGGAAAGGATCCATCTTCTCTGATTTACAGCTGACCTGGGTAGGAGATGGGCAGTGACACCCCCACCCTATCCCCATCAGGTCGGAGTCTTTGTCTCAGGACAGAGCCCAGATTTGTAAAGACCACCCGGATTCAAAACCAGCCCCTCCCTGGGGTCATGCTCACATAGCCAGCTCAGCGGCTGGGGAGGCTTCAAAGGGGGATAAGCTCGGGGCCTCGCCAGGGCGTACCTGCCCAGCCCGAGCAGCCAGGACTCAGCACCACCACTGCCCACCCCAGTCTAACCCAGTCCAAGGGGCACTGGGGATCCCAGCCCGTCAGCCTCAGGGGCCTGAAGAAAAAGACGTGCTGGTTACTCTCTCACAGCTCTCCATCAGAGCCTGGCATTCTGGGGACAGACAGGTAGACACATGGCGTTCATAGATGCTTACCTGCCATTTCTCACCTAGAGCATTGCCCAGTGGCCCATGGACACCAGGGGATGAGTCTGTGGTGACGAAGTTCTGCTAGCCTGGTTCTTGGTCACAAGCTGGGGAGAATGCCCTGGAAGGAAGGCCCTGGAAGGGGCAGACGCACCTGAGTGAACAGGCGATGGAGTCCTTTAGGTAAAAACACTGCAGCAAGCGCTCTGCCATGTAGCCCATTAGCAGGTCTCTTAGAGAAGCTCTGGTGTCAGGCAGTGTGTCCCTTTCAGGCACTGGGAATGGGGAGCAGTGCCCAGCAGACCTGGCTGCTTACACCTGGGCCCCCCGTGAGGTAAGAGACGTGTAAAGACCAGGGCACACCCGTGAGATGAGAACTCTACCTGGGACCGTTCGGCCCCAGGAGGCTCTGGGTGCATTTTACCTCATGGCGTGGAAGAAAGAGCACTGAACTGTGTGTAAGGAAAGCCGGCTTCTGCTTCTATCCCTCCCATGAATTCAACCCAATTTACTTCAGTCGTGTCCAATCCAGAGTAAGTGCTCAATACATCATCTCACTTTTTTGAACCCGGGGATAAATACCTTCATCAGTATGTAAATAAGTAGCTATTTAACAGATGCCTATAAGATGGATTTAGTGCATTATCAAACTCCCGAAATCAGAAGGAGGGGCTGTTAGAAGGGAAGACAGTGCCTGAAGCAGGTTTCTTTCATCTGCAGAATGTGTACCGATATACCTGGCCTGCATAATGGTAATGCAGAGTAAATAAGATGACGTGTCATTGAGAAGGGACTCTGAAAAACATGCAATTATGTCCAAATCTAACAAATTAAAATGCATGTGAAAATTATAATACAAATTTTAGCGAATGAATGAATGAAGAAATGAAAGCAATTTGATAAATTGTGAATGGCTCCCACTCTTCTTCCATCCCATGCCCTCCTGCACCCTTCCTGTTTGCCGCTTCAATTGCCATATGAATTTATTGCTTCTGCCAAAGGGAGTCAGCTGAGAGGGAAATGTTAATTTATTGGACCAGACATGTGTCAACACAGCTCTGATAAAATGCTCCTAGGTGCCATTGCATGACTACCTGTGGCCAGATCTGGCCCCAGTCTGCTATCTCTCTCAAGTCCTACGCCCCTTCATAAACTTCACGTGAGCTACATGGTCTCGAAACCCCCCTGCCCTTCCCCACCTCGATGACTGTCCACCTAAAAGCCCTCCATGCCATTTGGGCCCTCAGAGCCTCCCCCGTCCTTTAAGACCCAGATCTCTTGCTGGCCCCTCCCTGCAGCCTTCCCCTCCCCTGAGCTGGACATGAGCTCTCCTTCCCCCTCCTAGGCACTTCCCTCATTCTTCTTTTCATTCAACTGAATACAGTTGACCTTTGAATAACACAGGTTTGAACTGTGCAGGTCCACTTAAACGTGGATTTTTTTTTCAATAAATATTGTCAATGTATTTTCTCTTTGCTACGATTTTCTTAATAACATTTTCTTCTCTCTAGCTTACTTTCTTGTAAAAATACAGTATATGACACATATAACACATACAAACTATGTGTTATTCAGCTGTTTTTGTTATTGGTAAGGCTTCTGGTCAAGGTCAACAGTAGTTAAGTTTTGGGGGTGTCAAAAGTCATATGTGGATCTTCAAATGCGTTGTTCAAGAGTCTACCATATATGACTTCCTCTCTCGTTAGACCATAAACTCCTTAAAAGCTGAGCCTATCTGACAGATGTTTACCTCACCCCCCAGTACTCCACACTCAGTGCCATGCCTTGCATGAGGGAGATGCAGTATGGGGCAGTGCAAAGAGAATGGGGTTCAGAGTAAGGCAGACCAAATGCAAATCCTGGCCCATGGGACCCTGCCGCTGTGGAACTAGCTGTGGGACCTTGTACAAGTTGCTTAACTGCTCTGAGCTTTGCACCTCTCTCTATAAGATGGAATAACACTAGCCACCTGAGTGATGGGAATTTATTGACTTACTGGGTCCACACATGGCAGTCACTGAAGCGGCTTCTTTCTTTTTATTCTCCTACCTTCCTGGGCTCCACCATTTTTGATATTTCTTTTGAAAGGACTAACACCTACGCAGCACAGCCTTCCAGTTCCTTCATGATTCACCACTGGGAATGGGAGTTTGGCTGAGATGGTCAGAGGATTAAGTCGTATGTGAGCTCTGGGGCAGACATCAGCTTCTGCGTTTTGCTTTGGTTGAATGTTGATCGCCTGTGCTGAGTGCGTCATGCGAGCGTAGATGACTGCCGGTGGGGGAAGGAGCTCACAGACTGGCCTCAAAGGAGGTTTGAATATTAACCAAGTTCAGCTCAAGGCCTTGTACCTACATCAGGGCTTGCCATCCACCGGTCTCAGAGGAAAGCCACTGTCCTTAGATGTTCATCGCTGTTCTGAGACAGCAAAGTGAGAAGGATTGTGTGGTGTCAGACATGGAGCCTGGGCCCTAGAATAAGGCTGAAATGCCCTCTTTGGTTTTTGAAGGTGTTAGGGGCGTGGGGGCCTTCCAAGCTCATCCTTAGCACATATCTCGTCGTATTGAAGTGACCTCTCACCCTGTCCGGATCCTTCTCCAGGCTTCGGCGTCTCAAAGCAGGGGCCATTGCTTCCTTACTGGTGCATCCCCAGTGCTGAGCATAGTACCTGGAACATGGAAACTTAATAAATGTTTGTTGAAATTATGAACACTTGGGTCCGGGAGGCCGGGGCATCTGCCAGGACCAGCAGTTTATTTGATACTGGCCAGGCACGTGGAGTCCATCTCTGCAGGCCCTGGAGTGGTGAGTCCGGGAGTCAGAGAGGACAGCAGCAGGGTGAAGTGACATGGAGGGGTGTGCTCGCCACACAGCAGGTGCTGCTTGGGTCTGACCTCTCACTGACTGTGGCCAGCCCTGAGCCAGAGGGCTGACGTCTAGCCAGCGGTAGTCAGAGGTCTGCGGGGACCCTGGCTTCCGTTGGGCAGAGGCACTAGGATCCCTGGCTTTCTTTCTCAAAAGAAGAGATACACATGGCCAGCTCTTTATCCGGAGGGACCAAAACATGGCTCCTCCAAGTCTGTTGGGTCAGCTGTGGGTTCCTGGAGGCGGGTGGACAAGGACGTGCAGATCCGCGCCCGGCAGGCTCTTTCTCCAGTGCATGCTGGGCCTGGCACCTGTGTGCCCAGCGGGCCCGTTACACACATGCACACACCCCTCTGTTGGGCAGATAACCTGGGGCCTTGTGAACCTGCCTATGGGAACTTTAACCCTGAACGTCCGATCTGGGTGATAAACTGACTCCGACGGATGTTGCCGTTTTCTTTCTTGCTCTTGTGTTTTTTCTTCCTGGCTGGTCTGCCTTTTTACCCACCTTTTTATTTTTCAGTTTTTCTCACTAGCAATTTTTCCTTTTACCCCCCGTCCCCTTTCTTCCCCGGTGAGCACGCTCAGCCACTGCCTGTTGACGCTCCATGAACCACATCGATGCTCTTCTACCCAAGTGTCCAAATCCAACTCCACTGCCACCCTGGCTTCTCAGCCCCCTGGGGCCCAGACAGTCCTCCTGCTGTCCTGAGCTGTGATCGTGAAAATGAAATGTTCACCTCTTCTTCTAAGTGGAAATGCTTTACCCGATTTTCTCCAAGCCCATAGAAAATGTAAATTAAAAAGAATAGCAGCAGGAACAAGAACAAAATCACCACGAGAATAAAACAAACCCCTCCATCTGGTCAATCCCACAGTCATCAGAGGGCAGCCCTCAGTGGGTGGGGCCTGGGTCCAGGCACAGGGTCCCCAAAGGTCAAGCTGACAATGCTGTCACTGTGGTAGGCATGCTTAACTAACTCTCGTTCACCCTGCTGCTCCTGCCTTCAGCCCCCACTCCCTCTGGATGCGCACAAGGCTGGTGACCATCGGGACCCTTCCCGCCATTCCAGGGCACGCATCCACAGGAGCAAGAGGAAGGAGGTTCATTTTTACTTGGCACCAGCTGTGGGAGTCAGGGCCACAGACAGGATTTCATTCATCTTCCTGTTCATTTCAAACCTCTGAAAAAAGTATCAGCAGCATTGCCTGTCACAGATGAGGCCCCTGAGGCTCAGAGAGGCTGAGGGCTGGCCAGAGTCACACAGCCAGTAGAAGCAGAGGCCAGGCCCACACCCAGGGCTTCTGGTTCCAAGTCCAGTGTCCTCTGGGCTCCTTGTGCTACCTGGCCGCCCATGAAAGATGCTCCTTTCGACATCAGTGAATACATCTTCCTGTTTTGAAAACTCTTTGTTCTCTATACACATGGCATAATTATGCATGTTTATAATTGCTTGATCATGGGATATGGTCATCTCTATAAAAGGCTGAGCATCGGGCCTCAGGCAAGTGTGGGGCATGGTCTGATGGTGAAATCAGGCTCAACGCAAGCCGTTCTGATGTAGACTTTTCCTGGAACACGGAGCCTTCCTTGAGAAGAGTGTCCATGTGCTCAGCACTGAGTTTGTATTACATTGGTCGGTCCTGTGCAGGCGTTCCGTGGGATGAGCAGCCTCAAAACGCGCTGCCCCCCCCCCCCCCCCCCGCCGGCATTCACTGTGACCTCCAGGCCCCAAGTGGCAGGACTTCAGGGAGCTACAACTTGTCAGTGGGTCTCCAGTCTGCCTGGCTGTACAGTCCTGGGGGTGCTTTGAAAATGTTCCTGCCTGGGCCCCTCCCAGTCCCCTTAGCCTCATCTTTGGGGGTGGGGCCTGGCACTTTGTAAGGTTCCCCAAGAGACAAGCACTGCTGGCCTCCTTCCAGACTTTTAGAGCCAGGAGCCCCAAAAGCCTGTCCTCCCTGTTCTCTGGTGGCGTGTGACTGGGCTTGGAGGGGTCCAGGCAAATGAGAAGGGAGAGGTAATGATGCTGTTACTCAGAAACACTGATCGTGGTAATGTATCATCCCTCTCAGGCCGCGCATGTTCTAATTCAGTTAAAAATCGCATCTCCTTGAGAAGGCCCTTGAGAAGTGAGTGATGTGGATGCCGAGAATTTCAGGAAACTGGCTGGAAAGTTATTTGGGGCAGGAGGCTTTTCCCTGTGCTACCATCCCCCTTTCAGCAGCCACCTCTCAGCCTGTGACACAGTTGGCACGGGAATGGCAAGGAGGTAGGCCCAGGCAGACTTCCTTCCAGCCCGGTATTTGAGGGGTGCTGATCGAGCTCCCCCCATGTGTGCAAGGCACACAATGAGCCCTCAGTTAACAGCAGGCGTGATTTTAGGGAAGAGAACAGGATTCTCAGGGCTGTGCCTCCTCTTAAGAGATTTTGACTCTGCAGTCCAGCTTCAGCCAAACTAGAGAGAGGGCCGCTGGAGCTGGGGCTGAGCTGGGACTTCAGAGATGTGTCACAGTGGGTGCTGGGCCAGAAGCTGCCCTGTGCAAGGTCTCTCCCACCATCTTGTCTCCCACATGCTCCAGCCTCTGTAGAATTTATTTAGCCTGGCCCTGGACACAGCCAAGCTTTTCCTATTGCTTGGCCATAGCCCTGCCCCTCTGCATGGCAGGATAACTCAGCTGGGCTCAATAACCAGTGTCAGGCAAAATGGTGCATAAGTGACCATTTTGGGAGGGGAGGGGTGGTGGTTAAGAGGGATAATGAGTGCCAGGGGATCAAAGAGCTACAGATTCCCAAAGGGACATGGAACCACTCCCACTAATTACACCTCATTCTCCAAGCTTCTCTGTCTCCGCCCTAGGAAGTCACTTTCCTTCCAGCAGCCACAGTTAATTCATGTGAGAGATTGGGCCAGAGAAACGCTGCCAGTCTCTCACCGGGCTATAATGACTAAGGCAGTGGGAGGGATGGGAGGGTTGAGTGGGGACACCTTCGTTAGCCAGAGCTGGTGTCCTGCTGAAGGAGAAGCTTCTGCTGAGCCGTGTTCTGGTCTGCCTTCTCTCCCCTCTCCATGCCATCATGGCTTGGTTCAGTCCGGAAGCAGGACTGGGTTGGGCCAAGGTAAGAGGAAAGTGTCTTCGTTGGGACCCAAATCCCCAAAGTCCCTCTATGTGTACCCTACAAATGAGAAACAAAAGTGATTTTTCATTTGCCCACAGTGTCTCTCTAAGCAAGGTTTCTGGAACATCGTATGAACTTTGAAACATGGCAGCATGAGCTTGAGCAGGGCAGACACAACCTGTTCAATACTGAACCTCTGCTTAGCGTGCTGGACAGAGCCACGGCTCAGGGAAGAACCGGGGCTGGGCTCCCATCCTGGCTCTAGAAGTTGCAAACCTCGCTGAGCCCGGTTTCCGTATCTGGATAGCACACGCCCATTACTTTGGGTTGTTGGGAGGATTGAATGATGTTCTGTATGTTCTGGAGCCAGGTAGGGCCTAGTGGGAGCACTAATCTCTGCCCTTCCTCTTGACTAAGCGTAGGAAATACACGCTTGTTTCCGCCAGATCCTGTGAGTTACACTTCAAACGGCATAATAGCCAAAGTTACACTCTATCTGGTGACTAACAGAGTTGAAGTCCCAAGAAGACTATTTTATTTGCCTTTAAATAAAGCTCTTAGATTATTTTTGTCATACTCCCAACCCAAAGGGTCAGAAATGTAAAGCTTAGCAAAACACTCTAATAGGGATTTGATAACTTTTGAAAACTTTGCTACATGAATGAGAAACTATACGGATAAAATAAAGACTTACTTGTTTGATGTCCTAAAGCAAATTAGAGGCCACATCTGATTAGAATCTTCCACACTTGAAGTTTCATATTATTAATTAAATCTCTGCATCACAGTTCTTTTCTTGAGGGACAAAGGGGTTTCACCATAGGAAATAGAGTTATCTGAGAGGAGCTTTCAAGACTTGAGAAGGAAAAGGTCAACATAGCCCAACTAGAGTAGTCCAACAGTTGAATCCATCCGGTTACAAAATAAATTTTTCTCTGCACCGAACGTCGTAAGTTCCTTTCCTCTCTTCTCGCTGGTCTTTAATGGTCTTTAGTATTACTGTGTTTCCCCAAAAATAAGACCTAGCTGGACAATCAGCTCTAATGTGTCTTTTGGAGAAAAAATTAATCTAAGACCCAGTATTATATTACATTACATTATATTATATTATAAGACCCTGTCTTATTTTACTATAAGTAAAATTACTATAGTGAAATAAGACCAGATCTTACCTCTGTAGTAAAATAAGACCAGGTCTTATATTAATTTTTGCTCCAAAAGATGCATTAGAGCTGATTGTCTGGCTAGGTCTTATTTTCGGGGAAACACGGTATTATAATTCTCTACCCCTTGTTGTGGTTATGCTAAGACACAGTGAACTTGGCAATGAATGAAATACGTTTCTCTATTTGGAGAAATCCATCAGTAACTAGACCTTAATTTTTCTATTTTATCATCTAGAAACAGAAAATGCCCATAAATCTCCGAAAATAGAAATCAAATGTTGCCCATTTAATTACCAAAAAGTAAACAAAGAGATTCTTCCTTCATAAGGTGCCTGAATATGTTCATCACTGACTAATCCAACTACCACAGAAACAATTATTCAATATAAAGAGGAGAAAGGAAGAGGAGGAGGAAGGAGCAGGAGCGTTCCCAGAGCCAGTGGAATGGCGGGAGAATCAGGGTTGAGTGGAAGATGACCCCATAATGGTGGTGTTGCTTCTATGGAGAAGTCTCTGAACCAAAGGTGGGCCTTCGTCCTTTCTTACCAAAGGAATATCTTGTCTTTCCCCTTGGTGCCTCCTCACCATCCTGAGGAAGACGCTCCCAACAAACCTGCCTTCAAGTCGGTTTCATAGGGGTGTCACCCGACCAGGAGTCAGGGGTGTTCTCCCTGTGGAATGATTAGTGTGAGCATAGTTTCTTGTTCACCTGAGGTAATCCCAGTTCACCCCTGTGTCCCCAGGTAATTATTAAGAGTGCCCTTTTGCATTCTCAAGGGTGCCCTTGTTTGAATAATAAATGATACGGTCACCCTGTGTATCATGCAGGAAGAGTGGAAGAGTCTCAACTTGTACGTCAACACTGATAGATTGCTAGGAGCTGCCTGGCGTGCTGTGTTGAGAAGGATTCTGAGGTTCGCACGTGGCTCAGCAAGTAAAGTAGAAAGAGCTGGCAACATCTGCCCATAGGGCAAGTAAGGCAAGTGCAGCACTCCCTGGAGGGATGGAATGAGCGTGGGACAAATGTCAGGAGACCAAGTTTAGACCTGACTCTCCTCCTAGTTTCCAGTGTCATCTTGGGTGGGATCACTTCCCTATCTGACGCTGGACCAGGTTACTGACAAGGTGTCTGTCAGTTTCATGAATCTAGCTGATCTTGCATCAAGTGGGAAATCGTGCTAGCTGGCATCTGCTCTCCTCCCGCTTCTCAAAACTGTGATGCTATGATAATTTTATGACAAGTTTCTCTGCCCCAAAGGGAAGTTACCCTTTGGGGTGGGTGCCAAGTAGTATGTCCACAGCACACTTTACAGTTCTCAGAGCACTTTTATGTATGTACCCACGGTCACATGATACAGGCTTTATTTTTGTCATCCTCGTTTTATAGGTGAAAAATTAAAGCTAAAAAAGTTAAGTAATGACACTCTAGGCTCACACTGCCTGCGTTCAAACACTTACCATAGCACTTACAATCTGCACGGGGTGAGTGAGCCGACTTCATCCTTCAATGTCTCGATTTCCTCATCTGTAGGATCGGGACAATATACTTACATCATAATGTTGTTGTGAGGATTTAAGGAAATGATCCATGCAGGATACTTCGGACAGAGGTTGGGATTTAGAACACACGTAACAAAAATAGTTGGTGGAAGTGGTAGGTGGTTGAGGTGGCAGTACTAGTAGTAACGGTGGTGGTAACCAGCTAGTACATGGCATAACCGGGACTCCTCAGGTACTGTGACCCCAGGGTCTGTGTAGGACCCCGACTTCATTGTCCCCTGTCTACCTTAGGATTTATAGCCACAAGTCAGAAGCAGAAAGCATAAGAATAAGACAAATGAAGACACCGTTTAAGGAGCTATTTTACTCAACTGGCACTGAGAGAATATTAGCTGGGGAGCTCAGGCTCCTTCCTCAATCTCAGATCATTCCAGCAAAGGAAGCGAGTGCGTGGTGAGGATCGCCATTTGGGCCACTTGTACTTGTGGACTCACAGTGGTCGGGTGAGAGTTCCAAACTCACTCTGCCCCTCTCCCTCTCCCTTCTCAGGCAAGGCTGCGTAAGAGTCAGTGTTTCCTTAGTAAGCCGTGCTGGTCATGTGGTTCCACACTGGTCAGGAAATTTTCCCTCGTTCCATACCTAGCAGGGCCTGGTGTTTCATTAATGGCATCGTCAGTATCACAAGCTGATGCTCACGTCTGTTTTTCCATTTTCAGTGGTTCTGCACACATTTTAAGCAATTTGCAAGAAATACTTCAACTAGCTTAACTGCTGTGTGACTCGGTGAGTGTAGAATGTGCACAGCTGCCCATCCCTCAGGGGAAGAAGGCAAAGTCTGAGAGGAGTGAAGAAGAGAACCGAAGGAATAGTCAGGAAAAAGAAAGGCAGACTAGAGAGGCAGGTAAGGTCTCCTTACCTGCAGGGAGAGAGGCAGGTAAGACTGGGAGAAGGGCCGGAGAAGGAGAGCTGGCAGCCGGCACAGAAGGACAGGAGTTGGGACGACGGGCTACTTTCATCCAGTGTGAGAAAGATTCCAGTCTTCTTTCTTGGATGTTTGGTGTCTTGGCTAAAAATAAGTGAACCGAATGGTGCCTTAGGGACAGAGAGATGGAGAGGAATGTGAGGCTTTGCAGAAAGCTCAAGCATGGGGCTGAGTTCCTGTGCTGTGCTGAGAGTGGAAACAAAGACCCCGGCCCACCTGGGAGCCAAAGCCGGAGTCCCCGGAGAATTGTGTGTTCTCATGATTGAAAAGGCTCCACTTTTTGTAGCAGCCTCTTCTCCTCATCCATAAAAGAAGAAGGGGACTCCTGAAGGAAAGGGGTCTTCCTGATACCTCTGCGAGGAAACCAGGCAGGATGAAAAGGGGGCACGAGTGTTCCAAGAAAGAGAATGAGTTAACCAGTGTCCCGATCCAGGCATGCAGAGGCCCACTTCTGCAGGAAGGTCAGGAACTCCAGAGTCGCTGTGCCTGCCTCCCTCTTCCGGTTGCATTGTGAAGCTTCAGGGTGTGTGGGGGGCACACCTCCTGGGGGCACCTTCTGAGGGCAGGTAGAAAGAATGGTGAGGGAAGCCTCTCCCTGGAGTCTGAGCTGGCAGAGGCAATGGGCACAGAGGCTGCCTGAGGGCCAAGAAGTGGAGGGAGGGCCCTTACACAACAAACAGATGGTGTCACAGGATCCATGAGAAGCATGATATGGTGGAAAGAGCACTGAAAGTGGAGTCCTGGTCCCAGGTACGCTGCCTCTAACTAGTCGTGAGACTACGGACAAATCATTGCCTACGCCTATGTCGTACCTTCATTTTCCTAATCTATAAAATGGGGGCTTGACTAGCTGCTCACTGAGATCCCTCCCACAGGAATGCGTCGTCCTTGTTAGGGGTGCTCAGCCCGGGCGTCTCAGGGAGCGCTAAGGGCTGCCTGCTGCAGACACCCCGGCAGCCCCCTAGCAGCCCACAGTAGCCACACTATGCTCTGGAGGAAGCGGGCCCACTGGACTCAGATGGGCAGTCTGCTGGGGGGGGGGGGGGAGAGGAGCTGCCATATATGTGGGTTCATATACAGCCCTGGGGCTAAAGCAGGCTGCTGGCCAGCCACCTCCCCAAGAGGGACAGGCTCCAAATTGCAGGCGGCGTGGAAACCTGAAGCACCAAATACAGAAAATTGGGAAAATAAATTATAGTAGAGTCGGTTATGCTACTGGAATGCTGTAAGGGAATTGAAAGTGATATTGGAAACAAAACTGAATAACACATAAGATGTGTAAAACTATTTTTAAGCAAAAAGAGGGTATAAAATAATGTTAACAGTATGATGACAATTTTGGAAAGACAAAAATACACACAAAGAAGAGAAATAGGATATTGCTCATTTTTATTTTTCTATTTTTGCCTTAGAGTTTTCTTAAATTTCAAAAATGATTTGCTGTCTTTGCTATTAGAAAATCAAGCGATTAAGATCACAAGACAGACAGGCGGTCACGTGAGGGACGTGCAGGGCGCTGGTCTCCAGGCGGGCAGACGTGAAGGGAGGGCGTGCGGCACGTGGGGCTGACTTGATTCTGGGCAGTCTGAGAAGACCCAGCCAGAGGAGTAAACCAGGAGAGCCAGAAACCTTGGCCTTCACCTTGCCAGTTTAACCTTTAGCAGCCCAGCTTGGAGCTCTTGGAATGTGCTGCCCTCTTTTCCAGCTGGGCTTAGCGCTGTCCTCATTTGCAATGCTAAGCTTTTTATCTGTTTTTCCCAGGGAGCTTTTAGTTCATTTTAAAGACCTTAGTGAAGGCTGAAAGGCACAGGAAGCCCAGATTATCCAATGCCAGTGCCTGGGACAAATGAAAGGTCACAGAAATTAGAAGGGAAAGTTTCCAGAGAGTTCTAGAAAGTTCCAGGAGAGTTGGAAAGTCAAGTAATAATTTGTCAAGAGGGGTTTTATTTGCCTTGGTTTGGATGCGCCTCTCGGACTTTATATGCTATTAATGTAAGGGGAACCGATGACCATTCCCCATGTTCTAGAAAGCATTTCTGTTGGGACTGAAAAATGAGATGAGACCTCATGGAAAAGCGGGAGGATCTAGGCCCCAGCTCAGAGCTGGGTGAAAGGTACGTTGCTGCGAACTGACTCAGTGTGGTTATTTGGAGATACTCGTTGAGTTCCAGTCTCATCAATCAATGAACAATAAATATACCTGTCCTACACAAGGTACTGGGTTAAAAGTTGAGTCTAAATATAAAACAAGCCTTTGCCCACGAAGGACTGGCATCCTAATTGAGAAAGCAAGACGTAATAAACACATGTGAAGTGAAAGTATCAGAAATAGTTTACCACTGTGTGTAAGACGTGCCCAAGGTGATGTGTAAGTAACTAAGGGTCAGGCGCGTGGCACGGACAGTGAGCACTACAGTTTTGGGAAGTCTTTAAAGAAGGGGCAGTTGACCTGAATGTGAAGAACGGGTAAAATCTGAGCAGGAAGGAAACACACATTTCAGGCCTAGGCCTGGGGGATAATTTAGGCAAATTTGTAGATAGGAAAGCCCAAGTTGTATTTAAGGCAGTGGCGGGCATGGAAGTCCCATGCAAACCATGGTTGGAGAAGTGGTGTAAAGGCTGGTGCAGTATACCAAGCTCCCTCAATGCTTAGTGGCTTTAAATGACTGTTCGTTGAGTTCACGTTTCTGCAGGTTAGCAATGTAGACTGGTCCCAGCTGGGTGGTTCTTCTGGACCTGGCAGGGCTCAGCTGGTCTGAGCTAGGCTTGCTCAGGTGTCTGCAAGCAGCTGTCACGAGAACTGGCTCGTTCATATGGCCTTGACTAGGTTGGCTGGTATGACTGGGTCCTCTTTCCACATAGTCTCTCATTCCGTAGTAGGTGATCATGGGCTTGTTCATGTGGTGGGAGAAGGGCCCCCAGTCGGAGAGAAGCAGCTGCAGGGCCTCAAGAGGCCTAGGCTTAGATGTTGCACAGTGTCGCTTCCACAGTATTCTATTGGTCAAAGCAAGTGACAAAGTCAGCACACATTCAAGAGATGGGCAAATAGCCTGTGATAGGAAGAGCTGTAAAATATTGTGGCCGGTTTTGCCATCTCCCACAGATGGGTTGGCTGGAGCCAAATTCTAGAGGGCCTCGGGTGCCAGAGCAAAAAACGCCTTAGTAGGAAGGACACAGAAAGCATGCAGGGAGCTAGAGAAGGGGAAGGACTGAAGTTTCCCAGTGCCAGCCTGTGCTGACCAACAGTGAGGATTTATCCACTGCACTAGATGAGAAAAGCACAGTGCAGTGTGTGCGTGGGCGCGATGGTGATGGCAGAGGGGTGCCACCCTCCCTTTTTCTCAGGTAGTTCCTCCTTCCTTTTATGAAACAAAAGGGATAAATAAATGGTCATTGTGATTTTTCATATTTCTAGTTGGCAGCGTAAAAAGTTGGCAACCCCACTCCCGTCCCTAACATTTCTTTGCTGTGTTACTAATCCATGAAATCTTGACAAGAGCCTGGGAATCACTGGGTAGATGATGAGGAAGAATTCACAGAGGGGAGAGACCCGCACAACCAGGATGGTGTCTCAGTGGGGGGTGGGGTCACAACTGGCCTAGAATGGCTAGCGTTTTGTGCGTCAGGTTTTTAAAAGCAAAATAGTGTCTGCTTTGGAATGTTTATACTATATTTGTGATCCCTTATCAAATCAAATACTCAGACCCATCACTTCAGAGCTTTCAAGCTGAGAAACACCGTCAAAGGAAGGGCTATCTTTTCTTTTCTCATTCTATACATTTTTATTTTTCAATAATTTTTTCAGGTGTATAGAACAACATAATGATTAGACATATACCCCTCACAAAGTGGTAATCCCCCAAGTCTACTACCCATCTGACACCGTACATAGTTACTACAATACCATTGACTGTATCCCCTATGGTGCACTTTACATCCCGTGACTATATATACAGAGGATGCCAAAAAAAGTATACACATTTTAAGAAAGGAAAAAACTGTATTAAAATTATGCCAATGGTAACCATTTTGAGCACCTCTTGTAATTGCCGAAGTCAAACATAACTTGTATTCATCTTTTGTTATTGGTATATTTTGAGTATTACAATTTTAATACAGTTTTCCTTTCTTAAAATGTGTATACATTTTTTTGGCACCGTGTGTGTGTGTGTGTGTGTGTGTGTGTGTGTGTGTGTGTGTAATTATAGTTAACATTTAATATTATTTTATATTAGTTTCAGGTGTACAGCGCAGTGTTTAGGCATTTATATAATCTGTGAAGTGATTCCCCGGTAAGTCTAGTGCCCATCTGACACCCTACATAGTCTTTGCATTATTGATTATATTCCCCATACTGTATTTCATATCCCCGTGTCTATTTTGTGACTGCCAATTTGTACTTTCTAATCCCTTCATGTCTTCCCTCACCCCCCTCTCATCTAGCAACCATCAGTTTTTTCCTCTGTATCTATGAGTCTGTTTTGTTTGCTCGTTTATTCTGTTCTTTAGATTCCACATATAAGTGAGATCATATGGTATTTGTCTCTCTCTGTCTGACTTATTTCACTTAGCATCATATCCTCTAGCTCCATCCATGTTGTTGCAAATGATAAGATTTCATTCTTTTTTATGGCAGATAAATACTTCATTGTATAAATGTACCACAATTTCTTTATCCAATCGTCTATTGATGGGCATTTCAGTTTCCATATCTTGGCTATTGTGAATGGCACTGCAGTAAACAGAGGGGTGCATATATTTTTTCAAATTAGTGTTTTGGATTTCTTTGGATAGATACGCAGGAGTCGAATTGGTGGGTTATAAGTTATTTCTATTTTTAGTTTTTTGAGGAACCTCCCTACAGTTTTCCATAATGGCTGCACCAATTTGCAATCCCACCAACAGTGTATGAGGGTTCCCTTTTCTTTACACCCTCAACAACACTTGCTGTTTGTTGATTTATTGATGGTAGGTATTCAGGAGTGAGGTGGTTTCTCATTGTGGTTTTTATTTGCATTTCTCTGATGATTAGTGACGATGAGCATCTTTTCATATGTCTATTGGCCATGTTTTATATCCTCTTTGGAGAAATGTCTCTTCGTGTCCTCTGCTCATTTTTTTAATTGGTTTGTTTCTTTATGATGAATTGTAAGAGTTTTTTTAATATAAATTTTAGATATTAATCTCTTATCAGATGTATCATTAGCAAATATCTTCTCCCATTCAATAGGATGTCTTTTTGTTTTGTTGATAGTTTCCTTTGCTGTGAAAGAACTGTTTAGTTTGACGTAGTCTCATTTTTTCATTTGTTTCCCTTGCCCAAGGGGATATATCAGTAATAATATTACTAAGGGTAATGTCTGAATGTTTACTTCCTATATTTTTCTTTTAGGAGTTTTATGGTTTTGTGCCTTACATTTAAGTCTTTAATCCATCTTGAGTTTATTTCTGTATATGGCATAAGAAGGTGGTCCAGTTTCATTTTTTTGCATGTATCTGTCCAGTTTTCCCAGAACCACTTATTAGATAGACTGTCTTTATCCCACCATAAATTCTTGCTTCCATTGTAGTAGATTAAATGACCATATAGGCATGGATTTACTTCTGGGCTCTCTAGTCTGTTCCATTGATCTGTGTGTCTGTTTTTATACCAATACCATGCCATTTTGATTACTATAGCCTTGTAGTACAATTTTATACACGAAAGGGCGGGAGGAGCCCCACCGACAGGCAGTGGGTACCGCTCTGCTACACCGCTGTGCCATGAGCAGTTTCCAGCAGGGTTAGTGAATGTCAGGTGAATGCAGGACCCTGGGCTCCGGGGCCTCTGGTATCAGATCCCTTCTCACCTACCACAAAACCCACCTTCACAAGGAGAGACAGCTCAAGCTCATCTCACCACTACCAGGGTCCCCAAAGGGAAAGACTGAATCACTGTTACCACACTCTCCTTTTAGGGCATGTCCCCAGTTTATTGCTCTCTGTTTCATGACATTATAATTGAACTGGTCAGCAAGGACAGCAAGGCCATTTTTACAAGGGAAGGGAGACATCCACCAAAAGCCAAAATGATGACTATTTGCAGCTTGCACGAAACACTTATTAAATTAGATCTGCCTTCAGCATACGTGTCAGCCAGTTTCCAAGAAGGGCTCAAGTCTGAGGAGCTGAGCCTGATTTGGAGGAGAGGCGAGTTCGCCCTTTTTAGGTGACCGATGGTCAGCAGAGAGGCTAGGAGAGGGGGTCAGGGAGAAACTCGGTGACTCCCCAAAGCAGGACGTGGACTGCGGGCCCCTACAGAGCGGAGACCGTATCTTTGCATCTTTGTGTCGCTGTGTTCCCCACAGCGCCAGGTGCCGTCCATGGAAGACGTTTCATCCTCCTCCTCATGGCCAACCTGGAGGCCTGCTCTAGCAACTTGGGGGAAGGGGTTCCAACACTCTGGGGCTCACTTTCTCCTGCCCTAGGAGTCTATGACTCTCTATCCCACAACCCCCTCTGTCAGTACCTGGAGTGGGGGGAAAGCGGGGCTGAGGCTAACAGAGAGTCAGAGTGAGGCCGAAGGTGAGTGTTAGCACGAACAGGAGATTGGGGGCCCACTCTCGGGCTCTTCACAGTCTTCCTGGTTGACCTTGGTCACTTCTATTCTGCATGCTTCAGTCTTGACTGAAAAATCAGCACACCTCACTGCTTGGTTCACATGGAGATAATTTTCTTCTTTTTTGCTTTTCTAGTAATAACTCATTTGTATAGCACTTTAACGATTACAAAAGTCCATAATAAATATCATTTTCATTTCTTATTTCAAATTCACAATATCCCTATGAGGTAGGTTTTGTCATCCCATTTTACAGATGAGAAAACTGAGGCAAAGAGGTGTTCCCAGGAATCATGGTAAGAAGCAGCAGATCAAATCCTTGTGATTCCATCCAGTGTTCTGCCCTGGTTCAGGGTGCATGGTGACACCCGAGCCCTGGCCTCCAGAACAGCATGATCTGACAGAGGAAGTGTGCTGTGCTCATAGTCAACAATAGCACAAGGCAGACTATTACCCCAAACACCGTCCTCCCAACACAGGTCCCATCAGGAGACATTCAGATAATGGAGTAGGCACATGTTCTAGATGGTAGATCAGAAAAAGCATAGACACAACATGCTTTTCTAAAAAGCATAGACTGTTGTAAATGAGCATTATCACCATGTCATGCATTAAGCAGCTTTGTGGCTTTGGCAAGTCCTTCCCCTCTTTGTGCCTGACTGCCCTCATCTGAAAAACTGAGATGCTGGACCAAAGGAACTCCCGGGTTTGCTCCAGCCTGATGCTTTGTGCCCAGATGCTTCGGCACAGTGCACAGCCAGGTGGTCCTCAGAGCCTTCCGAGCAAACCACCAGAACAGAACCAGAGCATCAAGAGGGCAGACAAAGCTGTCATAGAGCCTGGGTGAGGGAGGTGTCCCCTTCAAGGCAGGATCCTGGGGCCACTTAGACAGGCAGAGTCCCGGTATCCCAGCAGCCAGCCCCAGAGGAGCCTGCTGCCCGAACAAGTTTCCTGTTTGCTGAAGTTCAAGTGCACGCTCGTGTCTTTGAACCACATAGGAGGTGTGGCCAGGCTGCTGCTGGTGAGCATTTCATTTCCTTACCTGCTGGTCTTCAAGTAGCCCAGATCAATAGTACCACTTACCCATCTCAGCCCTAGAGGCAGGCTGAGGCACTGAGGCAAAAGAGGACCAGACTGGAGGATCCACTGTGTGGAGCCAGAGATGGCCTCCTCAGGCCGATGCACTGTTGAGCCACAAGACTGACTGGGAGCAGTCCGAGTCCTGTGCAAGCCCAGTGGATGGGGAGAAAGGTCCTTGCCAAGAGAGCATAAGTGTCACACTGGCCTGGCCCATGCCTGTCTTGATGAATAGCTCTTCTCTGCCTCCATTCATCCATCCATACACCCACCCATCCACCCGGTCATCCATCCATCCATCCATCCATCCATCCATCCATCCATCCATCCATCCATCCATCTGTTCATCTATCCATCCATCTATCCATACGTTGATACAATCATCCCTCCATCCATCCATACACCCACCCATCCACTCAGTCATCCATCCATCCATCCATCCATCCATCCATCCATGCACGCATCCATTCGTTCATTCATCCATTCATTCAGTCACTCACTTACTTTGCTTCCCTCTCACTCCCAAATGGCATCAAGGACTGCTGGTCCTCAAAGGGACCTTGGAGGAGATGTGGTGTAACTAACTGAGGCTCATCCATGAATCCATACCCACGGGTGACCCACTCCGGTGCCTGGGTGCACAACTCGCAGAGGCAGCCACCCCATTGTTGGAGAGTTTGTCCTCAGAGGCAAAATCTGCCTTCCCCTCAATTCCACTGATGGGTCCTTCTTCCTTTCTCCTACCTTTTCGAGCTATATGGAGTCAGTCTGATCCTTTCAAGGGACAGTCCTTGAGCCTAGTGTTTCCCCAAGTGTGGAATGTGAACTTGGGAGGCGGGGGTGAGAAGATTTTAGGGAATACATGGACAGACATTTTAATAGTTATTTTTACTGTCACCTTTGATCGTGGCAAGCAATAATAGTGATATTTCTGATTTAGAAATTCATTTCTAAATGTTTATGTAAGAGAAGTGAGTTGATTTAAAGAAAAGTATTAAGTAAATAATAGTATTAGATTGGCGCAAAAGTAATTGAGGTTTAAAAGGTTAAAAATAATTGCAAAACCGCAATTACTTTTGCACCACCCTAATACAACTATATGGACGCAGCAGAAATGATAATGACCTTGTAAATGGTTGCACTGGGCCACCCCCTCACCAACATCCATCTCCTGAACCCTTATCCTCTATTCTCATCACATCACCCTGTTCTTTGATCATGGTTTTCATATAACTTTCATGGCTTCGTCTATATAGATTGTTTCTCAAACCCACGCTTTCTGCACTGACCTGCCCATCAGCTTTAATCACCTGTTACATTTCTGCTGGGGCATTGCTTCTCTTTGTACTCTCTTCGTCACATCTCAGATACCATGAAGTTCTAGAACCACTGGGGGAGTAGGGAAGGGGGGGAACACTTCTTAAGTATTTCTTCCTGGTTAACATGTTGGCATACATTTTTTCCCCTCAATCCGTAAGGAATCTTGATAGGAAAATATTATCTCCATTTTATAGCTGGTGATGGATGCATGTAATTTGGCCAAGGTGCAGTAGTTTTAGAAGATCTAAAATTTAAAACTCAGATTTGCTGGTGCCATGGAATTCCCATTCCACTGGATCACCTTCTAGCTGGGTGCAGGAAGAGGAGTGGAGATTATCTGGCCAAACTTCACACTTGCTGGATAAACAAATTGCAGTCCAGAGAGCTTGTGTGACCATGCCTGAGCCACCCTGTTGATTGACCAGCGCCGGCCTTGGACTCAATCACTGCAAATGATAATTTCATTCTTCCAGCCGTTCTGAATGAAGTCTTGATGTGATGTTTGATACTCCCCTCTCTGTCCATCTCCATTCCCAGCATTTTCTGAATCTGTCATTGCCTTTTCTCTCCTTCTGCTCTGTTCTTCTTTGGTTCAAATGGGCATCATATATTCCTGGACTACTTCAGGTTCTCCCAAGTTCAGTCTAATCCGTCTGCAAGTTGCTTTCCACATTTATCTTTATCTTAGCCTGGCACATATCACCCCTTGATCACAAACCATCCTTGATGCAAGTCACTATAGACCTTAAATCCTGAGACACCCTCGTATGAAGTACAAATTCTATCCTGTCACTCAAGACCTGCTTTCAGTTAAACCCTGCTGTCTCCAGATTTGTCTCCCACAAGGCAAACTCTCTAGCAAAAATCATCTGCTCTTTATGTCTCCACAGGAACTTATGTTTCCTGTATGGAAATCACCTTACTGTCCCTGGGCTCAGCCCACAGTCGCTCCCCACCCTCAGGCCCAGCCCACACCACATATCCTGACTTTAGCAGCCTGCTTTTTCTCTGGATTCTTAAACGTCTTATTATCCACTGTACCCATTTGGCAAGTAGCCAACATGACCCTGTATTATCATTTCTCTCCGCCAGGCACACCCTTCCTGCCTCCTTGCCCGACTGTGAGCACTTGGAGGGCTGAGGCAGCATCTTATGCCCTGTGTAATCACAGTCCTCACTCTCAGCACCCTTCAGGGTGGGCCCCTCAGTACACAGTCTCCATGTAGCGATGCTACATGGCCTGGTGGTGCTCCTTACGGGGGCCGAGGGGAAAGCTTGCCGAGGAAGAAGGCCACCCTTCTCCATGCCGCCTACAGTTGCACACCAAGTGCTGGGTGACAGGCCACCTGCTGACCCACGGGCTGTCTAGGGAACAGACAGAGGACGGAGATGTGAAAGTGCGCTGTACACCATGAAGTACGGGCATTGAGAGAGGCCGAGCCTGGGACATCGACCTCAGTGGCCTC
Source organism: Rhinolophus sinicus (assembly GCF_057876585.1). NCBI lineage: Eukaryota > Metazoa > Chordata > Mammalia > Chiroptera > Rhinolophidae > Rhinolophus > Rhinolophus sinicus. The sequence goes on from NC_142501.1 coordinate 92,801,114, forward strand.
CAGATATCCTTCCAACTCTGCACTAGAGGGTCTGTGAGCCTCCAGGCCAAGGCCCTGTACAAGGCACTGTGGGGACAGAGGGAAATGTTGACATAGTTCCTGCCCTCAGAGCACTCACACTCCTGATGGGGTAAGAGAGATCTAGGACACTTGCCACAAGGAGAGAACTTATAAAATATGCCATAATTCATACATAGAAATCCCAATTGAGCAGCATAGACAATAGACATACTGGCCATGAGACTGTAGGGCCCACAGAAAGAGGAGACTGAGAGCCCTGGAAAAGTCAAAGGAATCCTCTAAGAGGAGGAGGAATCCATCTGGCCCTGGAGGAAGTGAGAACATGCCAGGCAAGTGGCCACAGAGGCCAGCATAGAACTAGATAGGAAGGGAGGTAGCGTCATAACTTGTGTAGTAGGTGTCAGGAGAAGACAGGGTACACAGGTAGGAAGCAAAATATTCAAGCAGAGAGGGTGAGGCCTGATGAGCTAGGAATGGGCAGTCCCTATAAATTCCTGTGGCATGATGAAAGTAAGATTCTGGAAAGTTCCTTACTCAGAAAATCTTTCATTTTTCGAGGGTAAAAAAAAACCCACCCTAGGAGAGAAATACCAGGTCTGCATCTGTGTCCTTTATCTCTGCCCCTGGGATACTGGAGGGGTTCCTCCATGCCATGCCACCCACCCCACCGCTTTTAGGACTATAACATGACTCCCTCATGCAGCGTACCCTTTGTCTCAACAACCCTGTGCTGTACCAAGAGGCTAAGCACAGAATTACATAGCTACCATTTGACAAAGATTTGGGCTGATCTCTCTAGATCTAGCCTGAGACAGTAATCTGAGGGAAGCATCTCACACATGGGCTGAAGAGTGAACTAGAAGACAGAGGAGCATTTGTCTTGGTGTTTACGAGCTCCGGCCTTTCCAAGCTGGGTGACTCTAAGCTTAGTTGTAATGTGCCCAAATGGCTGATAAGGGGTGGAAGCACTGAGCAGAAGTAGAATAAAGAGGCAGAAGGAGGAGGAGTGTAGAGATCGCAAATAGAGCCTATCGATAAGGATGGTTTCAGAGGCAAGTATTAGAAAACTTACCTCGAAATAGTTTCTACAATAAGGAAATTTTATCTCACATAAAATAAGCCCCAAATGAGCATGGCACCAAAGTTGGTTGAGTTAATTCATTGGTTCAGCAACTTCATTCAGGACCCCAGTTCTTTTTACCCTTTCTCTCTGCCACCCTCAGCATGTTGCTCTTGTCCTCAACTAGTCCCCAGATGATTGCCATGATTCCAGGCTTCATATATGGGCATGCACATGCCCAGCTAAAGAAAAGATTTGGGTCACATGCCCCTTCCAAAACCAGTGGATGGCGATGATGACAATAATGGCAATGGTGATGGCTGGTAGTGAAGATGGCGGTGATGATGTCTGTAGTGGTGATAGTGATGGTGGTGATGGTGATGATGCGGTTGAGTGGTGTTAGTGATGGTGATTGTGTGTTCGTGATGATAGTGGTGGTGGTGATGGTGGTAGTTGCATGGTAGTGGTGATGGTGATAATAGTTGTGGTTCTATGGTGGTAGTGATGGTGATTGTGTGGTGGTGGTGATAGTGAAGATGGTGGTGGTGGTGGTGATGATGGTGGTGATGATGGTGATAGTGGAGATGGTGGTGATGGTGGTGGTGGTGGTGATGGTTATGGTGGTGGTGGTGGTGATGATGGTGGTGATGGTGGTGATGGTGATGGTGTGGTGGTGGTGATGATAGTGGTGGTGTGAGGAAGAAAAGAAAGTGGGAATAAGAGAGAAGAAAATACCTGCCCTTTCTGCTTCACAAAGTGATCATGAGTCTCAACATTAAAATGTATGGGCACATCTGAAATCTATGTAACTTTACTAACAATTGTCACCCCAATAAACTTTAATTTAAAAAAAATGTATGGGCAAGTGTCTTGTGAACTGTGTGATTACCACATGGTTACCACATCTCTTCAATCCATTTGTCCTCTGCTCCTGAGAGCACTGTCGCCTGTCACTTTGCCTTCCATAGCTGAAATAAAACACTTCAAGAGGCAAAGTGTTGGCAGGTTCCCAGACACAGATCCCTCTAGATCTAAGGGCTAAGGAGGGAGGTGAAACAAGAACATTTGGACCACATGGAACCCAGCAAACAGGATACAGAGAAGGTTTTGTTTTTGTTTGGTCTTTAAGTTGCTTTGATAATGGGAAGTAGATGTGAGGCCTCAAGTCTCTAGTTTTTGTTGAAGTCAAGAAGATCAAAAGAGGCACTAAAGTGAGTTGTGCCACCTGCTTGGAGGTCGGGAGAGCTGATGTCGACAGGGCAGGAGAGGCGACAAGGAGGGACAGCAGGCTAGTGCTGCTCAGCAGGGGTTCCATGGGAGCAGACAGAGCCAGGATATCTGGGAGGACGCACAAATCCACATGCAACAGGGATGTTCACTCTACAGACATGTGCAGAACATCTACTGTGTGCAGGTGCCAGGCTACAGTAATGTCAGCAGCTACCATCTGAGTGATGACGATGTGATTTCTAATTCTGAAAATTACCCATGAATTCAGTATAAGTATTCCCTATTTACTGGTGAAGAAACCAAAATTTGGTAGATTATGTAGCTTGTCATAGGGAAACAGTTTGATCCCAGGTGTGTCTGACTCCAAAGCCCTTTTCCTCTATAGTTTTGCCTTTCATTTAAAGACACCTCTTAATCAAAGGTGACAGAGACACTTGCTTCTGCCCTATAGGTGCTCTCTCTCTACAGAGGAGAACCACCTAGAAAACACACATTGTAATAAGAGCTATCATCGTGATCTGAAGAAAGGGTGCTGCAACTAGAAGGAGGGACTAACTCCACCCCTTCTGGGGCAAAGAGGCAGGGAAGGGGTGAAAGCCAGACAAGGTGATGACAACGGACCTGCCTAGGAGCCTGAGGAGGAGGTTGCCAGGCAGAGCAAGGGGCAGGGCTTAGCCGGGCATGACGAGGAGTTGTACATAACAGCCTGTCTGGTTTGAGTGTGGTGAGCCTTTTGGTGTGACTGGCGTGCAATGTGGTGGCCAAGGATAAGGCCAGACGGAGTGGTGGACAGACTGTGATAGACCTGGGAGTTAGGCTCGGGAGGCTGGATTCAGTTTTGAGGTAGAGGGGAGCCACTGAAGGCTTTTAAGTGGGAAAACAGCCTCAATGTCAATGCGACCAGTTAGGAAGCATCTTTAGTGTCCAAACAACCAGTGACTGGGGGCCTGGATGGGGACAGGCAGTGGGGATGGGCAGAAACGACAGGTTCTGTTTCCCTGGGTCAGGCGTCAGTCTAGTCCTCAGTCTAGTGTCATTTATTCTAGTGGGCATGTCAGTCTAGTGGGCATTTAGGAGAGCGTTTTAAGGTCACTGCTGCACCCTCCCTCCATTTGGGAAATTACACATTAGCCCATAGGTCACTAAGCCAATGTCCCCAGGAGTAATTCAGCCCTGATTGGTGATATCTGTCACCCTGTCCACCCCATTACCCTCGAAGGAAAGGTAATATCCCTGAGTCAGAGTAAACTCCCTGGAGAGGAAGGGGTCGGCCATATTCTCAGCGCAGAGCTGCCCAATGACAGGACGGGCAGCCTTAAAAGGAAATGACAGCCCTGAGATGGAGGCAGTCAAGTGAGGAAGCACCTGCAGTGGCAAGGAGGCTGGCCTGTGTGACATTTGGCTTCATTTGAACTCCAAGAGGGCAATGCAGGCAGCTAGTGATGCAGGTTGATTGTTCCCTCTGTGCGGTCCACATGCTAGGCACCAGGTAGAGAACTCCAGCAGTACAGTCTCTGCCCTGTGGGGTTTACAGTTGAGACACAGCCTAGGAAGGGGCCCCATGGATGGACAGAGATGCTGTCTCAGGGACAGGGGGCAGTGAAGGGCCCAGCAGGTGTGGGCAGGCTGGCACCCAGACATGTGACACAGCTCGCTCTGCTCAGCACACTTTGGATCCGAGGCTGGTGCTGCATGCCAGGGCAGCTGAGGCAAGGCCAGCCTCTAGAGGAGAAGACAGAAACGCCAGAAATTAATAAGTCACTTCAACTTAGCATCATGGGCAAACAAAAGAAAACAGACCAGTTGGAGGAGAGTTTTGGTTTTTTAAACTGAACTACTGTAAAATACTGGCATGCTTTTCAGTTCACTCAGCCTCAATTGCTACCGTGTTTCCCCGAAAATAAGACCTAGCCGGACCATCAGCTCTAATGCGTCCTTTGGAGCAAAAATTAATATAAGGCCCGGTATTATATTATATTATATTATATTATATTATATTATATTATATTATGTTATGTTATGTTATGTCATGTCATGTCATGTTATGTTATGTTATGTTATATTATAAATCCAGTCTTATGTTATATTATATTAAATAAGACCAGGTCTTATATTATAGTAAAATAAGACTGAGTCTTATATTAATTTTTGCTCCAAAAGACGCTTTAGAGCTGATGGTCCAGCTAGGTCTTATTTTTGGGGAAACACAGCATACATATATATATACACACACACACATATATGTTGCCCTTTGGAAGGGCCTCCCAAAAAAAACTGAAATTGAAAAAGTTACCTTCAGTGGCCTCCCACGTCCCTGCCCAGCCCCTTTCTTCTTAATCCAAGTACCCCAGGCATCTGCCCAGGGTTTCACAAAAAAAAGCTATGATGTCAACATTCTGATGAATTAGTCCCTGTTAAGGTGGTAGCTGGTTTACATATGACCTCAGGTGGTTTGGATGGAGACCCCTAAAGGTTAGAAAACCTTTAATATCCAAAAGAATGCTTCTTTTTCTCCCATTGTGGTAAAATATATATAACATAAAATTTGCCATTCTAACCACTTTTAAGTATACACTTCAGTGACATTAATTATACTCACGATGTGCAAGTATCACCACTGTCTGTTTCCAAAGTTCTTATTCCCCAAAACAGTTCCTCCCTCCCCCCAGTTCCTAGTAACCTCTAATCTACTTCCTATCTCTGGATTTGCCCATTCTAGGTATTTCAAGAAGTGGAATCACACAGTATTTGTCCTTTTATGACTGGCTTCTTTCACTGAGCACCATGCCTTAAAGGCTCATCCATGTTGGAGCAGGGGTCAGAACTCCATTTCTTTTCACGTCTAATATTCCATTGTGTGTACATTTACCACATTGGAATTTATCCAGCCACCCACTATGGAGGGAAGGCTTCTTAATGGCTGCAATTCTAGCACCAGTAGAGGACCCAGGAGGAAGGAGGATTGGGGATCCCTGCCTGCTGCCCACCCTTCCAGTCACACCATGTATGTGCCCTTTACTGCCCCTGAGGGGCACAGTTATCCAGGGTTTCAGTCAGTCCGCAGACAGAGGCCACTGTGCTATATCAGGAGGAGCACCAACCAGTCATCAGGAAACCCATGTGCTTATCACATGGGGTCGATGTGTGGCCTTGAACAAGTCCCCTTACTTCTGTATAATGAGGGGCTTGGGTGTGTATCCTTTCTGAAGGTCCTTCCAGCTTCTTATTTCTACACGTCCATCCAATGTCCTAAGAGAGCAATGTGGCAAGTCATGTGGGGTGGAGCAGACCCTCAAGAAACATTTGTGGCTGAATGAATGAATGAATGAGAGAACTGGAGAATGAGGAACTGTAGTATTCCAGTTTCCTCGTCTCCCTTCATTAGAGAATAGGCGAGAGGCTGTCATTTGAGGTCAGACTGAATGGTACTTAAGTTATGAAACAATCTGGAATACAAGATTCTACCTGAAGCATTGTTATTGTGTTTATTATTGTCTTTGCACCTTCTACTGAGATGGAATTGTATGACTGGACTTCTCATAATTCTGTTTGGTGTACGATTCTTGGCAGCGTCAATAAATACACTTGTGTAAATTTAAGTGGGTGCACAGAGGCTCTTGTAGTATCGATTCTCACACCCTGGTCTGTTGTATAGCAGATGTAGGCTGTCCAGATGGTGGGCATTGCCCCGCTGTACAACGTGTGTGTGTGTGCAGAAACGTGCATCCATGAATAGACATGGCCGGCTCTCCATGACTATCTTTGTCCTAGGAACTCTGCCCTGACGTGGCTTCTGCTCACAAGGAGTCTGCGTTCTCCTAATGCACAAATATTAACAATCGCTTTAATGAAGGATTTTTTATTATAAAATCCACTTGCATTTATGGCAATTCTCAGACAATGAGGAGAGGAACTTCTTGTTCCTTTCCATGTCTTGGAATCTGACTGTGCCTTAGGCAGAACTGCACACAGGCCCGATACCAGCTTCCTCACTTGCCATAGAATTCTGGAGATAATTTGGATGTCATCTACCACTTTGGAAGTGGTGTTCAAAATTCCAAGAAAAACACAAAAAACAGTGATTCCTCTTCTCAAATAAAATCTTATGCAGAAGCCAGCATGTAAAGCCAATAAACGCCTTCCAGACTGGTCAGGAAGAGGTGACTACTTCTCTCTGTCTACATCCCCATCACATTGGCTCCTGGACTCCATTCAACTGTGCTAGGACCCTTGGACAACCTTTGCATGTGGGTTAAAATGGCGTTGCTCTGGTTCAAGAGCTGGGGAGCCAAAGCCCTACTTCCTCAGTCTTCCCCTAACCCGTAACTGCTCCCAAACAGCACTGTGGAAACCTAGGGCTCTCTGCAGCACTCTATTTTTTTTCTAAATGCTTAACTAGTTCTTCTACTGATGAACAAATACACCCAGAGAAGTAAAATGACTTGCCCAAAGACGTTCAGTCAGTTGGTGTCAAAATCAAGATTATTAGCATCAAAAGATAATTGAATCTCTGTCCTCTAGAAGCTTATGATGTAGTTGAAAGGCAGGACATGTGTATATGAAAAGATAAATGGAAAACTAAGATAGCCTGTACACATCAGTGTCCAATTAGCTCCACAAGTGTTTAGGAGACATCAGGACTCCTGGGAACTGAGGCTCTCTCCACTGAATTCTTCTAAATATTTCAGACATGGCTGTGACCATGGCCCCCAGCTGCCAGTTGTAGCCCTAAACAATGAGCAGGGCGAGAGGAAAGAAAGGGAGAAGAAGGCGGAAAGGAAGCAATAAGAGGTACATAGCACTGGAAAGAAGAGAAAATGATAGAAAGGCAGAAGAAAGACAGGAACCATCTGAAAAGGCAAAGTCATCACTGCCCCAAGATAGGTAGCACTTCACCCATCATCAGGGAAGGGGGTCCTCCAGGAGCCCCAAGGAATCCAGCTTCCTCTGTTTGCAGCTTTGAGAGTCTGGTGCTCCCCTTCCTCTGTCCCATGGTTTGTCCTCTCTTCTGCAATTTTCATACCTCCTCTACCCTTTCCAAGCTCAACACAGAATAGTAGAAATGGGAATCTTAGTCTGTACCATTTGGCTTCCAAAGTTCCCTGGTTCCCACCAGCACAGAAAGAGCAGGTGCATACTCACTATTAGGTGCCTTCTCAAAGAACTCTGGGACCCGTCAGGATTCAGGAGGGCACACAGAGCTCTGGCCTCAGGATTCAGGCAGGAGGAGGGCTGCAAATGCATGGACACACAGAACCGATAGCGACGCATCAGCGGGAAGACAATAGTCTGAGAGTTTCGCCCTTCTCTACTCCACTCACTCGCCCTTAGATGTTTCTGTGGCAGTACAACACATGTTTTGAAAGGATCAATTAAACTGTTTCATTTATTTAAGTGTTTTTGTTTGCTTTTAGGTTTAGGGGTTGTTTGTTTGTATGTTTGTTTGTTTGTTTGTTTGTGGGAATTAATTCTGTAAGGGAACCCATGCCCCTCAGGCAGAGTGAATACAGTGCTTCTCAGGATGAGTCTATGCAGACGGCTGTGTCCAGACTTAGCAACCACAGGCACCTGCCCCTCCTGTGGATTCATGCCCACACCTCTTCTTACTGACTCCCTGGTCCCTTTTCAGTTCTATCTCAGAAACTTAAGCATCTTAGCATGACCCAGTTGTGTTTGGGGATAAGCGGGGACCACTGAGAAAGGTTCCCGGCACCCAGGGAGGACAGACGTGACAAATGAACCTTTAGACTGAAGGTCAGAAAATCTGGTTTTCCGTCCTCGGCATGTATGTCTCTGGCCTTTTATATCTTATCAGTATCCTAGTTTTTTAAGTGAGTAGGTTAAGTAGATGACCTCCAAGATCCTTTCTCTCAAGACTCATGGCTTGAAGCAGAGCCCTGCAACTTCTACCTCGGAGATAAATACCATGAAATGCAAGTGCTTTCTTGAGGATGAGGTTGTCCCTTAGGCAGTTGGATTCCAGCCTCAGTGTTTCTCCCTTTAGTCTGCAAGCTGTCCCAGAGCCACCTCATTCAACCCTCTGTGCGAGCTGAACTTCCCTCTATGCCCCACCTCGGCGTGTCTGATCACCGACAGCTCCATCTTGATATCCCACAAGTGCCCTAAATTCAGCAAATCCAGAATTGACTCTTCCCCTTCCTCTTCCAAGTCCCCTCCTGCAGTGGGAGGCATCCACATTCAGAGTCACCACATTCAAAACCACAGGGAGGGGACAGCGTATTTCTTTCACTGACTTCCTCGAACCCCTAGTGCAACCAGAAATCAAATTACATCTTTTATAAAGATGCTCTCAAATCCACCTATGTCTCAACCAGTCCTTCTGTCTCTACTGCAGCTCAAATCTCCATGATCTCTGTATGGGTCACTCGCCACCCTCTCCTCCCCTGTCTCCGCCGTCATGCTCCATGGTAGTGCCAGACTACGGTGCACACCTGACCGAGCCATCCCAGCATCCTCAGAATGGAATCTAAGCATCCGGGCGTGGCCACACAGCCCCTGGGCATCTTGCTCCTACACATCCCTCCAGCCCCATATTCTCATAGCTTCACTCCATCCAAATCAAATGTTTGCATTTCCCGAAGCTCTCCACACTTCCCCTCTCCTTAGTTCTTCCTCCACGTGGAATACCTGACCCTCCCCACTTTCTTCACCTGTGCAACTCCATCCTTCAAACCTCATCTCAGCTGCTTGGGAAAGCCACCAATAGGAAACTGTGCTTACCTCCACAGCATCACTTACTCACTTATGGAATCATCTGTCCATTTGTCTCTTACTGTACCAAGATAGCCATTGTACCAATTTACCAAAGGTCAGTTTTGGAGCCCCTTTTCTCAAATCTCCAGCACCCAGCACATAAACATCTTTGTGAAAATTTGAATGACTCACTGTCACATCAGATGGCCTTCTGGACCTCCACATGTTATGTGCCAGGCTGTGGGATAAGTGTCACATGGTATAAATTAAAGGAACAAGCTCTATTGGGAGAATTACAAAGCAAAAGGTCACAAGAGAAGCCACAGGTCCCCCAAGCGTCCCATCTCACAAAGAGGTGTGTCAGGCCCAGGAAGCCATTTGGCCTGCAGCGTGGGTCTACATTGCAGTAGAGGGGAGCAGGACCCCTCTTCCCCCATGGCTTTCTGTTTTTATAGGGAAACCAAGCAAGGCAATGAAGCCTTGTAGGTGAAGGAATAAACAGATTGCTTGGTGCCGGGTAGTCTGGGTTGGGGGTTCCAGCTGTTTATAGGAGTTGTCTTGGAATGCCTGCTTACCATCACATAAGGTTCCCAGAGCCTTTGGGATATTACTGTTCTCCTTACCCTGAAGAGGAGGTACTCTAAGCTTGGGTGCTACCTCCTTCAGAAAGCTCATTGTCTAGACAATCTAGAAGGAGCTCCAGAGTCACTTTCAGATGATTCAACTGGTTGTTCCACACTGAAAATGAATGACTGGATGGATGGATGGATGGATGGATGGATGGATGGATGGATGGATGGGTGGGTGGGTGGGTGGATGGATGGATGGATGGATGGATGGATGGATGGATGGATGGATGACTGGATGGATGGATGACTGGATGGATGGATGGATGGATGGATGGGTGGGTGGGTGGGTGGGTAGGTGGGTGGGTGGGTGGGTGGGTGGATGGATGGATGGATGGATGGATGGATGGATGGATGGATGACTGGATGGATGGATGGATAACTGGATGGATGGATGGGTGGGTGGATGGATGGATGGATGGATGGATGGATGGATGGATGGATGGATGACTGGATGGATGACTGGATGGATGGATGGATGGATGGATGGATGGATGGATGGATGGATGGATGGATGGATGACTGGATGGATGACTGGATGGATGGATGGATGGATGGATGGATGGATGGATGGATGGATGGATGGATGGATGGATAAAAGTAACTAGCACATAAGTGAACACATGAAAGTGCCTGACATGTAGTAGATACCCAACTTATGTCTGTTTCCCTTTCTTTTTCTTCCCTTCTCATTCCAACATCAACTTTGTGAATTTCCATGGGGATTTCTGTGGTACAGAGGAGGTGGCTCTGTCATCTATTGTTAAACATGAGAGCTCTGACCCTCATGGGGATGGGGGCTATGTAGCTATGACAGTGCCATACCTTCACAAGCTTCCTCAGGTTGCACTGTGCCCTTATAACATACTTTCCCTTTCAAAACTATCCTGATGTTCATTTTAATCCAACATCACCTCGTTTTAAAAGACCTGACGCTCCCACACACTGTGATTTGTAGCTGGGTCATAGGCCCGAGGCAGTCACGTCCCCAGACCAACTTTGTGATGCTCTAATGGGTAGGAAATGAAGGATAGATGGTCTGCCTCTGAGATGCTGATTCAGTCTGACCTGTCTATTCACTTCCCATGGTTGCTCCCTGACCTTGGCCTCCATCAGCACATGGGCCAGTGGTTCTTAAACTTCAGGTGCCTCAGAAACACCTGGAAATTGTAATGTACATCTCCAGGATCTATAGCCAGGAGTTCTACTTCAGTAGGCCTGGGTGGGGCCCAAGAATTCTGCATTTTTTAACTTTGCATCCTTAAACTACTTCATCCAGAGGTGAGACCAGCACTCGCTAAATGTCTAGGGGATTCAGAAAGAATGAAGGGAGCACAGGGTCATGTATGGGTCAACCTCTCCCTGCAGGGCTACCCATCAGGTTCCCAGTGCCCCAGTCATGGAACACCCTCCCAACAGGCTAGGCAGAAGAGGAGGTCGTTCCCAGGCAATGCCCCTCCTCTCTCCCTAATGTGGGTGGCACCTGGAGATCCCCTGTGAGCTCCACCTGGCCCTGTAGAGGATGGGAAAATAGGTCTGGGGTTCTGAGTTGAGTTCTTCCTGAGTTGAGGCTGTGGACTGGCCCGTCCTGCTTGGAGGATCTGTGGCTAAATGCCATGTGGACTCGTGTTTTGTGGTCCAGTGAGATGTGGACTGGGGTTCCTGCAGTGGGGAGCAGTGGAGCATGAAGGCATCCAGGCAGCCTTCTCCTGGCGAGGGCCGTTAAGGCTGTGCACTGGGGCATGCTATGGGAGAGAGCAATCAGTGGTGAGGGAAGCTAGGGAATCAGCACAGAGTTGGCTGGCTCTAACTGAGCCAAGGAGCTTGTCCTGTTCAGTGCAGGCCCCCAGGGACAAGAGCTGCAGCCATAAATGCAAAGCCCTTCTGCAGGTGGCAGAGGGAGGAAAAGACTACCTGCCTCCGACCCCTTGAGAAAAGAGATGAGCCTTTTCCACTCACCACTCCCATCTGAGTGCCCACCTCCATCCTGGAAATGCTGGTTTTCACTGAGGACCCAGTCTATGTCTTTGGACAAAGAGTTTTATTTCCTCAAGAGAGACAGTTCAAATTTTTGGATCCATGTTTGTGAGCAGTTTTTCCTCTGTTTCAGCAGCTGTTAAGAGATCTTCAGTGTCTCTATTTCTTTGCACCTTTGTTTTTGCTCTATTTTGGAGAACTCAGCTACGTAGTACACCCCCAAAGACTATATATATTATCTTCAGGGTTTGTTATCTTGAAATCGTGGCCCACTTTTCCCACGGTTCTGTCTACCCTCTTTCTCAGCAGCTTGCTCCACTGTCCAGGCATCATTTCCCTTTAGGTCAAGACATTATGAGAAGGTACAATGACATGTTCATTGATTAACTAAGTAAGGTGTTTCCCCAAAAATGTGCAATTTTTCCACCACTCTAATATTCACACTTTAACAGAGGACATTTGAAGACTTAAAAAAACAAAACAAAACCTCAGTGCACAGTGGATTGGAGTTCTAACAGTGGGACAGACTGTGGAGTTGGAAATTTGGCCTGGAAGGGGAGGGAGATCCCAACCCCTGTCCCTCTAGATCCTTCTACAGGGGGACGGCATTCTCCTCCATCTCCTCATGAGATCTGCAGGGGCAGAATTTTGTAAATCCCCAATCTAACGATTTTCTTTTTCTCTCTCTTCTATTTTTGTTTCCTAGGAACGAGTGGAATATCTCTTTCTCATCATTTTTACCGTGGAAGCATTTTTAAAAGTAATAGCCTATGGACTTCTCTTTCACCCCAATGCTTACCTCCGCAACGGTTGGAATTTACTCGATTTTATAATTGTGGTTGTAGGGTAAGTATAACTTCCCTTTGCATCCCCGCTCCTCACCTCTATCACCACTTCATACCTCTTTTTCATTCTGTATTTCTATCTCTTCTTGATTTGGTCACTGTGGCACTGGGCTTCAGGCAGGATGAGAGGAGCTATTAAATATCGCTTTGAATTCAGACTTTCTCCAAAGGGAGAGGAGCTGTTACTTAGGAACACCTCCCACCACTGCTCCCACATGCACGCGTGTGCTCCCACACATGTGCACACATACGAGTCGAACCTGAGTGCTTTTGATGGAATCAAGGCTCCTTCACGCAATTGAGGACAGTACTCTGCATCGGGTTTCTTAGTGCATCTCCAGCCACATCTGGTCTGACAGTTCCTTTGACCAGTTTCTCTGCGTACCACTGAGCAGATTTAGCTCAGCCTGCCTGTGAGTTTGCAGTCCATGGGCATGGGGGTGGGGATGGGGCTGGCACACAAGAGCTGTCTACAGTGGGCCTTGTTCTGTGGCCCAAGGAAACAGACCACTCAAGATGTGTGGGTGAGAAGAACACAGGAAACTCTTAAGAATCTGGTGATGAGTGACCAGACCCCAATCAAATATACCTTCCCATGACACTCGCCTGCACTTCAGTATAAGTTGACACAAGTCAGTATGTGCTTTTTAATTAAAAGCTATGTAAGGAATCTCACATCAAATTTAGAAGGGACAATCTCCTTATGAAGGAATTAGTAACTTCACAAAGAGATTCTCTAGGAAATACTTGTACCTAACAAGCCTTCATGTGCTGTGTGTGATGGAATTTATCAACACACGGTTGATGAAATCCGAATAACTCATCTGTTTTGTGAAGGGAGGGCACCTTTGCAGCAGATTCCACTTAGGAATAAGCTGGCTTCTTTGAGCTATCCCTTGTCACTTTGATCCAGAGAGTGATCAAGCCGTGGCCACCTAGTGTGTTTACTCCCTCAGAGTCCCAACCAGCTTCAGTGCCATTAGGCTCTTACCCCAGGAAACTGTTTTCGTGAATCCTTCTGTGCTGTCCCCCTAGGCCCCTGTGGCTTCTCCAGAGCAGTCACTGCTTGTGATCTCATGGACTGTCTGGTCTTTCTTGCAGGAAATAATGCAGGAGCAAAGCATGATCATTTAGAAGTTATTTCCTTGTCTCAGGCCATCTGGATGGCTTACTAGGGTTGTTTGGAACTGTTTTAGGGGTTTTTCTTTCTTGTCCTTTTTCGCCTGACCAATGAGTGGCACACTCCAGCCACATTACATCAGGGATATTTGGGTGGCATGAGGGGCACTAAAGTTAGGGTGCTTGCCAGGTGTAGACCTGGCTCCAGAGGACTCGGAGTGAGAAGGCAGCTATATAGAGACTGTGCTGCTTCTGTTCATGCCAGAAGCAACAGAGAGTGACTAAACAAATGCCTTGAATTAACTCAGTAAACCATAGCAAAGGTCTTTAAGATGGGTTGTTCCAAATGCCCCTAAATCCTTTTTAAATCCAGCATCTTTCTCAAGCCCTCAGTCTCCCCAGAGCCTTTCACACATGCATAGAAAAGAGTCCCAGGCTGAGATCCAGCACTTCTGGGACCAATAGAGAGATGAGGGTGCATTGCAGGGACTCACTTTGTTTAGGCAGAGACGCTATCTTTTTCTCACGTTTATGAGTGAGTCAGCGTTGACTAGATACGATGCTGCGTGCCCCACTCACAGCCTTAACTACAGCATGGGAGGTGGGGATAGGAAGTAGTGTAGGCCTCAGAGAGCACCCCTGGGAGGGAGGGAGGGAGCGAGTGCCTGGCCACAGGTTGCACACGGGGCCAGCCTGCCCAGCTCCAGCTTATTTAGGCCTTGGGGCCTCCCTTGGGCTGCTGCTCCTGCCCATAGAGGGCAGACTTTTCATGAGGCCAGCCCAGATTTTAGTCACGTCTCCCTGTTGTCCAGGCCATGAGGCTGATGAAGAGAGGGAAGCATCTAGGTTTGGCACGCTTCCAAAAGATGTATCTAGGTGACTATTAAAGCCACAGAGGTTATGATGCTAGCACTTGCTCACCTTGTGGTTCACCATGACCCTCTGAGTCTCTTTCCCCATTAATTGCACACGTGGCCATATTTGGCACCTAGTTTCTCTTCCCCATGGGTATTGGTCCTTGGGGCTTTCCATCCAGTCTAAATCTCGGCCCCTCCTTTTAACTCAAAAATGACACGTACACCCCCAGAGAAGACATAGCTCTCTTCAGCCATGCCTCCTTTTCCTGCTGCTTTTACAAAATTAAATGAATATCCCTTTGTTTCCCTTGTGTCTCCTGGGAAATATCTGCTCGCCTTGGCACCCCCTGCAGCTACTTAGGGGGAAGTAGCTGTCCTGGCCTCCTGCACATCAGGGGAGTCTGCCTTGCCCAGGGAAGGTGGGCGTGCCTGTCTGCTACCTCAGTGCCATGCTGAGTCACTGTCTCACCTCAGCATTGCCATTCTGCTGGCCTGTGACAAGAGGCATTTCCTTTCCCCCGTAGATCTTTCATATTTCCTTCCTAAAGTGGAGTTGTCTCCTTGGTATCATGGGGAGATGGGACTGCTGAACGAATGTGAAGGGGACTTTAGAGGCCCCTGTGAGCCACCTTCCCGCACCCACCCCAAGAACTGAAGAGTCCTCAGTAGCTCCACCTGCTGGAGATGGAGGCATTGTGCTGCAGCCGCTAAGGCTTTTGTCCCTCTTTCCCTTCCAACATGTCGGCCCTGCCTTTCTGACTCACTGGGCCCTCTAGAGCCTCACTGTCCTCTTCTTTTAACAGCTCTAATGCCCAGCTAAGGAACTGCCAGACACACCTCCTGGAGAAGTACCCCCAAGCATCCACACCCGAACCCAGCCCCTAGGGACAGGCAGGCATAAGGCAGTGGTGTCGCCTTGCTGTGTCTAATCTGAGAGAAACAGAGCAGTCCCTACAGACCTATGTCCGATCCTGAATTGTCTACCCCTTCCAAATTAAAAGCGGACACTTTTTTTTTAATTAAAATTTATTGGGGTGACAATAGTTAGTAAAATTACATAGGTTTCAAGTGTGCAATTCTATAACACATCATCTATATATCACATTGTGTGCTCACCATCCAGAGTCAGTTCTCCTTCCATCACCATATATTTGATCCCTTTCACCCTCATACCCCCTCCCCTCCTTACCCTCTGGTAACCACTAAACTATTGTCTGTATCTGTGAGTTTTTGTTTCTTTATTTGTTTGTGTTGTTCCTTTGTTGCTTTCAGTTTTATATTTCACATATCAGTGAAGTCACATGGTTCTCGACTTTTTCTGTCTGACTTATTTTGCTTAGCATTATAATCTCAAGATCCATCCATGTTGTCATAAATGGCACCATTTTATCTTTTCTTATGGCATTGTGTGTATACACCACATCTTAAAAGCAGACATTTCTTAAACAGCTTGCATCAACTTGGAGCAGTGGTTAAAAGAGAAGAAAGTTGTCTAATCTCTGCTCCCTTCACTGAATAATATTTTGTGAACATCTTGTACTCTGATAAATATATTGCTTTCTTCCAGGAAATACTTAGCAACCAAATCTGGTTTGGATTTGGAATGTTGTTTGACAAACTTGCAAACTGATCTCCATTTCAGTGGAAAGAACATTTCTCTGTGGAGAAAAGAGCCTGCTCCCACATTCTGGCAACCTCTGCTTGGGATTCAAGGCATCACCAGCTAACATGCGAACCCATCAAATTGCCAAGCTGAGGTGAAAGAATCGTGGAGCAGAGAGAGACTTTAGATATAGTATGGCCAAGGTCATCAAAATGCTTTTAGATGTAGAACCCA
The DNA here is from genome assembly GCF_057876585.1 of Rhinolophus sinicus. Taxonomy (NCBI): domain Eukaryota; kingdom Metazoa; phylum Chordata; class Mammalia; order Chiroptera; family Rhinolophidae; genus Rhinolophus; species Rhinolophus sinicus. Next base: position 92,817,400 of record NC_142501.1, read on the forward strand.
CTGTTCAAACAAAGCCTTACTCAGAGGCCCAATGAGTTAAACAGATAAAGGAAGCCACTCTGTTAAATATGGGGAAAGGAGCCAGAACCCCAGTCATTCATCTCTGGCCTCACTGCCCAAGAAGTCCTCAAGGGGTTCCATGGGACGCAGTTTGAAAATCCTTAATGTAGACTAACCCTCTCATTGCTGGGCCCTGCCTGAATCTGAGGTAAGCCCCCAGCTGCCGTCTCCCAGTTCCGGATCCAATGCTTAAATGTGTCACTTAAGGCTCAAGCCTAGTCCTCAAAATGAAGTTGCCCTGGCCCCAAGTTCAGGTCTGATATAGGGGCCCAATTCTGATACCCGAGCTCCCTTCTTGACCTCAAGCTATGACCCAGCACACACAGTGCTGACAGTGAATCAGCAGAGTCATCTTGAGAACAAAGGGCAGAAATTGCCCCTGCATTCCATTTTCTCTCTTCTTGCTTGCCACACAAAGCCCAGACTCTGGACTCCCCTCCCACGTAATCTGTGCATCTTCTGGTCCAACCCCTTCTCTCTCTCCATCCCACCCCTAAATCCTTCCCATGCCTTGTGTTCCCCACAGTCCATCTCCCATTCAGGGGCTGCAGACATGTTCTGTAAAGGGCCAGGTACAACTTTCCGGCTTTGCAAGCCATGCATTCTCTGTCCCAAATGTTCAACTCTGTGGAGAGAACAGCAATATGTAAACGACGGATGTAGCTGAATTCCAGTCAAACTCTATTTACAGAGCACGTGGCCCACATGCTGCCCTGAGGCCTCAGCTTCATTCTGATCACCTGTCCACTTCCTGACTCTCCCCTGAGTGTCCTGATTCCCTTGCAGTCTCTAGAGGTGGCCACCTTCTCGACTAGATGCCTCATTCCACGGCCCAGAGGTCAAGAGTGGGGCCCTGTTTTCCCCTTATTTCTGCTTTCAGACCACTCTTGCCCCCAAAAAAACCCTCCAATTTTGATGTGTGTATCATCAGATCCTTCTAGCCCCACTTCCTGTTGCAGCCCTCTGCAGCCCTCATTCCTCATTCCTTGAAGACAAGAGCTCTTGGCTCACTTTCACTCTCGCCATCACTCACTACTCTTGCCACCACGCCCAGCAGCTTCTTGGTTCCTTGGTAGCTTCTTCCCTACGGACCCTGACTCCGTTCTACCTCAGCTGCCCGTTACCATGGTTACAGCCAGGGTACTGCCACTAGGATCTCAAGGCAAACGTCCTACTCTCTAAACAATACCACCCATCTTTCCAGCTCCCCGAGCACTTAACTCTAACCATCCATTCCTCCTGCCACATTCTCTCCGTTCCTCCCCTCAGCGTGGGCACCCTCCTTCCAAGCTGAGATGCCGTGCCCCATCATTACAATCCTTCACTTACATTTATACTCAGCTTCCGATTCCTCTATTCATTTATCTTGCTCACCAACCCCAATCAAATCCGACTAGACGGAGAACTGTTTGGTACCTGAAGACGAGCCATTTAATGAAGTAGAGAAATACACAGAGCTGAGCTGATGAGTCTCTTACACGTGTGACCACCAGCCTCAAGTAGCCCACGGGGACAGCTGGCAGTCATACTACATGTCCCTACTCATTCACCCTTCCACTTTCTTTGATGATTCCATCATACATCATACCTTTGCCTTTCTCTTCAAACTTCCAGTACCTCCTCCCCTTTCACATGTTCATCTGAGGACCTTGCTACCTATTTTCCCTGGGAAACAGATGCAATCAGAAGAAAACTTTCATGCGTTCGCACATCTGCGCCCCTGTAATGTGCCTCCCTACCTGAACGTGGTAAACCTCCCTGCCTCTATCTAAGACATCTGATTGTCAAATTGCCTGTCTCTGTTAGATGATTCCCATCACATGTAAAGGTGCTGTCGTGTCTCCATTTAAAAACAAACAAAGAAAACTCTCTTGATTCTATACCCCCTTTCAGTAACCACCATTTTTCTTCTACTTTTATAGCAAAATTCCTCAGCAGAGTTGTCTGTACAGTAGCCACCAGCCACATGTGGCCATTCAGTACCTCAAATGTGACTAATCTGACTGAGATATGCTGTATGTGTAAAATACACAATAGATTTCAAAGATTTAGAACAAGGTGAAGTGACAAATATCTCAATAATTCTTTATATTTATTATAATTGAAATGATAATATTTTGGTTATGTTGGGTTAAATAAAATGTGTTATCATAGTTAATTTCACCTCATTCTTTTTTACTTTTTCAATGTGGCTACTAGGAAATTGAAATTACAGATGTTGCTCACATTGGTGGCTTCCATTATATTTCTCTTGGACAGAGCTGTCTATTCTCCATCCTCACTTTCTCCTCCTATCCGCTCCTGAACTTATATCTATTAGGCTTTGGTCCCACCAAAACTTGTTTTCAATGTCTCAATGGTCTTCATGTTGTGAAATCCGGTGGCCAATGGTCCATCCTTGTATTTGCAGCGCTTGACACAGTTAACCACTGTCTTCTCATGACCATTTCCTTCACAGCCCAGCATTCCAGCCACTTGTCTCAGTCTCTCCTTGATTTCTTCTCTCCACGGCCCCTCAAGTTTGGAGCCTAGGGCTCAGTCCTATCACATCTTCACTGTCTATACTAGCCTCCTAGACAATTAAAGTCGGATCTGACTTTAATACAATTTATACAACAGCCAAACTTTGTCTCCAGCCTGGACTCCATCCCCAGAAATCCAGACCCAATAGAGCCGACTCAAGATATCTACTCAGAGGTCAAATCGACAACTCAAACTTCAAAAAGTGCAAAATACAACCCTTGATGTCCATTCCACCATACCTCACCCTTCCAGTTGCTCAAGCCAAAGCTATTGGGATGGTCTTTTATTCTTCTGTCTTCCTCACACCTCACATCCAGTCCATCAGCCAATCCCATCACCTCCATCTTAAAATAAATCCAAAATCCAACTATGCCTCAGCCCCTCCAACACCACCATCTAGTCTAAGCCTCCGCACCTGGCTTAGTACAGCAGCCTGCCCTGGCCTCGCCACAACATCAGAGCAAGTCTTTTAAAAGAATCATGTCACTCTCCTGCTCGAAACCCCCCAGTGGCTTCCAACTCAGAGAGGAAAGCAAGCACCGGATGGGGGGCCCTGCTTTAGCTCCCACTTCGTCTCCCACTCTTCTCCATTGACCTGCTTTGCTCCAGCCACCCCGCCACTTGTCCCTCCCTCGGGCCCTGTGCACCAACCATCTCCTCGGCCTGGAAAAGTCTTCCCAGAGAGCTGTGTCCACTCCTGCACTTTCGTTAGGGCTCTGCTCAAATGTCAGCTAAGGACAATTTTCTTTCCCAGCCTTTTGATATCAAACAGGAAGGCCTACCTCCTGGCCACTCCAGACTCCTCTCCCTTGCGGCATTTGTCTTCTTATCACTTACCACTCTCTAAATGTGATTTACATTTACTGATTATTTAGTTTATTGTCTGACTCCCCCACTAGAATGTCAACTCCAAGAGGGTAAGTACTTTGTCTGTTTTGCTGTAGCCTTGGTGTCTAGAACAGTACCTGGCACACAGTAGGTGTGCATGTTTGCTGGATTAATGAATATACAAACATAAACACAGAGTAGCAGAGCTGAAGTTCCCATGTCTCAGTTACGTGCTTTAACGTATGGTTTTGCTCCCGCTGGAAGCTTACGCATTTAACCATTCGACCATTCATTCGTTTGTTCAACATATTTCTGTTGAGCGTCTCTTATGCACCAGCACAAAGATTTCTTTGAGACCATTTATTTGTGCCCAGGTACAAGTCAAAGAGAGGGGGTGTTAGGAGGAAGGAGGCGGAGAGGGAGGAGACAGAACGTGACTCCAGGCCACGTGAGGGCAGGAGCTAGGATACCACGGAGGGGGCAGAGGGCGCTGTAAAGGGTCGGGCCCTGGCAGCAAACTTCCCTTGCTTTACACTCTGTCCAGGGGCCCAGCTCACACAAAACCAGATGTGTTCTCACAGCTTTATGATGGCAAAGGGCGTGCAGGTCGCCTCTCTCAGACCTTCTGGATGGTGGTTATGCCCTTGGCAGGGGTGATACCCACACTGACAGATTGTCAATTTCCCATGGTCACGGACCCTCCTGGGCACACACCTCCGCACTTGCGCCTGGGCTGGAGACAGCTGCAAACTCTGCTTTCCAGGCTTCTTTCAGAGAATTCCGAGCCCAGCTCAGCAAAGAAACACTGTCCTGACAGCTCCTTCTCTCTTTCCTCTCTTCTAGGCTTTTTAGTGCAATTTTAGAACAAGCAACCAAAGCTGACGGGGCCAACGCCCTAGGAGGGAAGGGGGCTGGATTTGACGTGAAGGCGCTGAGGGCATTTCGCGTGCTGCGCCCCCTGCGGCTGGTGTCCGGAGTCCCGAGTAAGTAACGCCGTTATTTTTGTTTACAACGTTATGCTGTCACCACCTTCCGCTTTCCTCCGCTGAATTGCTAGGAGCACTTTGCAGAGGAATCTGATTTTATATAAATGGAGAGGGGTTTTTTTGTTTGTTTTTTTAAAATGAGTTCTTTTGTTTTAAAAAAAAAAACCCAACTCTGATGTGAGTCCATTATAACACACCGTGGTCCCAGCTTCTGTAAACACCTGGGGGAAAAAATCACAGCAGTCACACAGCCAAATGAAGACAGCCCACACAGAGAAAACAAGCCTGCGGCCCTGCAGGGCCCTGGGCTGGGAATTTAAATGTGTTTGCAGCAAAAGAGCAAGGTGAGCAGAGACAGCTAATCCCCAAGGCTCGTAGGCTATTTTAGCCAATAGGATTATCTCTACTTCCTGTATTTTTCCAAAGAACAATCATAAAAACATCAGTGGATGTTCTGAAAGTTCTGTTTCACCATTTCCTCCAGCCCCTTCCACCTCGCATGTCAAATGGGGCATCCCCAGTCTCAGAAGCCCTATTTATGGACTCCACCTGTCAGATGAGAACTGGCTTTCCCCAAGGGGTGGAGGGTGTTCAGCAATCCCAGTTAGGTAGAATGGTGTTGGAGAGACATGACCTATCGGGATATCAGTCACAGGGACAGCTCTCCTTCCCGTGCTTCCAGAAGCATGTCCCATTATCGAGGAGCCCCAGGCACTGCACACAGCAGCCTCCGGCGAACCCCAGCTCAAGGTGTTCCTGGGGCCTGAGTCAGCTTTGGGAGAGCATATCCTCCTTGTTCAATTTGTGGTATCTGAGCATAATTTTGGACTTGTTTGCTGAGACTTTACACTCTCAAATCAGCTCCGTCAGACCCAGCCCAAGACTTAAGGCAGAGGAGATCTCATGACCAGGCTGGAAGCAAACTAGTTTGGAGATGGGGACAGGGAACCGGAAAACAAAGAGGCCCTTTGAACACCCAGCCTTTAGCACCTGCCCCAGAGATGGAGCACTTGGTGACATTGCACTGCTTGGTCATCTCTCTTAGAGTCACACAATCGTAGAAACGTGAGGGACTTTATATTAACTTGTTCAATCCTTTTTGTCCGTGTACCTAATAGTGAACAGATCTTCCCAAAGTAACTTAATTAACCAGCAGCAAAGCAGGACTAGAACCAGGTCTCCTGGCTTTCAAACCAACTCTTTCCTACTGTACCACATGACCTCCTATAAAGAATTACCTCTTGATTGTCTTAGACAATCAAGTTTACGTGTATATCCTGTCTCTTCAATTACATTCCAAGTCCCTTGAAGCCCAGAACTATGAGGAATATTGTAGGGGAAACAACAAAAGTTACACTGTTCTCTTTGTAGCGAGGCCCTGGGCAAAGCTTGCAGCCTGCCTTAAACTCAAAGGTGAGCACGGAGCTGAGCCACGCAGCACATTTGGAGCAGATTCTCTCTACTTGGCCTTAACCATTTGGGGACATCTAGGAACAGAAACAGTGTATGTGCTGGCCAAGACCCAATTCCCCTTTTGTGAAGCCTAAATTATTTGGATTTTGTTGGTCAGTCAGCCATAACTCAACAGACCAAAATCAAGAGATGCGAAGGCAGGGTGAGAATGGCTTTGAACATGACTCTAGAGAGCTTCTCACGCTGATGCAGCCAGTGTGTCAGTGACAGGAACTAGGAATTGATTCCAAACTTCAGCCAACCAAGATACAAGTGACATAATGAATCTTACCCTGCTATGTACGTGCTTATCAGGGGCCCACAATCTCAGAGCTTTGTGCTGGGTAGGAGGACATAGCATAAGGAATGAATGTGGTCCTTTCACTTGAGGAATATGACAATCTAACAAAGAGTGTATCAGTATATATAGGAACTAACAACCCCAAACTTCCAGTGACTTCAAACCAGAAACACTTACACCTGGCTCATGGTACATGAAGCTGTTGGCCAGCTGCAGCTATTCTGGGCTCAGTGGGCCCTAGGCTTGACCAGTCATCCATCTCATTCCAGAGCCCAAGATGAAGAAGCATCCAGCACATGGGACATGTTGTTCTCATGGCAGAGGGCAGATGCTTGCAAAGGGGGCATAGAACTAAACCACACAAGCATATTTTAAGGTTTTGCACCAATATGTCTTATAGCACAGCTGTTCACATTCTGGTAGCCAAAGCAAGTCACATGGCTATGTTTGTCCCAAAGATAATGGGACAAAGAAGTATACTGTACCTACAGAGAAGCATGCGTGAATAACTGTGAACAAATAGTACAATCTATCATAAAGAGAGTGAGGAGATTGTTATTAACAGTAATAGTTACAGTAATTACACCAGTACAGAGATTCTTAATTAGAGATACATACAGTTGAGAGCCACTCATGCTTCAGTGCATTAAAAGGGAGAATTAGATCAGATAGAGTGGCTGGGGTTTCACTGTAAAAGAAACTTCCTAAAGAAGGTGTCTTGTCTCCATATGCATCTAAATAATGGTAGTACTGTATTGTGGTGATCAGGAAGAGATCACAGTTCTTGGAATTCTCTCATCAAGAAGATAAAGATATGAGATAGCACCACAAATACGTAAGGTCCCGATATTACCTGCCATGCAGTTCAGGAAGATATTTTTGTCATTAAAGATGTTGACACTGCGATGGCTTTGCAGTTGTAGGCCAGCCTTGCGGGTACCTCCATACTTATGCATAGGGCTAATGACTATGTCTTGTTTTCTGTGAGTCACCAATAGAGAACAGCTCTTTTTGGAGCATAAAGAAAGGGCTAATCCAGCCTTTCACCCTTTCTCAATGGAATAGTATCTGTGTGACTTTTTGAAATCGTAAAGTTTGTAGACCAAGGTGAGTAAGTGCACTATACCAGTTTGGTTGATATTATCTAGGAAAATGTCAGCAAATGTAGGCTACAAACCTAGACAAATGCCTCCTTCTCCCACTTTGCATCACTTTAGGGTGTCTCCTTTTATGATTCAGCAAAACCCCTGAAAAGACTTGCCTTTACCCATTGTCTGCAATTCTTGTCTTCCCGTTCTCTCTCGAATCCACCCCAGTCAGGCTATCTCCTCTACTACTGCACCAAAGTGTTGTTTGTTGAGACCACCATGATTTCCATGTTACAAAATCCGGTGGCCAGTTCTCTGGTGCCATTTTGCTTGATCACTTGACTTCCGGGACACTGTTTTTTCTTAGTGCTACCTTACTTCACTTGTTTTTCCTTCTCAGAATTATTTGCTGATTTTCCCCTCATCTTCTAACATTGGACAGCTCCAGGGCTCAATCTTCAGAATCTTCTCTACCTACACCCAGACCCTAGTTATCATGTCTAGTCTCATGGCACTGAATATTATATATATATCTTCAAATAGCTACCAACATGTGTCACCAGCTCAGACCTTTTCACCAAACTCCAGATTTGTATGCCTATCTGCCTCCTCCATTTCTTCAGACATCTAAAAAGCACCTTGAATTTAACCACATGTATAACAGAACTCCCAATCTTCCCAAAGTCTTTCCCATCTTGATAAATGTCAACCTCATGCTTCCAGCTACTCAGGCTTCTTTCTCGCTTTCACCCTTTGTATCTAATCCTTCAGAAAATTCTATCACCTGTACCTTTAAAATACATCAAGAATCGCACTGTTTCTTACCACCTGCACATTTACTTCCATGCCAACCACTATTGTCTCTCACCTGGATTATTACAGCAGTCTCCTAACAGGATTCTTTGTGTCCACCCTTGCCTTTTGTCACAGCCTAGTCTTGGCACAGCAGCCAAAACAGTCCTCTTTAAAATACATGTCTCTGCTCTTCTTAGAACCTGCAAGGCTCCCGACACACTGAATGAGGCCCAGAGGCCCACGAGACCCCGCATGATCTCCCCCATCCCCCTGACCTCGTCTCCTTCTACCTTTCCCTTCTCTCCCTCCTCGCCTGCCTCAGTGACCTTGCTGAGCCTCCCGTGTCCCGAGCTCACTACCATTGCAGGGCCTTTGCAGCTGCTGCTGCCTCTGTCTGGATACCCTTACTCAGCTACGCACACGGCTGGCCGGCTCAACTCCTCTCTGACATATCTTAGCAGAGAGGCCTTCCCTCACTACCCGTTCAGCCTCCTCACACTTCCTGTGCTCCTCTGCTTTATTTTTCCCACGTCACTTTTCACCATCTGTCATACTGTGTATTTACAATGTTTACTTAATACTCCTTGCCTCACAAGAATATAACCTCCAAGAAGACATTTCTGTTTGTTTTGTTCACTGCTGTCACCTCAGCATCTATAATGCCAGATAAATCTTTGTTCGTCACACAGTCCCCTCATGACTGGGTGGCAGTGCTACACACAGCGGTTACAAAACACTAACTGGCTCACTATAATAATGCTGATGCTAAAAGACCTTCCATATATATGTATGTGACTTCTTTAGCTTTTCCAAAGGGTTTTTACTTCTTCTATTTTATTTGGTCTTCATGACAATTGTGTGATATACACCTAGGAGGTATGTGGATATTTAAGTGGTTATTTTTTATATCAAATAGGTTAATTGGGTGATTTATGGGATTTGTAACACTAAGCCCAAAAAGTTGCCATTATTTTTTAAATGTCCATATGTGTATTAAATACCATTGGAATCTTAAGATCACAGATTATGGAGGGGGAGAGAGAACTGTGAGGGTACAAATCCATGAGTCATTTATTAATTTGTTCACAAAACCTACTGAGTGCCTGATTTATGTAAGATTTTGCTAGCTAGACAGCAGATACAGAAATGAATCAGGTGTTAAGTGTGTTCTCAAAGAGCCTGAGTGTAGAAGTGTTCATAGAATTGATGGTATAGAACAAAATTGGAGAGTCCCTTCTCCCACTCAAAAAAGTTCAAATAAAAAGTGATGAGTTCTGTGATGAGTTCAAGTTTGCTTCTGGGACACCTACTTTTTGGGGGTGAGGATAGAGAATCAGGAAAGGCTTCTTGCAGGAGGTGGCCACTGGGATGGATCTTGAAGGACAATCAAGGAGGGGCAGTCCAGGAAATTATGGAAGGGAAGGAGCACAGTTGTGGCCCTGGAGTTGTGCACAGTAAGGGTGTTCGGTTTAGGGGTTAATTTCATTGTAGATGTAGAAATCAGTCAACTCTCTTAGTGAAATTCTGTGTAATTGCAAGATTTGTCCATTTTGCTTCATCAAGACTCTTCCACAATAAAGGAAATCAGTTCCCACTGCTCGTGAGGTTCCACCCTCCCAAGCAGAAGTGCTGTGAAGCGTGCACGTTATACCAAAGGACAAGTCATATGGAACAGTAAACATGTACAATGAATGTGAACGATAAATCGGGAGGGTTGTGATTAAATATTTGCAGTGTGTACTCGTATGTAAGGAGTACATTTGTTTGTGGAACAATAACCAACAGGTCATTTCCTCCTTTCCGTATAATCCTATATGCCCTCCTGGAAAAGAATTTTCAGGAGTGGACTGAATAAGGGGAGCACACAGAGGGAGGTGAGAAAGTGTCTTAGATCTGTTAGGTCTCTGACAAAAACACACAGCAGCCCAGACTTGATCTGACGATGAAGGGGATTGAACAGTCACCTGCATGCTAGAGCAGCACCAGCCTCAGAAACCACCATCCACTCACCATGAACATTTACTGAGCACTTCCTGTGAGCCGAGCACCAAGTGAGGCACTGGGGACGGAAATAAACAGGTCACTGTCCCCATCTGTCAAGGTACTTGATGCTTTTAAGACTGCATGGGATGCGTGTTTTCCTGTGATAGGAAATTTTTTAAGGTTAGTCTCTTTCTCAGTTAAAAGTGTTATTTCTGGAAGCACACAGAATAGAAAACAGCTTGTTATTATACAAGGGTTTGCTTCCTAATTGAGAAGTGAGAAGGAGCAGTGAAGACCATGTGTGGAGAGGAGTCAAACTCTTTCTTCCTATTTTCCTTGCTCAGGTTAGAACTGTTTCCTGAAAACAAATCAGTACCAGTCTGCCAGCAAGTATTTGCTGAGTGGGTACCATACAGAAAACATGAGGAAAGACTTAAGACACAGTGATTTTAGTGGTTTTAGACACTGGGGATTAGTGGTTTTGAGCATGAGCTCTTGAATCAGACTGCCTGGCTTCTGCCACTGACTTACTCTGTGACCTTGGGAAAGTTACTAAGCCTTTCTGTGCCTTGGTTTCCTCATTTGTAAAATGGGAGTAATAATAGAACTTATTTCATATGTTGTTTGAAGAACTAAATGAATTGAGGCATGCAAAGCATTTAAACAGTGCCTTGCTTATGGTAAGCGCTCAGTTAAATGGTAGCTGTTACATTACATTACATTACATTACACATGTAAAACAGAAATATGTGACAAGATCACTATAAAGACAAAACAGATATACTTTAAAGATAAAGAATATTCAAGAGTTAAATATCAACCCGAGACCAAAAAGTGCCAGAGAGGCATGTGTATGATTATTTGACTTGCATAGTATAGATAATGAAATGGATTCAAGGGACAAGTTTCCCAGGGACTATGGCAGTCCAGAAAAGTTTTATGGAGGAGGCAGTATTTGAGATGAGCCTTGAGCTTTATGTAAAAGAGGTAGGGATGGAGATGGAAGGACATTTGAGGTAAAAACCTCATTTGTTTGGGTCACCAATGCAGGCCAGCCCAAGCCAGCACATAGGCCTATGTGTGGACCAAACCACTACCAAGGAGGAAGTAGTATGAACACAGAAGTAGTGAGAACCAGCTGAGAAAAGTCAGCAGGGAACAGACTGGTGGGTCCTGGGTTCCGAGCCAATAGGCAGTTTTCTAAAGCCACTGCTGAAACATTCCAAAGACTGCACTGCAGAGAAACAGCTAAATGTCTCATAAATCCCCTGAAGAGTGTCAGAATGGATGATGGATCTTGAATTCCAGGGAGGTTCATTAACCCACCCTGGACATGATAAGCTGGTAGCAGAGCTGGCTGGCATCGGACCGGACCAAAGTAACCCACCTGTCCCACCTGCACAGCCTCCCTTCTGCAGGTCGGATCAGGCTATCCTGCTCTCTCTGGGTACTCAGCTAGAGATCTGATGCTACAGGACACCTAACGCTCTTTTCTTATTGTTAATGACAGAGTGGATCCTTGACTTAGAGCTTCCTGCTGCACAAGTGAAAAACTCACCCAAGTGCCCAAGTACCCAGGTGAACCACTCTCGTCCTGCAATGCAGTTTTCCTTCCAGAATGGGTTCTCCCCTACTGGGGATTAGTAACTGTGAAATTGGCCACACTGATTAGCTAATGCTGCCGATTAATCAGACCCACTGGAGGCATATTAAAGCTGTTAAAAACAACTTGTCTGTGTGTTTTCGCACTTTGATAGTTCAAAAGTAGTTGTGCCAGCCTGCCTGAAATTTGCTGTTCGGTAAGGTGGGCCACAGTCACAATTACTACTTCCAGGACAGCGTACTGTGGCCCAGGGGAAAGCCTGCGCTGTGCTAGAGGAGGCCACCAGAGCCGGTCCCGGCAAACACCTCGTTACCCTCATGGGCGTGTAAGGATGCCTCACCATTCCAGATTTGATGAGGGAAAGTCTGTCCAGAGCTGATACTCAGAAATCAAGTAACTCAGCCCCTGAAATTTACAGATCTTGGAAATTGAACTTCAAAGAAGATCCCAAGTTAGATCAGGGGCTCAGATCCACACTGCTTCCCTCCCTGTCCCCTGCTTTTTCCACCACTGTGTCATCATCTTCCCTGACCCCCCTTTACTCCTGGTTAATGTGACTTAACGCCCTAAAAAGGCAACGTGCTGCAAGTGGTACAGTAGCCCACACGCCTAGAGTAGGCAGAAAACTCCGGCTCTACCTTCACCTCTAGCCAGCTCAGTGACCTTGGGCAGGGCAGTTCTCCCTCTAGACCTCTGTTCCGCATCTGTGATGAGGGCCTGGCCTGGCTCTGCGTGTCCTCCCTCCTCCCATGCTCTCCTCCTCCCACACCAGCTGCTACCCCTTGCCTTTAGCAGGCCTTCTTGCCGCTCCACCTTCTTTCTCTCCTTTCATCTCCTTGGACTTGGACCTCTTTCTCCCCTCACTTTCTATTTTGCTTCCTCTGCCTTTTCATCCCTTTTGTCCTAAAGTGGTCTTAAATGTGAGAGGAACTTAGAGCGAAATGAAAGGAGACTTATAAGGCTACTTACAAGTACAGGGCAGGTGCAGAGGGCTACCCGCAAGTCTGTCCCTCACTCTACTTCTCACGGGGCCCAGGCTGCCCCGTCCCCCTGCCCAGCCCATTCAGAAGTTCTTTCTGCAGATCTTCCAGATCCCCTTCTCTACCACTTCTTTCGCTGAAACAGGAGGTAATAAAATATTGTCCCCTACGTTCCTCGCATGGTGCTGTTCCTGAATCGGAATGCCTAAGTGAGGAAGGACTTTAGATATCCCGTCCAACCAAGTTTCTAGCCTACAGATGGAAACACTGCAGCCCAACAAGTTAAAAGGCTTTCTCAGAGTCACACAGCTACCTGGTGGCAGGCAGACAGGACGCTTGATTCCTACACCATCTGTAAGAAGACTGATGGCAGTCATGAAGGGGCCCTCTGGTTTTGTATAGTCTCTGGGGGTTACAGAGCTCCCTTGCACACATTAGTTCACAGCAACCCAAGAGGGAAGGAAGCAAGGCCCAGGCAAGGTCAGTGCCCCCTCCCACCTTCTTGCTCGCTGAGGCAGAGCAGAGCCCTCTGGAAGACACTATGAACAGCGTGGCCTTGGAATATTCCAGATTAGTTGGCTGGTTTTGCTGGGAGGAGTCTGAATTCAGCTCCCCGGCATAAGCATGTCTTGCGTGTCAGACACAGAACAGAACTTAGAATAAGGTCCCACATACTGTGCCCCAAACCCCAACACCTTTCCTGTTCACAGCCTCTAGGGATTGATGCCCACCCTCTCCCGCATCCCCCAGCATGATGCCTCATCTTCCCCTGCCGCCCCTCCCTCTTCTGATTCAGCAACCCCTGTCCCTCTCCCTTCCAGGTGTCTCCAAAGGCGTCCCTGGACTGGAGTTCAGGGGTGCAGTTACAGTCCCAACTCTGCTGACAACCTCTCTGTTCCCTGCTTCATGCTTTGCCTCCGTTTCTCTCCCTACAAAGTGAGACAAATGATGGGTATTCCATGTATAGGGAAAAGATTTTACCTGTAAGCCCCATGAGCTTCTAGCAACAAAGTCTCTTTTAAATCCACCTCTTGAAGAGAGACTTAATAGGTTACGATGAGCCACAGCCTCAGCGGGCAATAAGAAAGATGACCAAACGCAGCAAGCCAAGTTAACTTAAACAATGAGCAGATATCAGAAGTTCCGGTCCCTGCTGTCATGGAGTTTTACTAAGAAGTTGCTGAATATCAATAACAGCATGTGACTGCCCTGGGAAAGTCTCTGTTAATTGGTGTGCTACATACAGCTCATTAAAAATTAATAATGACAAAGAATGTGTCCAATCACACAATAACTTCTATTTACTAAAGCGCTCAGACATTCTCCCAGTGATGAAAAGGTTCTGATTTGAGAACAAAATGTAGGCAATAAATGTTAGGGTTACCACCAACTAGAAGCACTATTCAGGATCGGTGCCAAATGCTCCGACTCCAAGGGCTTTGTTGCTTAACTGATCAGCCCAACAGTGTAGGAAGGCAGGGACATTGTCCTTCATTTATAGACAAGCAAATACAGTCTCCAGTGCTTCTCCCAGAGAAATGAAAGGAGATGGCTTCAGACTCTTTTCCAGATCAAGAATATGCCCTGCAGGGTGCAGAGCCCTGTAGTTTGCAGGAGAACACAGCTTTCTCAGCAGGATGCCCATCGGGCATTAGAGAGTGAGGACAGTTTATAGTTCGTGTGTTGGTTCATTTATGTTTTCAGGGTTCATGTGCCACCAGGGCTGATGAGAAATGGTATCACTGCCACTTGAGGGACCTGTGATGATGTGGGAGGCACTCTGGGCCTGCAGGTGAGGAAGCCAAGGATGTAAGTCTGGCCAGCACTGTGGCCTTACTGTTTGACCGCTGATGCTGTTTCCCCATCTGGGAAATGAGAGGGTTCAACTTTATTGGCCCTAAAATTTTACTGAGCATCCAGCATCCATTTATGATAAAAACTCTCAGCAAAGTGGGAATGGGGGAACATACCTCAACATAAGAAAGGCCATATATGACAAACCCACAGCTAACCTCACACTCAACAGAGAAAAGCTAACAGCGTTCTCCTTAAGATCAGGAACAAAGCAAGGTTGGTCCACTTTCTCCACTTCTATTCAACACAGTACTGGAAGTCCTGGCCACAGCAATCAGACAAGACAAAGAAATAAAAGGCATCAAAATTGGAAAGGAAGAAGTAAAACTGTTATTATTTGCAGATGACATGATACTATATAGAGAGAACCCTAAAGACTCCACTAAAAAACTATTAGATCTCATAAATGAATTCAGTAAAGTAGCAGGATTCAAAATTAATATTCAGAAATTGATCGCATTTTTATACACCAATAACAAACTATCAGAAAGAGAACTTAAGAAAACAATTCCATTTACAAGTGCATCAAACAAGAATGAAATACCTAGGAAGAAATTTAACCAAGGAAGTAAAAGACCTGTAATAGAAAATTGTAAGACACTGAAGAAAGAAACTGAGGCAGATGCAAATAAATGGAAGCATATACCAACTCATGGATAGGCAGAATTAATATAGTTAAAATGTCCATACCACCCAAAGCAATCTATACATTCAATGCAATCCCTATCAAAATACCAATGGCATTTTTCTCAGGACTAGAACAAATAATCCTAAAATTTATGTGGAACCATAAAAGACCCCGAATAGCCACAGCAATCTATAGAAAGAACAAAGTTGGTGGTATGCTACCTGATAATCAAACAATATTACAAGGCAATAGTAATGAAAACAACATAGTATTGGCATAAAAACAGACACATAGATCAATGGAAAAGAATAGAGAGCCCAGAGATAAACCCACACCTATATGGTCATTTAATCTATGACAAAGGAGACAAGAATATACACTGGGGTAAAGAGTCTATTCAATAAATGGTGCTGGGAAGACTGGACAAATACATTCAAAAAAATGAAACTGGGCCACCTCCTTACTCCACAGCATAATGCAGATGCCATGATACTATGTAGAGAGAGATACTACAAGAATAAACTCAAAATGGATTAAAGACTTAAATGTAAGAACCTGAAACTGTAAAACTAGAAGAATTAGTAATTTTTTTTTTTTCTGATATACCTCCCTGGGCAAGGGAAACAAAAGAAAATAAATAAATAAATGGGACTACATCAACTTACAAAGTTTTTGCACAGCAAAGGAAACCATCAACAAAATGAAAAGACGATCTACAGAAAGGAAGAAGATATTCACCAATGATACACCTGATAAGGGGTTAATGTCCAAAATTTATAAAGAACTCATATAACTCAACAACCACAAAAATAAACAACCAAATTTAAAAATGGGTAGAGGACCTGAATAGACATTTCTCCAAAGAGGACATACGGATGGCCAATAGACATTTGAAAAGATGCTCAACATCACTTATCATCAAAGAAATGCAAATTAAAAAAACAGTGAGATACAACCTCACTCCTGCCAGAATGGCTATCTTCAATAAAGCAAAAAACAAGTGTTGGTGAAGATGTGGAAAAAAGGGAACACTCATGCACTGTTGGTAGGATTGCAAATTGGTGCAGCCACTATGGAAAACACTTCGGAGGTTCCTCAAAATATTAAAAATAGAACTACCTTATGACCCAGTCATTCCACTTCTGGGTATTTCTATGAAGGAAGATATATGCACCCCTATGTTCATTGCAGCAGCATTTACAATAGCCGAGATATGGAAGCAACCTAAGTACCCATCAATAGACAATTGGATGGAGAAGTGGCACATATACACAATAGAATATTACTCAGCCATATAAAAGAATGAAATCTTACCATTTGCTACAACATGGATGGACCTAGAGGATATTATGCTAAGTGAAATAAGTCAGACAGAGAGAGACAAATATCATATGATCTCACTTATATGTGGAATCTAAAGAACAAAATAAATGAAACAATTTCAATTACAATTGAAATTCAATATTATTTTATATTAACTTCAGGTGTACAGCATAGTGGTTACACATTTATATAATTTAAGAAGTGATTTCCCTGACTAGTCTAGTACCCACCTGGCACGATACATAGTTATTACCATATTACTGAGTATATTCCCTATGCTTTACTTTACATCCCCATGACTGTTTTCTAACTACCAATTTGTACCTTTTAATCCCTTCACCTTTTTCACCTGCCCCCAACTCCCCTCCCATCTATCACCCTGATAAATCTATTAATAGTACCTATCTGACACCATACATAGTTATTACCATATTTTTTTCTATAATCCTTATGCTATATCTTACATCCCCATAAATACTTGTAACACAACAACCAATTTGTACTTAATTCCTTCCCCTTTTTGCCCACCCACAACCCCCCTCTTTTCTGGCAACCATCACAGTGTTCACTGTTCTATGAGTTTGTTTCTGTTTTGTTAGTTTATTCTGTTACTTAGATTTCACATATAAGCGAAATCACTTTGCATTGGTCTCTCTCTTTCTAACATATTTCATTCAGCACAATACCCTCCAGGTCCACCTATGCCCCCACAAATGGCAAGAACCCATTCCCTTCCATGGCTGAGCATTATTCCATTGTATATATGTACCACCTACTCTTTATCTATTCATCCATCAATGGACACCCAGGCAGCCTCCACATCTTGGCCACTATAAACAATCCTGCAATGAACACATGGATGCACACGTCCCCTCTAAGTAACAGTTGAGGTTTCTTCAGATAAATACCGTGAAATGGGATTACTGGGTCCTTCTTTGTCACTTGTTATAGCCTTTGTTTTAAAGTCTATTTTGTCTGGTATAAATATTGCCACCCCAGCTTTCTGTTTGTTTGTTTGTTTCTATTTTCATGAAATATTTTTTCCCATCCCTTTACTTTTAGTCTGTTTGTGTCTTTCAATCTGAAGTGAGTCTCTTGTGGGCAGCGTATGTAAGGGTCTTGTTTTCTTATCCATTCAGCCACCCTTATCTTTTGGTTGGAGCATTTAGTCCATTTACATTGAAAGTAATTGTTAATAGATATGTAGTTATTGCCATTTTATTATTCATATTTTTTTTATCTTTTTTTCCTTCATCTTAAAGAAGGCCCTCTAAGATTCCCTGTAATTCTGGTTTGTAGGTGATGAAGTCCTTTAGCTTTTTCTTGTCTGGGAAGCTCTTTATCTGTGTTTCGATTCTAAATGACAGCCTTGCTGGGTAGAGTAGTCTTGGTTGTAGGTCCTTACTTTTCATCACTTTGAATATTTCCTGCCAATCCCTCTGACCTGCAAAGTTTCTGTGGGGAAATCAGATGACAGTCTTATAGCTCCCTTGTAGGTAACTAACTGCCTTTCTTTTGCTGCTTTAAGATCCCTTTTTTGTCTTTAACCTTTGGCATTTAAATTATGATGTGTCTTGTTGTGGATCTCTTTGAATTCATCTTGTTCAGGACTCTCTGCATTTCCTGGGCTCGTATATTTATTTTCTTCGCCAGTTTTCAGTCATCATTTCTTCAAATAGGTTTTCAATTCCTTGCTCACTCTCTCCTCCTTCTGATACCATTATAATACGAATGTTGGTACACGCGATGTTGTCCCAGAGCTCTCTCCTTAAACGATCCTCATTTTTTAAAAATTCTTTTTTCTTTTTGCTGTTCTGACTGGGGGTTTTCTGCTACCTTATTTTCTAAATCACTAATTTGATCCTCTGCTTCATCTGATTTGTTGATTCCCTCTAATGTAGTCTTCATTTCAGTTATTGTGTTCTTTATTGCTGATTGTTTCTTTTCTATGCTTTCTGTCTCCATGTTTATGATTCCTATCTGTCTGTTGAAGTTCTCCCTGAATTATATGAGCATCTTTATGACCAGTGTTTTGAACTCTATGTCTGGTAGATTGCTTGTCTCCATTTTGTTTAGTTCTTTTTCTGGAGCTTTGTTCTATTGTTTCATTCAGGACATGTTTCTTTGTCTCCCCATTTTGGCTGCCTCCATGTGCTTGTTTCTATGTACCAGGTAGAGCTGCTGTGTCTTCCAGTCTTAGTAGAGTGGCCTTATGTAGTAGGTGTGCTGTGGGGTCAGTGGTGCAGTCTTCCTGGTCAACTGAACCGGTTACTCCAGGTGTGTCTCTTATATGGGTTGTGTGTGCCCTCCTGTTGTAATTGAGTCTTGGTTGCTGTCTGCACATGAATGGGAGGGATTGATCCTCAGGCTGATTGGTTGTAAGGATGGGCCATTAATACAGTGGAGGAGCTGTGTGCAGGGGCTGACCCTACAGAGCAGGATTCGCTTTAGCAGGGCTCTGGTGCCTGCCCAGTGTGCCCTTTGGGCGTGTCATCCCCAGACGAAGCCAGGTGATGCTCCAGCTGGGTCTGAAACTGGTCACCAGGGGTGCCAGCTTCAGGGCCTCCTAGGAGGGGACCCACCACAGGCCAACTTCAGCTGCAGCTTGTGCCCTGCCTGTGGCCACCTGACATGAGCCACAGAGCAATCTACAAATGGCTGCCACCTGCACTGGGCTTGCAGGTGCCTTGAGAGGCCAAGCTGTGAACTAAGGCTGGCTGTTGCTACTGCCAGGCTTGGGTCTGCTCAGCCAGAGGTATGGGACATGCTGAAGCCTGATGCTGCTTGTTTGGGTTTTGTGAACCTTTTAGACGTTTCAGGAAAGTCTGCAAGATGAGCCAAGGCAGGCCATTAATATGGAAAAGCCACTGGAAGTGTCTTGGGTGGGCCCACAAGTTGGGTGGGGCAGGGTCTCAGGTAATCAGGGTGAATGAAGTGTGTTAGCCAGGCTGATGGAGACTCAGATATAATGGCCACCTGTGTCTGCATGCTGAGATGGGGGAGGGTTCAACCAAGAAACAATGGTTGCCACCAGCTTCTCCATCTGGGAGAAAGCTACCCCTGCAGCCCTCACTGTAGGGCAGACAATTCAGTTCCTCCCTGTTTATCCCTGGCACCTTTTGAGCTGATACCCCAGTGCTGGAGCTCAAAGCTAATCAGTTTGTCAGTGAGTAAGTCCTTGTGTGAGGGCCCTTTAAGAGGAGCACCTGGGAGGACAGCCGCCCTCTGTCTCACTCAGCCACCATCTCCAGTGGTTTTCACAGCCAGAAGTTATGGGGACTTCTGTCCCCAGCACAGGAACCCTGGTCTGGGGAGCCTGATGTGGGGCTGAGGCCCCTCCCTTCTCTGGGGAGGGGCCTCCACAGCTGATATATCCCTCACAATTTTTAATGGTCACACGTGGGTGTGAGACCAGCCTGTTCTGCGGCTCTGCCCCTCCTACCAATCGCAAGGTAGCTTCTGTATATCCTTTGTTATAGGGCTTCGGTTCAGCCAGACTTCAGGTGTTCTCAATGATGGCTGCTCCACAGTTTAGTTGTAATTTTGATGTGGTTGTGAGAGGAGGCAATCACAGCTTTTACCTACTTTGCTATCCCGACCAGAATCTCCCCAGCACCATTTATTGGAGAAGCTTTCTTTTCTCCATTGTTTGTTTTTGTCTCCTTTGTAGAAAGTTGCCCATATTTGTGTGGGTTTATTTCTGGGCTCTCAATTCTATTTCATGGATCTGTGTGTCTGTTTTTCTGCCAATACCATCCTGTTTTGATTACTGTAGCTTTGTAGTATAATTTGAAGTCAGGGAGTGTGATACCGCCTGCTTTGTTCTTTTTACTCAGGATTGCTTTGGCTATTTGGGGTCTCTTGAGGGTCCATACAAATGTGATGATTCTTTTTGTTATATTTGTTGGAAAAATGCCATTGGGATTTTGATGGGGATTGCATTAAATCTAAATATTGCTTTAGGTAATATGGCCTTTTTATGTTGATTCTTCCAATTCATGAGCATTGTCATGCGGGAGACCCTGCTCGCTGCACCATGTGTCGTGTGGGGAGGCCTGCAGGGTCTCTGGTCCCGCTCCCCACATAAGAACACAGGATATGGTGAGGCCAAAAAGGAACACCCACGGAGCCATAAGTAGGGGAGTCATATCACTATATTCTCTGTGGTGGCATCCGCCTCTCTGCAATCCGCTCTTGTTACCAGCCACTATCTTCTTGCTAGACCCCATTTGCTGCTAGCTTAGCCACAGCAATTATATTAGTGGCCAATGGCTCACTGGTTACAGCTGACAGCCAACTAGCCACAGCTGATGGCCATCCAATCACAGTTGATGGCCATTTACTACCTGAGCCAGCATCTTTCTATGTGAGGCTGAGAGCCTGGAAACTGCATTCCTGGCTCTGTCCCCACAAGCATGGAATGTCTTTACATGTTTTTGTGTCATCTTCAATTTCTTTCAACAATGTCATCGTTTTCAGTGTACAGGTCCTCCATTTCCTGTGTTTTTTCCTAGGTATTTTATTCTTTTTGTTGCAGTTGCAAAGGGAATTTTTTTATTTCTTTTTCTCTATTTTCTCTATTCCGTTGTTAGTATGTAGGAGCACAATGGATTTGTGTATATTGATTTTGTATCCTGTAACTTTACTGTGTTTGTTTATTGTTTCTAACAATTTTTTGATGAAGTCTTTAGGGTTTTCTATATAAAGATTCACATTTGCAAAAAATGACAATTTTACTTATTCATTCTCAATTAAGATGGCTTTGATTTCTTTCTCTTGCCTGGTTGCTCTGGCCAGGACTCCAACACTACGTTGAATAAGAGTAAGAGTGGTGAGAGTGGGCACCCTTGTCTTGTTCCTGATCTTAGAGGGAAAGCTTTCAGTTTTTCACTATGAGTATGATATTAGCTGAGGGTTTGTCATATGTGACCTTCATTATGATGAGGTATGTTCCTTCTATACCAATTTTCTTGAGTGTTTTAATCATAAATGGATGTTGTATCTTGTCAAATGCTTTTTCTGCATCAATTAATATGATCATATGACTTTCATCTATTATTTTGTTAATATAATGTATCACATTGATCAATTTGTGTACATTGAGCCATCCTTGTGCCCCTAGAATGAGCCTCACTTAGTTATGATGTAGTATCTTTTTAATGTATGAGGTCAGGCAATTAAGTTCACGAACTCATCCTAGAAAAAGTACTACATACCTCATTGCTGAATATCACTACGGTCACCTTCAAAGTACTCCCGTTGGGAAGGTATCCACTGACGACAGCACCTAGTTCACCCTTCAAAGCAATTTTGGAACTCTTTCTCTGGACTGGCCATCAGAGCTGTCATCATATTACCCATGATGTTCTGAATGTCATCAAAATGTCTTCATTTCAATATTTTCTTATCTTCGGGTAAAGAAAGAAGTCATTGGGGGCCAGATCAGGTGAGCAGGGAGGATGTTCCAATACAGTTATTTGTTTGCTGGCTAAAAGCTCCCTCACAGACAGTGTTGCGTGAGCTGGTACATTGTCGTGATGCAAGAGCCATGAATTGTTGATGAAAAGTTTAGGTCGTCTTAACTTTTTCATGCAGCCTTTCCAGCACTTCCAAATAGTTAACTTGGTTAACTGTTTGTCCAGTTGATACAAGTTCATAATGAATAATTCCTCTGATATCAAAAAAGGGTAGCAATATTGTTGCAACAAGTTCGCAAACTTAATTGTCAGATTTCATATTGTTGTATCCGATTTGTTAGTATCTTTTTTTTTTTTAATTTATTGGGGTGACAATTGTTAGTAAAATTACATAGATTTCAGGTGTACAATTCTGTATTACATCATCAATATATCCCATTGTGTGTTCACCACCCAGAGTCAGTTCTCCTTCCATCACCATATATTTGATCCCCCTTACCCTCATCTCCCACCCCCCACCTCCCCCGTACCCTCTGGTAACCACTAAACTATTGTCTGTGTCTATGAGTTTCTGTTTCTCATTTGTTTGTCTTGTTCTTTTGTTGTTTGTGGTTTATATATCACATATCAGTGAAACCATATGGTTCTCTGCTTTTTCTGTCTGACTTATTTCGCTAAGCATTATAATCTCAAGATCCATCTATGTTGTCACAAATGTTCCTATATCATCTTTTCTTACCACCGAATACTATTCCATTGTGTATATATACCACAACTTCTTTATCCATTCATCTATCGAAGGGCATTTTGGTTTTTTCCATGTCTTGGCCACCGTAAACAAAGCTGCAATGAACATTGGAGCACACGTGTTTTTATGTATAAATGTTTTCAGATTTTTTGGGTAGATACCCAGGAGAGGGATTGCTGGGTCGTATGGTAATTCTATTCGTAATTTTTTGAGGAACCTCCACACTGCCTTCCATAGCGGCTGCACCAGTCTGCATTCCCACCAACGGTGTATGAGGGTTCCTTTTTCTCCACAGCCTCTCCAACACTTGTTACTATTTGTCTTGTTGATGATAGCCATTCTGACTGGGGTGAGGTGATATCTCATTGTCATTTTTATTTGCATTTCTCTGATGATTAGTGATGTTGAGCATTTTTTCATATGTCTATTTGCCATTTGTATGTCCTCTTTGGAGAAATGTCTCTTCAGGTCCTATGCCCATTTTTCAATTGGGTTGTTTGTTTTTTCTTGTTGAGTTTCATGAGTTCCTTGTATATTTTGGATATTAGCCCCTTATCGAGGCACTGTTTGCAAAAATCTTCTCCCATTCAGTTGGTGGCCTCTTTATTTTGCCAATGGCTTCTTTTGCTGTGCAGAAGCTTTTAAGTTTCATACAGTCCCATTCGTTTATTTTGGCTTTTACTTCCATTGCCTTTGGAGTCAAATTCATAAAATGCTCTTTGAACCCGAGGTCCATGAGTTTAGTACCTATGTTTTCTTCTATGCAGTTTATTGTTTCAGGTCTTATGCTTAAGTCTTTGATTTATTTTGAATTAATTTTGGTACATGGTGACAGATAGCAGTCCAGTTTCATTCTTTTGCACGTGGCTTTCTAGTTCTGCCAGCACCATTTATTGAAGAGGCTGTCTTTGCTCCATTGTATGTTTTTTGCTTCTTTGTCAAAAATTATCTGTCCATATTTATGTGGTTTTATTTCCAGGTTCTCAATCCTATTCCATTGGTCTATGTGTCTGTTTTTCTGCCAATACCATGCTGTTTTGATTATTGTAGCCCTGTAGTACAAGCTAAAGTCAGGGAGTGTGATACCTCGAGCATTGTTTTTTTTTTCTTAACACGTTGCATATGGCGGGGTTTAAATCCCTCATACCCCTCTGTTCCGGCAGGTTTTTAAAAGAAACTACTTTAAAATGCACTCTTCTCTTTAAAGCATAAATGCTTCTATGTCATTTATTATTTTTCTATGGAATTTTTTAGGATTTACTCACCTATGATGTTAGTAATCCCTCCTTGTGTGATACTGCAGAAAGCAGCTTCCTTTGTGCAGTGGGACACAGCAAAAATTGCATATGTACCGAGTTTCACTTCTCACTTTTTTTGATGCACACACTTTACACACCCGTGTGTGACATTTTTTCTTTCCTCTTCCCACTATGGGCTCCAGATGATGCGTGGCCAAATCTCCGGAGAGCCTGGCTGGATTGTCTTCCTTGGGGGCCCACTGCATAGGCACTTTCACAGCTGGTTCCCTATCGCCACTCGTCTCACCTCCCTGTCTTGGCCTCTCACTGCTCTCTGCCCAATCTTTTGAAATTTCAAATCGTGCAATGGAGAACAATGCGGCTTTGAAAAAAATCCATTCTAACGCAAATGGTAGCATTGTTGCATAGCAATGCATGATATGTTGAACATAGCAATGCATGGTAGCATTGTTGCGTAACTATGGCAAATAATATGAAAATAATTCCTTTCAACTTCCTATAACTTTGCATTGACGAGGTTACAATATGTATTTCATGAGGTATCACCGAAGAGTTAAATAAAATAATTCGGGTTTTTTCCAAAAATAACATAATTCAAAATCGCCTAAGGGATACTAAGGTTCCAAATGTTATAAACAAATCACTACAGTTCTGGAAAACTCTGTTTATTCGTACATCCACTGTTGTGAATGTAACACGTGAAATGACTCATGGGTGAAAAAATGTATCCGATTCAAAATCACTATTTTTTTAGAAAGAAAAATAATATGAATTCTAGAAAGTGTACATATGATGCAGATTTTATTCATTAATGACATTTGCCCATTAGAAATTAACGAAACACAAATAATTCAATAAAATATTCAAAGTAAAAAGAGTCAACAGTAAAAACAAGAATTCTCGTTATCCGTCCTTAACGCATGGCTCAGAAAAAAACGAAGATTCTCGTGATCCGTACGCAACGTGTTAAGATTGCTTTGGCTATTCGGGGTCTTTTGTGGTTCCAAACAAATCTGATGATTTTTTGTTCTATTTCTTTAAAATATGCCCTTGGGATTTTGATGGGGATTGCATTGAATCTGTATATTGCTTTGGGTAATATGGCCTTTTTAACTATATTCATTCTTCCAATCCATGAGCACGGAATGTCTTTACATTTCTTTGTGTCTTCTTCAATTTCTTTCAAAAACGTCTTACAGTTTTTCAGCATATAGGTCCTTCACATCCTTGGTTAAGTTTATTCCTACGTATTTTATTCTTTTTGCTGCAATTGCAAAAGGAATTGTTTTTTGTATTTCTTTTTCTGAGATTTCATTGTTAGTATCTAAGAATGCAATGGACTTTTGTACGTTGATTTTGTAGCCAGCAACTTTACTGTATTCGTTGATTGTTTCTAATAGCTTTTTGGTGGAGTCTTGAGGGTTTTTCTGTATATAGCATCATGCCATCTGCAAAGAGTGATCATTTAACTTCTTCATTCCCAATTTAGATGCCTTTTATTCCTTTCTCTTGCCTGATTGCTCTGGCAAGGACTTCCAACACTATGTTGAAAAGCAGAGGTGATAGGGGACAGCCCTGTCGAGTTCCTGAACGTAGAGCAAAGGGCTTCAGTTTTTCACCATTAATTATGAGATTAGCTGAGGGCTTGTCACATATGGCCTTTATTATGTTAAGGTATTTTCCTCCTATACCTATTTTATTAAGTGTTTTGATCATAAATGGATGCTGTATCTTGTCAAATGCTTTTTCTGCATCGATTGATATAATCATATGATTTTTGTCCTTTATTTTGTTTGTGTGATGTATCACATTGATGGATTTGCGGATGTTGAACCATCCTTGTGCCCCGGGGATGAACCCCACTTGGTCGTGATGAATAGTCTTTTTAATGCATCGTTGTATTCGATTTGCAAGAATTTTGTTTAGGATTTTTGCATCTGTATTCATCAGAGATATTGGTCTGTAGTTTTCTTTTTTGTGTTGTCCTTACCAGGTTTTGGTATCAGGGTAATGTTGGCCTCATAAAATGAGTTAGGCAGTACTATCTCTTCTTCAATTTTTTGGAAGAGTTTGAGTGGGATTGGTATTAGATCCTCTTTGAAGGTTTGGTAGAATTCACTAGTGAAGCAATCTGGTCCCGGACTTTTGCTTTTGGGAAGGTTTTGGATGACTGATTCAATTTCGTTACTGGTGATCGGTCTGTTTAGATTTCCCAGTTCTTCCTGTTTCAGCCTTGGAAGGCTATATGTTTCTAAGAACTTGTCCATTTCTTCTAGGTTATTGAATTTGGTGGCATATAGTCCTTCATAGTATTCTTGGATGATCCTCTTTGTATTTCTGTGGTGTCCATGATAACTTCCCCTTTTTCATTTCTGATTTTGTTCATTAGTGTCTTCTCTCTGTTTATCTTAGTGAGTCTAGCCAAGGGTTTGTCAATTTTGTTAATCTTTTCAAAGAACCAGCTCTTTGTCACATTAATTTTTTCTATTGTCTTTTTGTTCTCTATTTCATTTAGTTCTGCTCTGATTTTTGTTATTTCCTTTCGTCTGCTGACCTTGGGTTTCACTTGTTCTTCCTTTTCTAGTTCTTTAAGGTGTAACATGAGCTTATTTATTTAGGATTTTTCTTGTTTCTTGAGATAGGCCTGTAATGAGATAAATTTCCCTCTTAAAACTGCTTTCGCTGCTTTCCAAAAATTTTGGTAGGATGTATTTTCATTGTCATTTGTTTCTATGTATCTTTTGATCATCTCTCCTCTAATTTCTTCTTTGACCCAGTCGTTCTTTAAAAGTATGTTGTTTAATCTCCATGTATTTGTGGTTTTTCCTGCTTTCTTTCTGCAGTTGATATCCAATTTCAAAGCCTAGTGATCACAGAATATGCTTGGTATGATTTCAATCTTCTTAAATTTGCTGAGGCTGATTTTATGTCCCAATATGGTCTATCCTTGAGAATGTTCCATGTACACTAGATAAGAATGTATAGTCTGATGTTTTAGGATGAAGTGCTCTATGTATGTCAATTATGTCCATTTCATCTAATGTGTCATTTAGGGCTGCTATTTCGTTGTTTATTTTCTGTTTGGACGATCTATCCAAAGCTGTCAATGATGTATTTAAGTCCCCCAGTATAATTGTGCTTTGGTCAATTTCTCCCTTTAGTTCTGTTAGTAGTTGCTTGGTACATTTCGGTGTTCCCTGATTGAGGGCAGAAATATTGATGACTGTTATGTCTTCTTGTTGTATAGTCGCCTTTACCATTATGAAATGTCCATCTTTGTCTCTTGTTATCTTTTTCACCCTGATTTCTGTTTCATCTGATATCAGTATGACTACAGCTGATTTTCTCTGGGTACCATTTGTTTGGAGTGTCAATTTCCACCCTTTCACTTTGAGTCTATGCTTGTCCTTGTAGCTGAGATATGTCTCTTTGAGACAGCATATGGTTGGGTTTAGTTTTTTGATCCAATCTGCTACTCTGTGCCTTTTTATTGGTGAGTTCAGTCCATTTACATTTAGGATGATTATTGATATGTGAGGATTTCCTGTCATTCTATCTTTAGTTTTCTGGTAAGGCTGTGTCTCCATTGTTTCTTTGCCTTTGTGTTGTTGTCTATTATTTCTGTGTGGTGGTATTCTATGATGTTTCCCTCTCTTTCTTCTTGTATTACAGTATATATTTCAGTTCTGGATTTTTTTGAGTGGTTACCCTTAAGTTTATGTAAAAGAAAGTTTGATATTTAGAGTATTCCATTTTCTTCAGCACGCTTACTTTCTCCATTCCCATATTCCGGTTCAGGCCTTTACTCTCCCCCTTTTTATGTTTTGGTTGCCACAAATTGTCCCTGTTGATGGTGGTCGAATAGCCTCCTTTAGTATTTCTTGTAGTGCAGGTCGTGTATTAGAAAATTCCCTCAGCTTCTGTATGTCTGGAAAGGTCTTTATTCCTCCTTCATATCTAAAGGATATCTTTGCTGGATATATTATTCTTGGCTCATAATTTCTCTCTTTCAATAGTTTGAATATTTGGTTCCACTCCCCCCTGGCTTGTAGAGTTTCTGCTGAAAAATCTGATGATCTAATGGGCTTTCCTTTGTAGGTTACCACCTTCTTTTTCCTGGTTGCCTTGAGGATTCTTTCTTTGTCGTTGATTTTAGACAGCTTCAATACAATGTGCCTTGGAGAAGGCCTGTTGGGATTGAGGTAATTAGGTGTTCTATTCGCTTCTTGAATTCGAGAATCCAGTTCTGTCCACTAGTTTGAGAAGTTCTCATCAACAATTTGTTTGAATGTATTCTCTGTTCCCTTCTCTCATTCTTCTCCTTCCAGTATGCCCATTGTTCTTATATTGCTCTTTCTGATGGAGTCAGAAAGTTCTTGTAGAGTTCTTTCATTTCTTTTAAGTCTCAAGTCTCTTTCTTCTTCCATCTATGTCGTTTCCAGGTTTCTATCTTCGATGTCACTGATCCTTTCCTCCATCTGGTCAACTCTACTACCTAAACTGGTTATTTCATTCTTAATTTCTTCTATTAAATTCTTAATCTCCAGAAATTCTATTTGGTTCTTTTTAAAATTTCAATCTCTTTTGTAAAATCCTCATGTTGCTCTTTGATTACACTGCCTTTCTATGTTTTCTTGCATCTCATTGAGTTTTTTCAGAACTGCAATCTTGAATTCTCTGTCATTTAAGTCACATATTTCCATATCTTTAATTGCCTTTTCTGGAGACTTTTCACTTTCTTTCTGAGCTGTCTTTTTGCCTTGGTTATTCATGGCAATTACTGATTTACTATTTCTCTTCCTAGACATCTACAGGAGTGGCTTCTGCAACAGGTTGATAGGAAGCGGTCTTTTTGTTTTCCAGTACTTGTTGGTAGAATGTTTTATTTTCTCTCCAACTGCAGCTTATTTTTCTTCTCTCACACTGCAGTGCTATGTTTTCTCTGCACTAGTCCAGCTTCTCACACAATGGGGGGATTCCCTGGGAGATGGGCTTCTCCTCTGTTAATAATTAGCCTGGGTCACAGGGCGCACTGTCCCGGTGGGTATGCGGAGAGCTTTTGAAGTTCCAAAGCTCTTCCTGCACCAGATTGAGAGCCAGTGTGTTTCAGCAGTTCTGTTTACTCCTGCAGGGATCCGCCCTGATAGGTGGGGCCAGGGGCAGGGTGAGTTGTGAGGTGGCCCAGAGCAATGGCGGCGACCACCACCACAGCCTGTCCTGCTTCCACAGCTCCCTCCCCTTTGCCGCAACTAGTTGGGCTGCGAATCTGTGTCTGCGGTCCACAGTTCTCAGAATAGCAAATATTCTGTTCTTTTGATCTGACACTGCTATTGTTCCGCTTCTAGCACCAGGCAGGTGGGGGCAGGGCGAGCTCTGGGAGGGGAGGGAGGGGGCGGCTAGTCTCAGTGCCTAAGGCTCCGTTCTCTGCTCGGCAGTGAGGGCTTAAACCCCCGTTTTCAGCCTTCTTCCCTCAGTCTTTTCCCCGAGGTCTCTGTGGTGAGCGTTGGGTTCAGCCATGTTATATGCTGTCCCCTCAGCCCTGTGGGCCATAAGCGGAGCCCTAGCAGTCCGAGTCCTTCCCTCTCCCACAGCTGCGGTAGCTCCGGGATGCAGCGAGCTGGGCGCACTGAGCTGGGTCTGCGTCCTGTGCCCGCGCGGCTCCGTCTCCGCGCACTTCTCCCTTCCCTCCTCCCCCCCCTTGCGCGATTCGCCCACTTGTAGGTGAATTCAGTAGTGGGCCTCTTCGTCTTGCCTGTCTTCTGTGCAGGGAGTCCTTTGTGGAGTTATTGTTGTTCGATTCGTTGTAAATTCCAGGGGAGATTTACAGAGGCTCACCTCATGCTGCCATTTTGATGACGTCTCTGATTTGTTAGTATCTTTTTTAGGATTTTGAATGTATATTTATCACAGATATTGGTGTGTAACTTTTTTTGTGTGTGTTGTCCTTGCTGGTTTTGGTATCAATAATGTTGAGCTCATAAAATAAGTTAGGAAATATTGCCTCTTCAATTTTTTGGAAGAGTTTGAGAAGGGTAACTATTAAATCTTTGAATATTTGCTAGAATTCACTCGTGAAGCCATCTGGTCCTGGATTTTAATTTTTGGGGAGGTTTTTGATGACTGTTTCTATTTCCTTACTGTTGATCTGTCTGTTTAGATTTTCCAGTTCTTTGTGTTTTTACTCTTGCTTCTCCTTTCACAGTATTCTTGTATATCCCTTTTATTTTTGTGGTGTTCATTGTAACTTCTCTTTCATTTCTGATTGTATTTATTTGAGTCTTTTCTGTTTCTTCCTTAGTGAGTCTAGCTGGAGGATTGCTAGTTTTATTAATCTTTACAAAGAACAAGCTCTTTATTGCATTATTTTTTTTCTATTGTCTGTTTGTTCTCTATTTTGTTTAATTCTGCTCTCTTTTATTGTTACCTTCCTTCTACTGACTTTAGGCTTTATTTGTTTTTCTTTTTCTAGTTCTTTAAGGTGAAATTTTTAGGTTGTTTATTTGAGATTTTTCTTGTTTCTTGAGATAGGCCTATAATGCTATAAACTTCCATCTTTTACCACTTTTACTGTATCCCAAAATTTTTAATATGTCATACTGTCACTCTCATTTGTCTCTCTATATTTTGCTCTTTTCTTTTATTTCTCCTTTGACCCAGTCATTGTTTAGTAGTATGTTATTTAATCTCCATATATTTGTGGTTTTCCCAGCTTTCTTATTGTAGCTGATTTCCAATTTCAAAGCAGTGTGGTCAGAGAATATGCTTGATATGATTTCAATTTTCCTAAATTTGTTGAGGCTATTTTTGTGCCCCAACATATGGTCTATCCTTGTGAATGTTCCATGTGCATTAGAGAAGAATGTATATTGTGGTGTTCTGGGATGAAAAGTTTTGTAGATATCAATTATGTCCATTTGGTCTAGTGTGTCATTTAAAGCTGCTATTTCCTTATTGATTTTCTGTTTGGATGATCTATCCATTGCTGTCAGTGAGATATTTGGGTCCCCTACTATTATTGTATTTTTGTCAGTTTCTCTTTTTAGTTCTGTTAGTAGTTGCTTTATATATTTTGGTGCTCTCAGGTTGGGTGCATATTAATAAGTATTATGCCTTCTTGATGTAGTATCCTCTATATCATTATAATATGTCATCTTTATCTCTTGTTACCTTTTTAAATCTATTGCAGTCTATTTTGTCTGATATACATATGGCTAGCCCCACTTTTCACTGGATGCCATTTGCTTGGGGCATCATCTTCCAGCCCTTCACTTTGAGTTTATGTTTGTCTTTGCAACTGAGATATGTCCCCTGAAAGCAGCATATAGTTGGGTTTTATTTTTTGATCCATCCCTCTATTCTGTGCCTTTTAATTGGTGAGTTCAGTCCATTTACATTTAGGGTGATTAATGATATGTGAGGATTTCCTTCCTATAGCTGTTTTATCTTTTGTTTCCTGGTAGCTCTGTGTCTCCATTTTTTTCTTTTCCCTTCTGTTTCTGTCTGTTATTTCAGTTTGGTGGTATTCTGTGGTTTTATTTCCTCTTTTGTTATGTTATGTGTCTTGGTTCTAGATTGTGTGTGTGTGTGTGTGTGTGTGTGTGTGTGTGTGTGTGTGTGTGTGGTTACCATTAGATTAATACAAAAGAAAGTTCCATATATACAATAGTTCTTTTTCTTTTGATTACATTTCATCTCCTTTCATGTGCAAATTTAGTCCTTTCCCTCTCCTTTTATGTCTTTGTTGTCACAAAGTATTCCTTTTTATGCTAGGTGTTCATTGCCAAATTGCAGTAGCTATTGTCTTTTTTAAATGCTTTTACCTTCTTTCACTTTTATGTTATACAGAAGGTGCCAAAAAATGTATACACATTTTAAGAAAGGAAAAAACTATATTCAAATTACACTGATGGTAACCACTTTGAGCACCTCTTTTAATTGTAGAAGTCAAAATTGACTTGTATTCATCTTTTTTTATTAATGTATTTTGAGTATTACAATTTTAATACAGTTCTTTCCTTTCTCAAAATGTGTATACATTTTTTTGGCACCCTCTGTATTTAAGAGTTTAATACCCTATTTTGAACAAGCGTTGCAATTTCCTGCTTCTATTTGTCTATTAGTCATCTTACTCACAGTTCTGTATCATTTTTCTTTTTGTTTCAGGTATTTCTTGTAAAGCAAGTCTTGTGGTAGTAAATTTCCTCAGCTTCTGTATGTCTGGAAAAGTCTTTAGTTCTCCTTCATAAGTGAGACATTACTTTGCTTGATATATTATTCTTGGCTGATAATTTCTCTCTTTCAATAATTTGAATATTTGGTTCCACCCCCTCCTGGCTTATAGGGGATTCTGCTGAAAAACCTGATGATAATCTAATGGGGTTTCCTTTAATGGGTTACTGTCTTCTTTTCCCTGGCTGCCTTGAGGATTCTTTCTTTGTCATTAATTTTGGCAGTTTTAATATAATGTGCCTTGGAAAAGTTCTTTTTGAATTGAGATAATTAGGTGTTTTGTTATCTACTTGGATTCAAGGATCCAGTTCTTTCCATACATTTGGGAAGTTCTCTTTAATTATTCATTTGAATAGGCTCTCTGTTCCCTTCTCCCACTCTTCTCCTTCTGGTATACCCATTATTCTCATAAGGCTTTTTCTAATAGAGTTAGATAGTTCTCAGACAGGTCTTTAATTTTTGTTTGTTTGTTTGTTTGCTTGTTTTTACTCTTGATTCTCTCTCTTCTTCTGGTCTCCTCAGTGGGTTTAACTGCAATGAGTACAGACCATTTAGGCTGGAAAGGTTTTTTTCAGCCCTTTTGCAATCTGCCAAGTGAGAATTTTACTGCTGGGGGTGCCACAGGGTAGTGGGGTGGGAGGTTTCCCATGGCCACAGAATCCTTTGTCCTGTGATGGTGGGGTGTGGCATACTGTGACCCTTTGCACCATTTCTCTGCCCCTGACCCTGAGCCCAACTTTAATGTGTGGCAGCCCCACCCCACCCGATTACTGCCTCTGTCCCTCCAGTTTGCCCAGTGGGGGTTGCATCCTGACCCCTCACTGCTATCACATCCACTAGAGTCACAGGGAGTGCTGGACAGTGCCACATCTTCAGTCTCTGTCCTTCCCCACCCCCATCCTGTCTATTATATTCACTCTAATATGCCCACCTTCAGATGTCTCAATGTGTGGTTCTCTCAGACATATTTGTGTGCTGGGCAGGGAATTATTTGTTGAATTATAGCTGTCCAACTTGTTGTAACTTCAAGGGAAGAGATCTGAAGGTCCTCTCATGCCACCATACTGCTTACGTCCTCTGAAGAATATTTTTGCTGGATATAGAATTTTTTGTTGATAGGTTTGTTTGTTTTTTCCCAGAACCTTAAAAATGGTATTCCCTTTTCTCCTTGCCTCCATTATCTCTGATGATAAGTCATTGATGTTCTAGCATGCTTCCCTGTACATGTTGCCTTTTCTTGACTGCTTTCTAGATTTTCTCTCTTTGGTTTTCAGCTGTTGACTATGATGTGCAGGATTGTTTTTCATGACTTTTGTCCTGCTTAGAGTTTGCTAAGCTTCTCAGGTTCATCCATAAATTGGAGGTTTTCGTTAAGTTTGGGAAGTTTTGGGTTATTATTTCTTCAAATATTTTTTTCTGCTCCAATCTCACTCTTCTTTTCCTACAACTCCAGTTACACTTATGTTTGGCCATTTTACTTTGTCTCATTGGTCCCTAAGGCTTTGTTCAGTTTTCTTCAGTCTTTTTTTCTCTGTGTCCCACAGATTGAATAATTTCTGTTGCTTATTCTTTCAGTTCATGCACTTTTTCCTCTGCCATCTCCATCTCCATTAAGCTGATTCAATGATTTTTTCACTTCGGTTACTTTTCAGTTAAATAAATTCCATTTGGTTCCTTTTTATAGTTTCCATTTATCTGTGGAATTTCCTATTTGTTCTCTCTTAAGACCATATACTCCTTTAATTCTTTTAATATATGTCCTTTAAATTCTTTAAACTATTTTAAAATCTTTGTTTGCTAAGTCCAACATCTGAGCAATTTCATTTTAAGCTCCCTATTGACCGTGGGGTTTTTTTTACTATGTATCACATTTTCCCATTTCTTTATATGTCTAGTGATTTTTTTTTCTGAATACTAGAATATTGAATAATATGTTGCAGAGACCTGGATTTTATCATCTTCCTAAGAGTGTTCATTCTTCAGCAGGCATTTCAGTTACTGGCTGATAACCATGAACTTGTATCGGCTTGGTTTTGCACTTTTTGGTGCAGATCAATTGAAAGCCCAAGATGCTCAACTTCCAAACTTCATTTCACCTCCAGGTCTTCTCAAACCTTAGATTTGGGCTTGTCAGGATGCGTCTAGAGTAGGTTTTACTCTGGTAGGGTAAGGTCCTTTCTCCTAAGGTCTACCGTTTCTGGTGTATCAGGTGATTGCCCAGGCTATTAATGAGATGTTAACTAAATTTCTCCACTATGGCAGAGCCAGAATGCCAACCTACTGACACTACTGTTTCTGCAGCACTGCTTAACCTATACTATCTCTTCTCTGCTTTCATTCCTATAGCATATGCTATCTTATAGGCCTCAGTGGTTTCACCCTGCACATATATGACCCATCTCTAAGCCATGGACACATAGGAAACCCCTATACAAACTTCTGGGGGCCCTTAGCTGCCTACTCTCTGATTCCCCACCACAGATACTTCAGCTGCCCAAATTCTGATCTGATCTTGCCGTCCCAGATCAGCAGGACGGCAGTGGTCTGTTGGCTTCAACTGTAGCAGTTTGTGCTACAGTGAGGAAATTGTTCCCAGTCAGAGAACCAGAGTGATTATAGTGTTCACTCCATGAATTTTAATTCTTTTAGGGGTTACAGCCCTGTGCTGCTTTATGTCCACTTTCTGAAAACAGTTGTCACTTACATTTTTTGTCCAGGTTTTTCATGTTGAAAGGGCTCATCTGGTTCTAGTTCCTCCAAAATGGTTGGAAATGGAAGTGTATTTGATTTTTAAATCACACAAAGAGTGACTAATACATTAGCAGATGTGAGGTATTTCCCAAACATTATGTAAATTATATATGAACTGTCTTATGTAATATATAATATAGTGCTATGTTGTATTATATAATTTATATATGAATTCATTTGTCACACATTTATTGAGGATTTATGCTGTATAAGGCACCACCATAGAATTTGGAAGATAAGATACTAAAATATTCCTTATGTGGGGGTATTGGCCATTTGTTTTAATATTTAATTTTTTAATGAGATATATTGACATACAACCTGATATTAGTTTCAAGTGTAACACAGAATAATTCAGCACTCGTATACACTGTGAAAATGATCACTACAATAAGTCTAGTCACCATATGTCACCATAAAAAATTACAAAAAACTTTTTTCTGCTGATGACAACTTTCAAAATTCACTCTCCCAGCAATTTTCAAATATGCACCATATGCCATTGACTATAGTTACCATGCCACACACCACATCCCCATAAACAATGTGTTTCACAACTAGAAGTTTGAACCTAACCATACTCTTCACAATACCCCAACCCCCTGGCAACCACCACTCTGTTCTCCATATCCATGAGTTTTGTTTTTTTTTTATTTATTCACTTGCTTGGTTTTTTAGATTCCATGTATAAATTAGATAATACAGTATTTGTCTTTCTCTGTCTGACTTATTTCACTTAGCACAATACCCTGAAGGTCCATCCATGTTGTCTCAAATGGCAAGATTTTATTCTTTCCTATGGCTGAGTAGTATTCCAGTGTGTGTGTATGTCACATCTTCTTAATCCACTCACACATCGATAGACACTTAGGTTGTTTGGCCAACCATATTTTGGCTATTGTAAATAATGCTACGATGAACATAGAGATGCATATATCTTTTCAAATCAGTGTTGTTGTTTTCTTCGGATAAATACCCAGAAGTGGAATAGCTGGATCATTGGTAGTTCTATTTTTAATTTTTTTAGGAACTTCCATACTCTTTCCATACTGGCTGCACCAATTTACATTTCCATCATCGATGCACAAGTGTTCCCTTTTCTCCACATCTTCACCAACACTTGTTATTTCTTGTCTTTTTGATAATAGCCATTCTAACAAATGTGAGGTGATATCTCTTGTGGTTTTGATTTGTATTTCCCTATGATTAGTGATGTTTGCATGTGTCTGTTGGCTAACTGTATGTCTTCTTTGGAAAAATGCCTATTCAGATTTTCTGCTCATTTTTTAATTCGATTGTTTGAATTTTTTGTTATTGAGTTGTGTAAGTTCTTTATATTTGGGAGCTATTTACCCCTTACCAGATATATGATTTGCAAATATTTTCTCCCATTCAGCAGGTTGCCTTTTCATTTTTCTTTTTCTTTTTCTTTTTCTTTTTTATTTTATGGTTTCTTTGCTGCACAGAAGCTTTTTAGTTTGATGCAGTCCCACCTGTTTATTTTTGCTTTTGTTGCCTTTGCTTTTGGAATCAGACACCCCCCCCAAAAAAAAAAAAAAATCATCAAAATGGATGTCAAGGGTCTTACTACCTATGTTTTCTTCTAGGAGTTTTATAGTTTCAGGTCTTACATTCAAGTCTTTAATCCAGTTTGAGTTAATTTTTATATATGATGTAACATAGTGGTCCAGTTTCATTCTTTAGCATGTAGCTGTTTTTCCAGCACCATTTATTGAAAGGCTATCCTTTCCCCATAGTATATTATTGCCTCCTTTCTCATAGATTGACCATATATGTGTGGGTTTATTTCTGGGCTCTCTATTCTGTTTCATTGATCTATGTGTCTGTTTTTATGCCAATATCATACTGTTTTGATTACTATACCTTTGTAATATACTTTAATATCAGAGACTGTGATGCCTCAAGCTTTATTCTTCTTAATATTGCCTTGGCTATTCAGGGTCTCTTCTGGTTCCATACAAATTTTAGGATTGTTTGTTCTATTTCTATGAAAAATATTTTTGGGGTTTTGATAAGGATTACATTGAATCTGTAAATTACCTAAACCATATTGCTTTAGGTAATATGGACATTTTAATAATATTAATTCTTCCCATCCATGAGCATGGAATATCTTTTCATTTATTTGTGTCTTCTTCAGTTTATTTCATTGATGTCTTTTAGTTTTCAGGGTACAGATCTTTCATCTCCTTGGCTAAATTTATTTCTAGGTATTTTATTCTTTTTGATGAAATTGTATTTTCTTCTTTCTTTTTTTTTTTTTAATTTAAGTTTACTGGGGTGACAGTTGTTAGTAAAGGTACAGAGAGGGTGGTAGATGATGCAATTGTAAATGGGATTGTTTTCTTCATTTCTCTTTTTGAGAAATTAAAAAATTAATACTTGTTAGTGTATAGAAATGCAGCAGATTTTTGTATGTTGATTTTGTACCTTCAACTTTACTGAATTTATTGATTAATTCTAAGTTTTTTTTGTTGGCACCTTTAGGGCTTTCTACATATAAAATCATGTTATCCTCAAATAGTGACAATTTTACTTCTTACTTTCCAATTTGGATGCCTTTTATTTTTCTTGGTAGGACTTCCAATACTATGTTGAATAAAAGTGGTGAGAGTAGGCATTTTTATCTGGTTACTGATCTTAGAGGAGAAACTTTTCAGCTTTTCACCATTGAATATAATGTTAGATGTGAGTTTGTTATATATGGCCTTTATTATTTTGAGGTTTGTTCCCTCTATACCTTTTTTGTTGAGAGTTTTTATCATAAATATATGTTGAATTTTTTCAAATGCTTTTTCTGCATCTATTGAGATGATTGTGTGATTTTTTTACCCTTCATTTTGTTGAGGTAGTGTATCATATTGATTGATTTGCAGAGTTGAACCATTCTTGCAATCCTGGAATAAGTACCACATGACCGGGATGTCTGATCCTTTTAATGTGTTGTTTAACTTGGTTTGCTAATATTTTGTTGAGGATTTTTGCATCTATGCTCAACAGGGTTATTAACCTGTAATTTTCTTTTCTTTCTTTTCTTCTTCTCCTTCTCCTTCTCCTTCTTTTTGGTGTGTGTGTGTGTGTGTGTGTGTGTGTGTGTGTGTGTGTGTGTGTGTCCTTGTTTGGTTTTGGTATCAGAATAATGTTGGCCTTGTAAAATGAGTTTGGAAGTATTCCCTCCTCTTCAATGTTTTGCAAGTGTTTGAAAAGAATAGTTATTAAATCTTCTTTAAATGTTTGGTAGAATTCACCAGTGAAGTCATCTGATCCTGGACTTTTGTTTTTTTGGGAGGCTTTTTAATTATTAATTCAATCTTCTTACTAGTAGTAATCTATTCAGATACTCTATTTTTTCATGATTCAGTCTTGGAAGATTATGTTTCTAGGAATTTATTTATTTCTTCTAGGTTGTCCAATTTGTTGGCATATACTTGTTGATAGTAGTCTCTCGTGATCCTTTGTATTTCTGTGGTATCAGTTAACTTCTATTTCTGACTTTATTTGAGCCCTTTCTTTTTTCTTGGTGAGTCTAGCTAAACATTTGTCAGTTTGGTTTATTTTTTCAAAGAGCCACTTCTTAGTTTTGTTGATCTTTACTACTGTCTTTTTAGTCTCTATTTAATTTACTTCAGCTTTGATCTTTGTGATTTCCTTCCTTCTACTAACTTTAGATTCTTTTTGTTCTTCCTTTTCCAGTTTCTTGAGGTATAAAGTTAGATTGTTATTTGAGAGGTTTCTTATTTCTTGAAGTAGCCTGTATTGCTATAAGCTTCCATTTTAGAACTGCTTTTGCAGCATCCCATAGATTTTGGTATGTTGTATTGCCGTTTTTATTTGTCTCAAGGAAATTTTAAAATTTCTCCTTTGATTTCTTGACCTATTGGTTGTTCAGTAGCATGTTATTTAATCTCCACATATTTGTGTTTTCCAGTTTTCTTCTTATGATTGATATCTAGTTTCATACCATTGTAGTCTGAAGAGATAGTTGATATGATTTCAATCCTCTTAAGTTATTGAGACTTATTCTGTGGCCTAACATGTGATCTATCCTGGAAAATGTTTCATGTGCTTGAGGAGAATGTGTATTTTGCTGTTTTTGGATGGACTCTTCTGTAAATACCTATCAAGTTCATGTGATCTAATGCGTCATTTAAGGTCAATGTCTCTTTATTGATTTTTCTGTTTGGATGATTTATCCATTGATGTAAGTGGGGTATGAAACCCCTATTATTGTGTTGCTGTAAACTTTTCCCTTTAGGTATGTTAAGTTTTACTTTGTATATTTATGTGCTCCTATGTTGGTACATTAATATTTACAAATGTTGTATCCTCTTGTTGGATTGACACCTTTATCATTACATAATGATATATCTATCTATCTATATCTTTGTCTTTTATTACAGTCTTTGTTTTAAAGCCTATTTTGTCTGATATAAGTATAGCTGTCCCAGATTTCTTTTGGTTTCCATTTGTGTGGAACATCTTTTTCCATCTCTTCACTTTTAGTCTCTGTTTCTTACATCTGAAGTGAGTCTCTTATAGGCCACATATACATGGATCTTGGGTTTTGTTTCGTTTGTTGTTGTTTTTTAAATCCATTTAGCTACTCTGTGTCTTTTGATTGGGGGATTTAGTCCACTTATATTTGATGCAATTATTGATGGATATGTACTTGTTGCCATTTTGTAAAATTTTTTTTCTGGCTGTTTTGTAGCTCCTCTGTTCCTTTCTTCTCCAGCTCTCTTCTCTTGTTCTTTGATTACTTTCTTTTAGTGTTATACTTAAATTCCTTTCTTATCTTTTGTGTATCTACTATAGATTTTTGTTTTGTGACGAACGTGAGTCTCACATATAACAACAGCATATATATATATATATATATATATATATATATATATATATATATATGTAATCTATTTTAAGTTAGTAGCAACTTAAGTTTGAATGCATTCTAAAACTCTACATTTTTACTTTTTATTTGATTTTTTGATGTCACATTTTACATCTTTTTATTTTGTGTATCCTTTAACTGATTATTGTAGTTATAGTAATTTTTACTGCTTTTGTCTTTTAATCTTCATAGTAGCTTTATAAATGATTCATCATATGTATATGATGAATCATACATACATATATATACATATATATATATATATATATATATATATATATATATATATATATATTTACCTTTACCAGTGAGATTTACACTTTCATATGTTTTTCTGTTACTAAGTAATGCCCTTTATTTTCAGCAAAGAAGTTTTTTAACATTTATTATAAGGTCGGTTTAGTGTTAATAAACTCCTTTATCTTTTGCTTTTCTGGAAAAGTCTTTGTCCTGCAATCCTGAATGATAACTTTCCCAGGTAGAATATTCTTGGTTGGAAATTTTTTTTCCTTTCAGCATTTTGAATATATCACGCCACTCTCTTCTGGCTTGCAAAGTTTCTGCTAAAAATCTCCTGATAGTCTTATGGGGGTTCTCTTGTATATAACAAGTTGTTTTTCTCTTGCTGTTTTTAAGGTTTTTGTATTTAACTTTTGACACTTTAATTATAATGTGTCTTGGCATGGATTTGGCAGGGGGTGGGGGGGGTTTCATTTTATTTGGAACTTTCTGGGCTTCCTGGATCTGGATGTCTGTTTCCGTCTTCATATTAGGAATGTTTTCAGCTATTAGTACCTCAAATAGGTTTTCTACCACTTTGTCTCTCTTCTCCTTCTGGGACCCCTATAATGCAAGAGTTATTCTGCTTCATGCTGTCGCATAGGTCCCTTAAGCTATCTCCACTGTAAAAAATTTTCTTTTTTTTTTTTGCTGTATTAGTTTGGTGAGTTCCACTGCCCTGTCTTCTAGATCACTGATCCTTCTGCTTCATCTAGTCTTCTGTAGAACCATTCTATATACTTTTGAGTTCAGTTTTTGTTTCAGCTCTGTTACTTCTGCTTAGTATTTTCTTGTCTTTTCTATTTCTTTGTTGAAATTCTCACTGTGTTCATTCATTCTTCTCCCAAGTTCACTGTGCATCTTTATGACCATTACTTTAAACTCTTTATCAGATAAATTACTTATCTCTGTTTCGTTAAGTTTTTTTTTTTCTTGAGGTTTTATCTTGTCCTTTCATTTAGAACTTATTCCCCCACTTCCTCATTTTTCATGACTCTCTGTGTTTGTTTCTGTGTATTAAGCAAAATAGTTACCTCTCCCAGTCTTGAAGGAGTGTCCTTGTATAGGAGATGAACCTTGTCTTTCACGGTTCTCTAGCTTTGGTTGTCTCTCAAACCATTTCAGTTGTTTAAGAAAGCTTATTTATTCTAGATAGGGCCCCGTTGTTGAGAGTATACCAAGATCTGCCATTAGTCCAAAGGACGGCATCTTAGTCAGCACCTATCTTCAGGCTGATTGAAATCCAGACCCTCAGACAGCAACTTTTAAGTATTTTAAAGTCTTATAGGACCACAATTGTAAGCCCTGTGGCCCACAGACCAGAAAATCTGGAGTTATTTCCCTGGGTGACAGTTACAAAAATTAGGGCTTCTGACCTCCCCTTTTTGGGAAGGTGCCAGAAAGCTGTAGCAAACCAAGGGAGAGCACAAAGCTGGTACCCACCAGCTTCTGTTCCCTGACAGCACACCCAAAACCTCTAAATACATGGCAAACCTGAAGTCTGCCCCTCAGGCTGAAGCTCCAGGACAAATAAATAGGCCTTTCTCACAGGAAGACTGAAGGTATGTTTTAGTCCTCTGTCTGTGTAGTGCCTTGTGGGTGCTAGCCTGACAAGAACAGTCTTTCCGATTGTTCCAATGCTGTGAGATCCAGGAATGCAAGCCGCCTGGCCACTAGAGCCGGGGAATCAAGGAGCATTCCTTTGCTGAGCCTTCCCCCAGCCAGCTGGTAGGTGCAGGCAGGCATCAAATATGAGCTTTCCATTCACTTACCTAACATTATTCTTCCTGCCCTGGTGATTTCCAGCTAACAGTGGGGGGTTTAAAGTAAGGTTGGCTTGACTTTTAACTCTAGCATTTACAACATGCATAATTTTGGACAATTAATTAATTTGTCTGTCTTACCTAAGCCTCAGTCCATTTATCTTTATCACAATAGTTAAAGAACTAAATGAAATGATATATGTAAGGAATTTAGCGCAGTACCCAGCATATGCTGAGTCCTCAAGAAATGGGAACTGATATCTTGTCTCCATTTTGCCATATTTATTTTTTTCTAATATGAGGATTTCTCTTATTTTTTCTCATCCCAACCTCTATTGCTATTACAAAAAAAATTAATTCAATATGAAGGTTGATATTTCAATTACTCGCATAGTTTTTAATTTATTAGGCAACAGAGTATCCACCATCTCTTTCCTAGGACAACAACCCTCCTTAATGTTCATCAAACCACTGTGGGATGCAGAAATTTATTAACATGGACAGGTTCAATTAAAAATAAATGAAAACGTCTAATGAACAAGGACATCTTACTAATAACATTGGAGAAAAACAAAAAACAAAACACCTTAAGACTGCCGGGTAGCGATCCAGGCAAGAGTTCTTCCCTCCTTAATAGGAAGACTCTCTTCCAGTAAGCAAATGCATCAGGCACCTGTGACCCTCAGTGTGACAAATTTACTCTTTAACCCAGGAGAGAACCACCTGCCTTTCTAGGTCTAGACCTATTTTCTTTTGAAAGTCATTAAGGCTGTGAAACCATTAAAAATGTCTGTTGCTCCATTAGTCAAATGAAGGCACAAAACATGATCTGTGAGGTTCATCTTGCCTCCAGTTTCTAACCAGTCTAAACTGGTCTGTGTAGATCAGAAGTTAGCATAGGTCAATCATCATAACATGATGGGGATGATGGTGGTGGTAGTCACAACCACACATGCTGCTAAGAGAATTCATTCCTAGACTCCAGTCGGGTATGACTTTGGAAGATGAATACCCATAGTTCACTGGTAAGTTAGAGTCAGAAGACATTCATCTGATCACCCTCCCTAGGAGGGGACTTCTTGCTCATAAAACTCCGAAGCCCTACAAATAGGGTAACTCCTCCTGATTGAATGGAATGGTTCTGGTAGCACATAGAAAGCCATGATAGTTTGCCAGCTACTCTAAGCACATTGTTCTGTCAGCCCTACATTGTTCCATTCACCACCACCCCCACATCCACTCTTTCCCCTTTTCCACTCTGCTCTCTAGTCAGAGGACTGACCACATGGACTACATCAAAAGGCTGACTTGCCCTCTGGCTTCTAGTTGGTTTCATTCAATGGAGAGCAGATCAGGGACTCAGCAGGAGGGAGGAGGGTGGGGTGAGAGTTTTTTGTCCCCGGATCCTTCCCTGCAGGTCACTTCGGGCTAGCATCATCACAGCTCCTGTCAAGATGGTCCTCTACGCATACTGCTCTCCTTCCCACTCCCAGTAACCATATGTTTCTCACTGGAACCTACTGTCCTGATATTTGTAACATGGTTTTATTTTTTCTATAAATAAATTTGAGTGCCTACTATGTGCAGATCATGTACAAGGGGATTTGAGTCTCCCTCTATTGTGGAATCACTGTGGGTTTCTGAGTAACGGGGTAATGGTGCAGAATAGGTGGGGGTGGTAGGGAACTGAAAGCAGAAAGCTCAATCGACCAATCCAGACTGGAGACATAAGGACAGCTGTGGCTAAAGTGGGAAGAACAGCCATGACAGATGCTATGAATGAAGAATTATCAGCATTTGGTGAAGAATGAGCAAGGGAGACTGACAAGTTTTGAGCCTCGTGGGGACAAGTTGTAGGGAGAAGGCTATGAGGTCAGGTTTATATTTCTTGAGTGGAAGAAGATAGTAGGACAATCCAGTAGAAATATCTAGTAGGCTTATGGAGATGCATGGCTTGAACTCAAAAGAGGAGGCAAAGAAAATATAATTGCAAATTTGGACTTACCCAATGGTGAATATTGAACCTTCAGGAGAGAGGAAAGTTAATGAGTTTCCTGAGAAAGGGTGTTTAGAGAGAGCTACAGCTGGGTCAAAGATGAACTGAGTAAAAGGGCAGAAAGAAGTTTCACCCCCTGACACACCTCACACGTCCATTCCTCTGGGAACGTTTTTCTTACTTTCCCAGGTTAAGGTAGTCTCACCCTCCTTTATGCTTCCACAGTTTTTCCTACAAAATTCTTAGGAACGTTATCACTTGCTTGTGCAATGAACTGTTTCCATGTCTGCCTCTCCATGTAGCTAAAAGTTCTTCATGAGTAGGGACTGCACCTTCTTTGTCTTTGTAATATTCCTCAGACTCAAAGAGGTCCAAGGGGAGGAAGGCAAGAAGGGAGGTGAAAAACTAATTATGGAGTCGGAAGAACTAAAATTGCCCACTGTCATGGAGACAGAGAGAAGAAAATTTCAAAAAGAAGGGAATAATTGATGGTGTCAAACAGGTGAAAGAGAGGACTGGCCACTGCAAAGGCATGGGTTGGGCAGACGGAGGCTGTAAGGAACCTTTGCGGATGCCAGCTTGGTAAGAGTGGTAACGGTACAGGACCCTTCAAGAAGGAAAGTTGATGTCCAGTTGCTCCTACCTGTAACATCGTGCAGTGGGCCGCTGTCGTCGAGTTCCTTCCATAACTCTGCTGGATAGCGTTTATTGTTGCTGGAAGGACTCAGGCCCCACCCCAGCTAGACCAAATCGGAATCCGCATTTTAACCAAATCCCAGGTGACCTATATGCACGTTCACTGTCCTAGGCTCCCACTGACAGCCTCGTCACACTCACAACAACAATGGCATTTACTAGGGGCCAGACATTGTTCTGAGCCTTGACATGAATTAACTTTAGTCCCCACACAAACTCTATGAAGTAGGTACCATCACCATTCTCACTTTAAGAGGAGGTCAAATAGTTTGTCCAAGTCACACGGCTGAAGTGGGGCAGCCAGGATTCAACCCAGGCATTTGGCTCCAGGAGTCTCTGTGCTTTAACCGCTGCACTGCACTGCCCTTCCTCCCCCATCTTCCACGGCAACTGGCAGGTACTTCTTAGGTGCTCAGTAGGCTCACAAGTGGGGGATGTGTAGCTGTCTGTGGTGACCTGGAGAAAGGCAAGCTTGTGCCTTAGAGGAAGAGCTTTGTACGGTCTGGGT
The DNA here is from genome assembly GCF_057876585.1 of Rhinolophus sinicus. Classification (NCBI taxonomy): domain Eukaryota; kingdom Metazoa; phylum Chordata; class Mammalia; order Chiroptera; family Rhinolophidae; genus Rhinolophus; species Rhinolophus sinicus. Next base: position 92,862,359 of record NC_142501.1, read on the forward strand.
ATACCAGTATCTCTCCATTACAGAGGGAGGAGCTCCTCTGATAGACAGGGAGGAGTTAAAGAGAGGAGGTAGCTGAAGAGGAAAAGATTCATTCATTCTCGATTCCCCTCCTGGGAGTGGTTAGTCTTTCATCTACACTTTCTCAAAGTCAGGATCCCAGGTCCAAGGTGATGTGGTTCAGAGGCAGCATGGGGTTTAATGGACATGGTAAAGATGATGCTCTTGACCACCTGTTTTAATGGGAATTCCTTTCAGACAGCATGCAGTTCCGAGGTGAGGCTGCTGAGGAAGATTAGAATTGGCTCACCGTGTAGTGACTGTATCATTTGGTTTTAATTTGGTTAATATGGAAGGTGTAACTCCCATTGGTGGGGCCAGCCTCTCAGCCAATCATTGCTCAGCTAATCAGACCTCTGGATTAAGCCGTGTGTTTTTCTGGCTGCCGTTCTGTGAGGAGAGGACAACCAGCTTAAGTGAAGAAGTTGTTGCCCAAACTCCCTAGTCCTGGGCATGGGGTGTGTCCTCTTAATGACAGCCCTGCCTCGCTGCAGGGTCCTGAGTCAGCTACAAAACCATGAGTAACTCCATTGGAAAGCACTGACTGCATCAGGAATGGGGTCTGTCCCATTCTGGAAGAATTTTTTTCCAGGTTTGAGGTTAGCAGGACACTTCTTTCCATGAAGGCTTGCTGGTGGGCAACATCTTAGGTGGTGCACAACTCTCCAGTTAGATGGAGTCAACCGAGAGCTTGGTGGCAAAAGTGGCCCCCAAAACCCAGTAGAACAGTAGAGGACTCTTGGCCCAATTCCCTGCCTTTCTCTGCAGTGTAGGGTGAGGGTTATGTGTATTTCCAACATTCCACAAATAAGTAAGTTGTCAGCACAGCCTTTTTCATGTGCTTCTGAATTGTTTTCTCTAAAAGTGAAAGTGATTTCTGCTTCCTGACTTTGAACAGAAGCGGTAAAGTGGTTTCCCAAATCTCCTTCCAGTAGTTTCTTTTAAGAGGCAGAACAAAATCAAGGAAAAAGCCTGAGGCTGACAGTTGGGAGCCATGGGTCTTCAATGAGTCTACAAAGTCATCCAGGCAACTTTCCTCACCTGGAACTTTCAGGTGACTCTGCCTGGACCCGCGCCCCCCCCCCCGCCCCCCGCCCACTCACCTGGCCAGGTCCTCTTCATCTTCATTGTTCAGCACTCAGCTCAAGCACCCCTTGGTGAGGAAGCCTTCCTCCACGCTCTGTGCTAAAGGAGGATGCTTATGATGCCCTTTTCTGTTCTATTAAAGCTCTCAGTGGAGTTTGTAAGCATGTATGAATGGTATGATTATTTGATTAATGTTTGGTTTCCATTACAAACTCTATGAGGGCAAGGCCTGAGGGTCTTTTATTCACCACTGTATCCCCTACCCCCAGCACAGCAAGTGGCCCATAGAACATAGCTCAATAAACATCCATTGAAGGAATGAAAATTAAGGCATCAAGTTAGGTGACCCCAAAGTCGTCTTCCTTCTGACAAACTTTGATTCCATCTATGAGAAACTTGTACCTTCCACCACCACTTAATCCAAACTTCTCTTCTAGTTCCGTGATTCTCAGCACTGTTTCTTGACAGATTCTGTGATCGGGGTTCTTTGATCATTTTTATTGCTTTTCTAATGCTTGTCTGGAACCATGGTGTCTGAATAGTTAAGAACATACCTAGCCACCAACAAAAAAGCTGTAAGTCAATGTGGAATCTAAACAATGAAATCAAATTAACATTAGCAAAAATCTCCAATTTTGGTGTCTTCAATTACTTCTCCCTCTCCCCCTCCCATTTTATACCAGAATGACTTAAAATTTAAACTCAAAAGAGGGGACTATGGGAATAGAATTTACATGGAAAGAACAGAGCCTGTAAGTCTAGCTCTTGATCAGACAACACTTCTGCATACTATCTTTCAGCCTCACTAAGTTTTCATTCTCCCTTTTCTGAGGCTCTTACTCATAAAGTCATTTTCAAACTCCTTCCTGATATTACCCCTGGGGCCCAGAGCAGAACAAATCATCACCAAAAGCAGGGCATGGTGGGATGTTCTTTAATACAACAAGAGTGTGATGTGTCCTCAGCCATGCGTCCATCATAGAGGACTGTCTGTAACAGGCATCGAAGCACCAACTTGAATCAACCTGGGGAGGTACTCTAAACACTACCTTAAAGACAGATGACAGGTTTTGCTTTCCATAATCGATGGTTTCTCTTGATAGTTTAAGAAAAATCAGAATGATTTATACACACAGACCCTCAAAGTCTTTCCTAACATGGAATTTCCAAGTTGGACCCAGAAGGAATACATTTGCCCAGAGGGTCTTACAGCAGAGGGAGAAAAGGAAAAACCACATGTATTAGCTAAGCTCCATCTCTGCCCTTTTCCTAATCCCAGCATTTAATGATGCCATTTCCCAAAGCCCCATCTCCCTGGAAGGTCTGGCAGCCAGAAATCTTGGGAGTTTTCCACCCACCAAGAGGATATCACCTATCATGAACTGCAAATTAGCAGAGACTGGATTTCTAGATTATATATTAACCCCTGTGGAACCATATGTTCCAAATTTCCCAGTGTAGTTCTCCTGTCAAATATTCTATCCTATTGTCCCCATAAGTACTCATGTATTTGTCAGATCTTGTATCCTGAGTTCAGGCTAGGAAAATAGAACCATCATAGTTGTCGGCCTGTAATGATCTTGTGTCCACAGGGCATTTTATAGCAGTTGCTTCCCCGCGCTTACCTAGGGCCCATTGACTTCACCAACGTGCTCAGCCAGCCCTGAGGAAGGGCATAGCGATCACTCATCAGCCGTAAGCATGACCTGTCTGACATGTGGGTGGAAAAATGTCACTGTGTTTTCCCAATTAGAACTTGAGCTAGAGGAGGTGTTTCTGGGACAACTGTGAGCCGATTCCAAGAAGAAGCTATTAAGCATCGGAGCCTTGAAAGCCAAATTCTTATGATGGACAGGAGAGAAGGAATACTGGCCCCATGCCTTCACACACCAGCCTAGCTTCTGCCTTTCCAGGTTGGCTGGAGAGAAAGCATGCAGAAACCAGGAGCCTTCCCTGGAAATAGCCGTGGAAACATCCAGGCTCCCCTGGAAGCAGGGACTAGGTTCTTGCACCTTCCTGGCAGATGTGGTAAGCATTTGTTACTGCTTTATAGATGCAGATCATGGAGTCTGAGAGCCCTGGTCTATAGGGCGTGGGAAGGCACTCAGCACAGTGGTGAAGCCCACAGGCTCTGGAGCCAGGCCACCTGCCACCAGTTTCCAGCTGTGTAACTATGGACAGGCCATTGAACTTCTTTTCCCATCTGTAAAATATGGTTAACAATAGTATCTACTTCACAGGTTGTTGCCAGGACGAAATGGAATAGTCCAAGTAGTGCTGAGAGCCTCACGTGACCCACAGGAAGTCTTCCAAATAATGGGGGTGGAGGAGGCTTTGGTGTGCTAGGACAATCTTTTGCCCAGTGGCTGAATCCCCACTAAGGCATCTCCTCCAAGAGTTTATTTAGTTAATACTTGCATACCTCTGAAGATGGAGAGCCTACTACTCTTAAAGCATCCCACACCACCTTTACATGGGTCTGTTTCTTGGACAGTTTTTATTTGTGTTGGACCTAAATCTGTTCTGAATACTTCCTAGTTGGTCCTAGTTCCATCCCCTTGGTCATACAGAATTCATCTAACTCCTTTCCTCAAAATTGCAGTTTAAATCATGCAAAAATCTTTGATATTACTCTCCCTGGCTGTGCTTTTTCCCATTGTATGAGTCTTATCTTTTCCTAACAATACACCTAAGTTCCTTCTGAAGATCATTGAATGTTTCATATTCCTTCATCACGATGGTTTCTGTCTTCTGAAGGCAGCCTGTGCTTACAAATGTGATTTAGCTCCATGTTCATTGACTCACTATTATGTCCAGACACAAAGATGAGCTGCGGCTCCCAGAGCTCTTCGTTAGGCAGGGAATGGCATTCTAGGCAGGGGGAACAGCACATGCTAAGACAGGGGGCATGAAGTCACAGAAGTTCGGACAGTTTGGTGTATTGCTGGGATTAAGGTGTAAACTGGATCAGATGTGATCAAACTGTGACAGGAGGCAGGTGAGCTTTACCTGTAGGTAATAGGGAGTCAGCAGAGGACTTAAGTAGGGAAGTGACACGTTCTAATTGGTGCTTTAGTAGAGCATTCTAACTTCAGCATGAAGATTGGGCAAAACTGAACATAGGGAGACCAGTTAACTAAATGACAAACACTAAGGGGATGGAAAGGAGAAAAATTAGTCATGGATCAAAATATCCAAAATATATACCAAAAGGCTAACAGTGGTTATGTCTGGGTGGTGGGATAATGGGTGATTTCTTTCTCTCTTTTATTTCCCTATGCGGGGACAGAACCCCAAAAAGCAGTTTCCAGGCTCTCGGCCTCACATAGACAGGTGCTGGCTCAGGTAGTAAATGGCCATCAACTGTGATTGCATGGCCATCAGCTGTGGCTAGTTGGCCATCAGCTGTAACCAGTGAGCCATTGGCCACTAATATAACTGCTGTGGCTATGCTAGCAGAAAGAGAAAAGAATGGGGGCTAGCAAGAAGATGGTGGCTGGGCTAGCAAGAGCGGATTGCAGAGAGGCGGATGCCGCCAGCGAGAATATAGTAGTATGACTCCCCCATCTATGGCTCCGTGGGTGTTCCTTTTTAGCCTCACCATGTCCTGCGTTCTCTTGTGGGGAGCGGGACCAGAGACCCCCAAGGCCGCCCTGCACGACAAATGGCGCAGCGAGCAGGGTCCCCCGCACGACACCCTATGTTTTCCAATTTCTCTATAAGTATTTTCCATTTTTTCTGTATTTAGCATGTGTTATTTATATAGTACAAATAACTTACACTTGTCGAAAATACTGCAGAATCGAACTGGCAGGACTTGATCACTGGCTGGGGAGAGGAGTCTGAGGCATCAGTCTTCCAGCCTGGGTGCTCAGGTGGGTGGTGTGGCCACCCACGGAGACCAGGACAGGGGAACAGAGCATTGCTTAGGGATTCTGTGGCATCCCTGATGGCTGAAAAGAAACCTCCAGGCTGCTTTGACTTCCCTTTGGCCGCTTTGCCTCCTGGGTCTGCAGGCCTCTGAGACTCCCCGGCCGCGCACATCCCTGCCTGGCAGCAGACTCATGGCAGCACAGGCCTCCAGAGTTCCAGCATCATGGCACATTGGCTTAGATTGTGTGTCACTCCTTCAATAAGCACTTACTGAGTGCCGGTTGTGTGCTCAGCACCAAGCTAAGCCTGTGCCATAAAATGATGAAAAGAGCAGACAGTTCCTGTCTTCACAAAACTCAGCCCAATGTGAGAGACAGATGAAAATGTTTAAAAAACACTTAATGAACATATAATTGGATTCAAACTGAGACTAATGCTCCAAATGAAAGGAAATGGTTCTAAGAAGACATGTAAGAAAGGGAACTTCTCTGGTCTGGGAGCTTGGGAAAGGATCCCCAGGATGAGAGACACTTAGGCAGAGAGCCAAAGGGTAAATAGGAGGGAATTATGGAAACCCGTTCCAGCTGAGGGAATAGCATTTTTGGTGGCGGCTGGTAAGCAGAAGTAAGGCATATGTGAGTCTAAAACAAAAGATGTTTGATCAGGAGTCCAGAGTGAGGGACAGGGGATGGAAGTGGGTGGAAAGGTGGGCAGGCAGACCCTACAGGGCATTATAGGCATGGTAAGTTTCTGCTCTTCGTCCTCAGAGCAGACCCTCGCAGTGCACAAAGGAGGGTTTCCCATCCTGTATCTCCCACCATTTTCTTTCCACCCGAAGCCCTGGCACGGAAGGCCTGCCCGCAGAGTCCCCTTGTGGCCCACTGTGGGGACAGAGCCAGGAGTGCAGTTTCCAGGCTCTCAGCCTCACGTGGAAAGGTGCTGGCTCGGGTGGTAAATGGCCATCAACTGTGATTGGATGGCCATCAGCTGTGGCTAGTTGGCCGTCAGCTGTAACCAGTGAGCCATTGGCCACTAATATAACTGCCGTGGCTACGCTAGCAGAAAATGGGGGCTAGCAAGGAGATGGTGGCTGAGCTAGCAAGTGGCAGAGTGTGGATTGCGGATCGTGTGGCTCCTGTTTCCTGTGTCTCTAACCCAGCCGCCAGCGAGACTATAGTCTCATTATGACTCCCCTATCTATGACTCCGTGGGTGTTCCTTTTTGGCCTCACCATATCCTGCGTTCCTATGTGGGGAGCGGGACCAGAGACCCTGCATGACACCTTGCATGACACCCGTGTAGCCCGGATTTGGGAATTTCCCAACCCCTTCTGTGAGCAGCACTTAGAGCACTCCCCTCCAGCAGACACCTCTGAAAGTTGCTTTGCAGTTCAGTTTTCAACTTTCTCATGGCTTCACACACTTTAACACTTCTGTGTGTGCAACTCATTAATTAGTGGGATCATTTGGATCTGAAAACATCTTGTTCTAATGGGAGGCTGCAAAGCACTCTCATTAATTCACAGGTAAAATTATTCCAACTTTTCTCTGCTTTTATTTATTTATATTTTTCTCTTGCCAGCTTGGCTTAATAGTTGGGGAGAATTCTTCTAATTAGCCTTGTGAAAACCACTCTACCAGGTCACAAAGTGCCAGTGACTGCTCTGGGCTCAGGGGTCTGGGGAGTGACCCATCCTTTGTTTACCCAAAACAGAGGGCAGTGGGTGAATACAAAGGTGAGGCTCCCCATATGCAGAGAAGTGGAAGGGTATCTGTGGTGGGTGGATTGGTCAGAGAAGCGGAAAGATGTCTGTGGTGGGTGGGTATATCAGGTAACGACACTGAAGTGCCCTTTGTGGTAATTCAGAGGGGAGTGTCCTATCATATGGGTGTCAAAGGTGGCCCACAAGAAGGTTTTCTGCACAATAGGCCTAGATATAAGGAACAGCCTGCCCTTCCTCATATCTCTCCTAGGATGTGAAGACTTGGTACTGTCACTGTTTACAGAAAGCTTTCTTGGGATAGGGGTAATCTGGGGGACACATGCTGATGACCACCTCTCCGCCATTTGCAAATAAAAACTTGCAACATCCCCTTTAAATGAGGAGCATTCTTGGTGTGTTATTGTTGAGTTTATAAATAAGCGGGTCCTACAATGGCCCCAAAGTTCCTACAGACCTTTGGGGTACACTGATAAGAAGTCTGTGCTAAATGGGGTTTTTCATTTACTCTTTTTTTTTTTCTGAAAGGATCTGGGTACTTTAACTGTTTTATTGTGGTAATATATACGTATTAAAATTTACCATTGTGACCATTTTTAAGTGTACAGTTCAGTGGCACTAAGTACATTCACAGTACAACCATCACCACCATCCATCTCTAGAACTTTCTCATCTTCCCAAACTGAAATTCCATACCCTTCAATGGAGTTTTTGAATGGAAGGCTATAATGTTCTGAGGGAAAGTGGCCTGGTCAGAAATGTTTAGGAAGAGAGATCCATTCCTGTAATCCAGAGAAGGGCCCACTGTGAGGTGGGGCCCCTCGTGGAGGTCTCACCATCCAGATGTCTCCTGGGGGTGTAAGTCAGTTTCAGTAAAGGAAGTCCCACCCTCCCTGATGCTGCGCAACCAGGCTGATGTGTTTTATAGCGGATGGATCAGCCATAGGCTCTTAGAGTGACCAATAAATCCTTGCATGGCTATCTCTAGTCTAAATGAACCCGCTCTGTAATAAGACGCTGCTCTAGGAGAAAAAGAGGCTAGGTTGTCTCTAAGATGGGATATTAGAAAATTAGATGGTTCTGAATGAAACAACGTGTTCCTCCCTTTGGAAGTATGGCCTCTGCCAGTCCTTTCTTTGGATGTACCTCCAAGAAGGATTTGGAGCCAGGCCAACCCAGATTTAGATTCCCGTGCTGTCACTCAGTTTCTTCATCTAAAACACGGGGCTCATGATACATTACTGGTAGAGTTGATAAGAAATTGCATGAGATTGTGTCAGTACTGCATCCAAAACATCATGTGGTTCAATAAATGGAAGCGGGTGTTCTCACTGTTGTTACTGTGACTTGTCCTTGTAGGTCTCCAGGTGGTTCTGAATTCCATCATCAAGGCCATGGTCCCCCTGCTGCACATCGCCCTCCTTGTGCTGTTTGTCATCATCATCTACGCTATCATCGGCCTGGAGCTGTTCATGGGCAAGATGCACAAGACCTGCTACAACCAGGACGGCATCGCAGGTAATGAAAGATGCTGAGTGGCCAGTTCTCGCGAGGCTTCACCGTCTCGTCATGACTTTCCCTTCAGCCGGGTCACTGCTGCCACGTGACCAGCGGTGCCAGGGTCGCCCCCCTCCATTCTAGTGCTCACGCTTCCATATCATGGTTAAATGAGAGGCAGAGACTGGCATTCTTTTTCTCTTGGCAGTTTTAAAATAGCTAAATGCAGGCTTTGTCCAGCACTACAAAACACTGTTTAAATGAGCCGTGCTGTTAGAGAAACCTCCCTTACCTGGAATATTTTAATTTAAGAATCGGAACTTAAGTGGTGACTGTGTAGCTCTCCACTCCATCAGTCCCTCAGTGTTGCTTACCGTTCAGAACCCTTTAAGGAAGGCGGCTTTGCCCGTCGCCAGCAGATTCTCCCATCATGACTCCGGGTTCCTTTCAGCCTTGGCAGCTGGCTCCCCTTAAGGTTTTCTGCTTCTCCTTTCATAGGCAGAACCCCTGGCCCTGTCTCAGGGTGGGAAGAGGATGGCGGGTGTGGAATTGCCTCCTTGCCAGCAATGAGACATTTTTCCCTCAAGGATAAGCTTTCGCTCTACCCCATGACTTCGCAGTCCTTTCCCTTTTGAGACTTCTTTCTCCATGTTCCTTCCATAAATCAATGTATTTAACAAGCGACACTGGCTCATTAAGCTCTTCCTTGAGGAAGTCTAGAATTTTGGCTTGTGGAATATGCTGCAAACTGCTGTCTTAAGTTACTAAAATCTCAGCTTGACCTTTAAAAAAACATTTAAACAGAAACTGACAAGACTTTTAGACAGACAAATAAAGTAGTTTAACATAAAACCTTGTTGAAAAAAATACTTCCCCCTCCCCCCCCAAAGGGTTAGCAATGCTAAACTTATGTGATTTTTCTTTTCTTCAAACATCTTAGTTTTGGGCATCTTGGTGGAGAAAGAGGAATATGTCTGAAGCATTAAGAGATACCTCATTTCTCTCCATCTACTGCTTCTCATTTCCTTTCAGCCCAGAATTAAATTCCATATCATGGTTAAATGAGAGGCAGAGACTGACCCCTCTTGCTTTTGGGGCCCAGGAGGGACAGCGTCTATACAACAAGGAGTGCGACAGGTTATTCATAGTCAGAAACCAAAGCAGATTACCCAATGTGGATGATCTCATTTGACTGGATATGTTGGTTGTTTGCAAGATTCTAGGTCACTGCCACCTGGCCACGTTCCCTAAGCAAACAAACAAAAAACTATAAACCTATAATCACAGACACACAATTGTTTTTACTTTTTTGATGGAGAGTCTGTTTAAGATGAGACCCTTTTTTCACTCTAGAGAGAATTTCCAAATTACTTGGGTCATAATTGTATAAAATAAACTATCATGTTGAAAAAAAATAGAAGCTGTTTAATACTGGAACAAACAGGGCTTGCCTTTAGCTAAAATTCTGAGGTTCTAGCCCTGCTTAAAGAAATACCAAATAATTCAATGAATAATATTTTCCCTTTGAGTTCAAATCGTTCTTTATGTTCAGTTCGATCTGTAGCTAGCCCCAAACCAATACATTTATATTAATTGTGTGGCTTTGTTAGAGCTCATTCTAAGTCTTGCTTAAGAGCTGGTCGTAGTATGTCTGAAGTTTATGCACTTGTATTGAAGTGATCGATGATCCGTTTGACCCAAACTCCTCAGGCAGTCACCGGTATGCCAAGTCTCAATGACCCCTATCAATTCAACAGTGGGTGATGGTGTAGCTCTCACCAGTAGCATGCCAAACGCAGGAAAGTGAAATGATGAAATCCTGCCAGAGGACCAAAGATGGCAGCCCTGCCCTGCGACCCAGTGTCTGTGCCGAACTTAGCTAAGGAGCGCTGTTCCCAAAACACACAGGGCTTCTATCACCCTGCTGGGAAAATAGCAAAAGTGGGCTTTCTAGGGGATCCTCTAAGAGCCTATGCTAGCAAGCAGCCTGAACATTGGTTGAACGTTGGCTGGGCTTTGTTGGGGCCTTCAGTGGCCTCACATGGCAAGAAAATGGTGAGCGTGGTCGACAAGGGAGATTCAGGGCAGGACACTGTCCGGTGACAGTCCGGTGAAACAACCTCCTCAGGCGAAAAGTAGCCTCCCTGCTTCTAGGATAAAGATGAGAACTGGCCTTGCCAATTGCACTGGCCAATTTGGGACCATATTGTTGTCCATCCTTGACAGCAAACAGGACTAGGAAATGTACCTGGTCAGGTGAACCATTACTCAGAAGACGCATCAGATTATTAATGTGGTGAGGTTTACTTTCACCCTACAAGTTCAGAAGGAAAGGTGGCTCCTGTTGTGGAAATGACCATCAGCCCTGGGAGGCAGGCCATCAGAGGACAGACACCAAGAGAAGGGTTCCAGAGAGGGAAGACCTGCCAGCTCCCCCGGAAAGGTGACCTCGTTCTCTGTGTGGAGCCAGACTCCCTGCTGCTAAGGGGACCAAGAAGACTTGGCTGCCGGAGGCTTTCCTCTCAACCCTGCAGTCAGGAGCTCAGTGACCTCCTCCTTACCGAACCTGCTATGTGGTGACAATCCAGGGACCCACTCCAGTGCTCCTGACAGAACACGAGACAGCTGTCATCGGGGCCTCTTCCACCCACACAGTGACTAACAGTGATGAGGAGGAAGAAATGAACGGGAATCTGGACATGCTCAGAGCAGCCACAGAATAGAGACCAAAACCCTGCAGCCTTTGAAACCAATCCCCATGTGTTTGGGAGACTTTTGTACCATCTTTGGAATGGGTGATTTTTTTTTTTTAATTTCAGACTTTGGATTGAGTTACCATATTTTCCTGCAGATTTAGATTATACAAAATTGCTCATGAGCCCTTGTTAGACTTTTAAAATGGAATTCACATCAAATTCTTCTTTTTACTCTTTGAGATTATTTTTCAGACTGAATTTCATGTGCTTGTAGATTATAGAATACATTGGAGTTTAAGCCATGTTTCCTATAAAATCTATAAAGAACACCGTGGAGCTGGTCAGGTGAACCATTACTCTGCCTCTAGGCTGCTCTTCCAGTCCCCGGGAGAGGTGGTCTCAGAAGAGGTAGTATTTCCCCAACCCCCGAGGCATCTGGAAGGCACCTGCCTTGTTCCTCCCCAGACACGTCACCATATGTGGTAGCTTTTGTTTGTGGTCACCCCATCTGTTGGATGGTACTCTGAGCCAGATCTCCCTGAAGAGCTCTCCCAAGCACAGTAATTACCCTTGAGACTGGCGAAGAACGTGTTGGCTAAAACCTGGGAACGAAATCACTTTTATTCTGTTCACTCCTTAAAGTTGGGTCCTAAAACAGTAATTGATTTTGTCCTTGGTATTTCTCCCTGGAACCCCTAACTGGCACTCTTCCTAGGATCTCATGTTCTTGTAGGTATTGCCTGCGTTGCTAAAACCTCTCCTAACCTCGCCTCCACTGTTGAACCACAAACTTAATTTGGACTTTCCAGAATGACTCTACCCCTCTTCACTTCTGTTTTAAAACATAGGGCCCCCGTTGCCTTATTGCTTCCTCCCACCTCGTGTTCCCACATCCCCACCCCCGGGGACTTCATGACTCTGCAGAGGAAAAGCAACAAATTTTTATATTAGAGCTAATTTCCCCCTCACCCTCCAGTGCATGTCACAGGGCCTGCTGATGTGTGTGTGTTCACATTTTTCAAGTGTTCCCTTTAGTGCTTTTTATAGATACCTATTTTTACCAGATCATCACTACTTCTTAATTCTTCTCAAATCTTTTTTTATTGTTGTTCAAGACAGATTTAAAATAGCAGAGTGGCCCTTGAGTCTTTAGATAATCTTTCTGAATCTCATCCCTTTCTCTTTTATTAATGAGATCACTTTCCCTTGATGCCATTTTCTTTTCAACGTATATTTGTAAAACCCCAAAATATATCTTTCTTCCTTGAGGACACTGAGAACTCACTTTGGCAACCTTCACTTTTTCCTTATTTCTGCCTGTTTCAGGAATTGAGAATGCAGGGAAAGCTGTTAAGTTAGCAGTCACAATGCAGACATCAATACATCAAAAGCATCTTTATTACACTGTGAGAAAGTGAAACAGGAGAAAAAGAAATACAAGTTTTCCCTCTATTTTTTTCACCTTCTCTTTTGTCCCATCCTTCATGTTATTCCAACACTTTTATCGCAGTGTCTGAACACATCACTCTAGAAAGCCATCACTAGAATGGGTGAGAACCCAACAGAAATTATGATGTATTTGGTTCTTGGCTTTCCAGTTTCTCAGCTCCCAATTTTTTAGGTACTTATTATCCACTTTTTGAAAAATTATTTAGGTTTGGGATTCATTTTTTACTTTCCCTTTTTTTATAGCCTCCTATTGTTTAAGCTCACATCCAACTCTCCAAAGATTTCAAAAGTCACAAAAAATTGGCTAGAGTTCAGCACATGAATGGAGCACCCCCAGGAGCAGCCTCGGGAAGCGGTGTGGACACTGCCCTTCCCTCACACAGCTCAGGGGCCAGTGATACAGACCTTTGCACCTTGGTCATCACACACAGACCCACATCCAGCCTGAAGCACCAGGCCAAGAATAAGCCAGGAAGCAGCACTGTTCACAGTAGCCCAAACCTAGAAACAATCCAAATGTCCATCAGCTCGTAAATGGATCAACAATGAAATGTACTGAGCAGCAGTGAAAAGGAACAGCTACACTGATATGTGCAACAACGAGGATGAACCTCAAAAATATTATGCAAAGGGAAAGAAGATGGACACAAAAATCCACATCTTGTATGATCCCATGTATTTGAAATTTCTAGAAAGACCAGGCTGTAAAGACAGAATGCAGGTCCACTTGAAGGGACTGGGGCAGGAGCAGAGACTGACTGCAAATAGGACACGGGAATTTTCAAGGGTGAGGAAGTGTTTTAAAGTGGGTTGTGGCGATAGCTGCACAGCTATACAAATTTACTAAAAATCATGTAGCTGTACATTTATATTCATGGATTGTAATACGTGTAAATTATATTTCAATAAAGCTGAGAGAGAGAGAGAGACAGAGAGAGAAGAGGAATAAACCTGAGAAGACACAATCCAGCGTATATATTTCAGCCATATTGCTCAACTCCATTCTCCTAAGAATTAGCTCTTAGTTAAGGATTAATATTTTTTTCCTGTCTTCCTCTTGGAAGTGAAGTTTCAAATTTGAAGCCACAAACTGAGAAACAGCCAACCAACCGTTTTCAGTACAGAAGTACTAGACACACACGGCTGTTTTAATACATATGAAACAAGAAAATATCCTGGGTGATGTGTTATCTCTAAATGAAGAACTACAAGCAAATTCTCTCTCTGGGCCATATTTTTACTGTTACTGGAGGCAGTCATTTGTCTGTTAAAACTGAGGTCTATCCTGTCTGTTGCTCTTACTTCCTATAAGCAGGAGACAACGTCCTTAATTTCACAAACTTCCACGAATTCCACCTTATTACCTTCCACAGCTGGAGCCAAGACTTTCTCAGAATTTTACCATAATAGAAATTCTTAGATCAGTCGAGTCTTATTTCAATTTACTAATGATCTCCACACCAAAAATGTAAACCTCATCTTAACTCATTAGTTTTTTAGTAGCTATTCCCAGCATGTGGAATTAACCCAAGCACTGTCTGTAGCCACAGCAGATATGTTATACTGCTTCCTGAAAAAGCCCTGTCCATACCTATCAAGTATTGTCCCTGTCACCCCTGCCACTCTGTCTTGAGCAGACTTCTGAAAGGTAGCAATGCTGGAGAGGAAAGGGCAGTACTGCAGGCTTCCTTGCAATCCGCAGGAAATCCAGAACTGCCTGTGTTCAGGGGTTGTAGGACTGCTGTGCTTGATACTTCTCTCCTATAGTCAGAATTTATTGTATCCTTCATCTATATAAGGCTTCCACTACAAAGTGACTTGCATCTCTGGTAATACATCATATAATATGTTATATAGCCTCATATAGTCAGAAAGTGCTACTGGAAGGGACCTGTTGGCTAATTATGTGAGTCTTCCAATCAATATTGCCCTCACTCCAAACTCTCATATTCTAATGAAAGTGTCTATAGATGCTTTACCACCAAAAAGAAAAAGAAAGAAAATGTGGGCTTCCTATCATTTTCTAGGCTATTTTTTACTCAAAGTGATTGCATCTCCGTTATTTTTTGATTGGCCAATTGATCATGATGCTGATATGTTACAACAGAATGTGCAATAGCCCTACTGTCTTTGAAATCAATTACTAGGCTTAAAATACTGTTTTATAACAATTAGTTACAAATATTGATCTTCTAAATCAATGGTAGTGTAAAATGAATACTAGTTCCTTATGTTGTTGAATTTATATATGGGGAAACTTTTCTACATTATCATTGCCGTGGTGGTTTTGCCTAGTGCACCAACCATATCCTACAACTTTCCTCTCTAACTTCTCTCTCCTCTGTTCTCTGCCCATCTTTCTCCCACCCCTCTCCTTCCTTCCGTTTTCTCCTGGCCATTTGAGATGTTCCAGCAGAAGATGATCCTTCCCCCTGTGCCCTGGAGACAGGCCATGGGAGGCAGTGCCAGAACGGCACTGTGTGCAAGCCCGGCTGGGACGGGCCCAAGCATGGCATCACCAACTTTGACAATTTTGCCTTTGCCATGTTGACGGTGTTCCAGTGCATCACCATGGAGGGCTGGACAGACGTGCTGTACTGGGTACGTAACTGCGAGCCTTCCCCTGTTCATCCTCCCCATGATTTTGATGGGGAGGTTGATGAATGTCTTTGATTTCTTCCAGCTCTTTCCTGAGAAACAAAGCATGAAATGTTCACCCTAATGAGTCTCTCTCTGCCCACCGTCCTGAGAGAAATGCCATCTTTCAGTGTGTCCTCCCGTAGTGAGAAACGCTGGCCTCACACTGTTGCTCTGAGGATGAGCTGGCCAGGCCTGACCAGGGATTCCATTCACTCCCCGGCCCACTGTCGGCTTTCTTCTTTTCTCAGTCTTGTCTTGCCCTAAAAGAGAACTAGAGGGCAGAATTATTCATTGTTAGGGCTAAAGAAAAAAGTCAGACTTGGTCTTCTAAAAAGAAACCATTTCTTTTGAAATTGTGTAGCATTATGGCATGCTATTATATTTTTATTTCTCATATTAATCTTATCATATTAGAATAAATATATTGCTCTCATTTTCACTGTTAACACAACACTCTGCTGGTTGTGTGATGCATATTTAGAAATAGTACTTAAGCGTAAACCAATCAACAATAAATCTTTTACTTTAAAGATGCCCCTTTTATTATCAGCAGCCAACACTAGTTTCCCAACCTTTGAGCCATTGAAGTACCAGATTTTAGCATAGCCTGTCCCATAGGCAAATAGGCCATATTTGAGCTGTCTCCATTCTGGCAGAGTCAAGTCCATTATTTGTAAAAACTCCAGAAAACATAATTCTTGGTAGTATCTCCTATGTCAACATGAGAAATGATTTGCCAGAATCTGGTGTTGTTCTCCAGCATTTGGGCGAAAAATACTTGCTGCTATTCTTGAAAATACCATCTCACCCAGCATTTTGCAAGTAGTCTAATTTATTTGGCCATCCTGAAAACAATATAGGAACCTACGTAGGGAACACTGTCTACCCATGAAAGCAGGGAAGAGTGAGAGGGAAGTGATGCCTTCCGATCAGGCAGAGCTGCCGGAGAGAAAGCCACTAATGCCATGAGAGGTGTTGACTTCTTACTAAATCACGAGCGTTTTGTAACAACACAGAGATGTGATACAGGGTATTGTGTCTTCCAATTTTTTTTCTAAGCAACATGTCTTATTGATTCAAAAAACCCTCTTTCCCAGTTTTTATGTTATAGTCAACATGGTGAAACCATGTTGTTATAAAATTTGTACCTCTCTGTGAATGACTACTTAAAGCTTGCTTGAGTACCTTGTACCTAGCAAACATTTATGGAGCATTCATTGAATGCTAGGGGTGCTTCTAGGCACTGAGAACCCAGTTCAGACCGAAAAGCTCAGTTTAGGGAAGCACACTAAATGGAAACTGAATAATGGCGATACAGCTAGAACCCATGCCATGAAAGAGTTGCTATGTTGTGATACTCTCCAAAGAAGACAAAAGTCAAATCACAGCCCCCAAACTGAAATGAAACATTGGAGAACTGGTTTTAAATAATTTGTACAAAGAGGGAATTGAACTTATTATACTTAGGCAAATTCATTTAGCAAAGCTGATCAAATTTCCAAGTGGCCCTAATTGGTCCCTCTGCCTTGGTGGAGCCCTCTGGCCAGCCAAGGACAGAAGCATCCTTCTGCAAATGGGCAGTTTCTGCCTATGGGCCATGAACATATGACTGTATGGAACTGTGCTTTGGAGCCTCATCATGTGAGCTTCAAACCCAAGGCTTAAGTTACCATGGAAACACTTTTCATGGCAGCAAATTGAAGGCAGGGTGGCAGGGGTGGGTGAGGTAGGGTTGCGGGAAATAGGTATAATTTACTTTGATGATGGCCCTGATGTATTTTTGTGATCTTCCTTCATCACTCCCTCCCTCTCCCCCACCACAAGTCATTGAGACCCCACCAGCTGGTTGTGACCCAAAGAAATACTGTCATAATGACAGCCAGAGTAGGGAATGAGAAGTACACAGTGCAGCTACCAATTTTCAGCAGCTGTGTTGTGCTTACTCCACGGGGCGGGGGGGGGGGGGTGATAGAGCTCAGTCTGGAAATGGAAAAAGTGTCAGAGGTGAAGGAACAATCCCAGGCTCATGGGATGTGCCTCTCTGTGATTTTCCCAGCACCTTTCCAAAATGGCCATGGGGTGTATGTGTGTGTGCGTGCACGCACACACATGCGTGTTTGCGCGTGTGCACATACACACAGCCCAAAACTCAAACACAGCCTCGTATTTGGGTGTTCATGATGGAAGCACATCTCAGCCCAATGCTCCTGCTTTCAAACAATTTCTCTAATTGCTTGACCTTCTGTGGCCAATTCCTTTTTCCTCTGTCTCCCTCTTCCTTCCTCCTCCTTGCCTCTAGGCCTGTATGTCTAAGCCCGCAGACTCTCAAATCTCAATGTCCTTTAGTATAAAACATCAAGCTTTCTAAATATAAAGATGCCAACGCTTCCCTCCAAGACATTGAGTTAGAAGCTCCAAAGTTAGGCTCCAATAGTTGCATTTTCAAAAAGCTCCCCCAGGTGATTCTGATGCTATAGCTGGAGTTTGAAAACCCCTAGTGGTCTAACCTATTGAATCTGCCTGGTGCTGCTTTGGTGCCCTGGATTGGAACCAGGCTAGGGAGATAGAACTTGGGGAAGTAGGGTCTTCCACTCAGAAGAATACATTTCTCTTCAAATCCAAGAGGCAAGTCTAGAGGATGTGGGAAGGAGCCACCCAGATTTTGAGGTATGGCATTGAATGGAAACCCCACAGCTAGGTTCATTCTGAACCACCAAACAGCTGGTTAGATGTTCTTGGGGACAGAATAGTTCATCAAAGCACTAAAGAAGCAACTGATTCAATCACTAGATATCGCCTGGGATAAAAGGGACTCAGGAAGTCACCAGTAGCAAACAGCAGCCACCTGACTCCTGCTGTGGAAGATAGCAAGTCTATTTCTCTTTTTCTCTGATATCCACTGTTTCATCCCATTCTTATGATTTTGAAGATTTAATGGAGTAGAAGTAAAATCAAGCTTGGTCAAGTAAGGCTTGAACATTTTCTCAGCTATTACAGCTGTTGGCCATACACTGTAGAGGCCCCAACTAGCTGAACAATTAGCTTAAAATTATTTCTCATACCCAGTGTCTGTTCTAGAGGTCTGCAGATGGCTGGTGTGGGGACTTGGAAATGAAGACCAAACTCAGGCTTGGGGTGTGGTTTCCTTGGGAAATGGGTTCTTAAGCCAAAGCCTCTCCATTTACTCTCAGAATGTCCACACCTCTTAAAAATAAGGGGGGAAGAGGTGATCAAATAAAAAGTGTCAGCCTTCTTTAGAAAAAGTGAAGCACAGAACAAAATGGCAGGGTGAGGTGAGCCTCTGTAAAGTCCCCTGGAAGTTACAACTAATCGAACAACAATAGCTCCACAAAGGACTCCCTGCACAGCAGACAGGCAAGACGAAGAAGCCCACTACTGAATTCACCTAAAGGTGGGCAAATTGCGTGAGCAGGGGAGGAGGGAAGGGAGAAGTGCGGAGACGGAGCCGCGTGGGCGCAGGACGCAGACCTAGCTCAGTGCTCCGAGCTCGCTGCTTCCCGGAACTACCGCAGCTGTGGGAGAGGGAAGAACTCGGACTGCTAGGGCTCCACCAGGGCTCCACAGGGCTGAGGGGACAGCATATAACATGTCTGAACCCAATGCTCACGGCAGAGACCTCGGAGAAAAGACTGAGGGAAGAAGGCTGACAACGGTGGTTTAAGCCCTCACTGCCACAGAGAATGGAAGCCTTAGGCACTGAGACTAGCCGCCCACTCCCTACCCTCCCAGAGCTCGCCCCGCCCCCACCTGCCACTTGCTAAAGCGGAACAGAAGCAGTGTCAGATCAAAAGAACAGAATATTTGCTGTTCTGAGAACTGTGGACCGCAAACACAGATTCGCAGCCCAACTAGTTCCGGCAAAGGGGAGGGAGCTGTGGAAGCAGGACCCGCTGTGGTGGTGGTTGCCGCCATTGCTCTGGGCCACCTCTCAACTCACCCGGACCCTGTCCCCAGCTTTCTGGGCGGATCCCTGCAGGAGTAAACAGAACTGCTGAAACACATGGGCTCTGAATCTGGTGCAGGAAGAGCTTTGGAACTTCAAAAACTCTCCGCATACCCACCGGGACACTGCGTCCTGTGACCCAGGTGAACTATTAACAGAGGAGAAGCCCATCTCCCAGGGAATCCCCCCATTGTGTGAGAAGCTGGACTAGTGCAGAGAAAACATAGCACTACCATGTGAGAGAGAAAAAAAAGGCTGCAGTCAGAGAGAAAATAAAACATTCTACCAACAAGTACTGGAAAACAACAGAAAGACCTCTTCCTATCAACCTGTTGCAGAAGCCACTCCTGTAGATGTCTAGGAAGAGAAATAGTAAATCAGTAATTGCCATGAATAACCAAGGCAACAAGACAGCTCAGAAAGAAAGTGAAAAGTTTCCAGAAAAAGAACTTAAAGATATGGAAATATGTGACTTAAATGACAGAGAATTCAAGATTGCCGTTCTGAAAACACTCAACGAGATGCAAGAAAACACAGAAAAGCAGTGTAATGAACTCAGAAACACAATCAAAGAACAACATGAGGATTTTACAAAACAGATTGAAATTTTAAAACGAACCAAATGGAATTTCTGGAGATTAAGAACTCAATAGAAGAAATTAAGAATGAAATAACCAGCTTAGGTAGTAGAGTTGACCAGATGGAGTAAAGAATCAGTGACATCGAAGATAGAAACCTGGAAATGACACAGATAGAAGAAGAAAGAGACTTGAGACTTAAAAGAAATGAAAGAACTCTACAAGAACTTTCTGACTCCATCAGAAAGAGCAATATAAGAATAATGGGCATACCGGAAGGAGAAGAACGAGAGAAGGTAACAGAGAATACATTCAAACAAATTGTTGATGAGAACTTCCCAAACTTGTGGACAGAACTGGATCCTCAAATCCAAGAGGCGAATAGAACACCTAACTACCTCAATCCCAACAGGCCTTCTCCAAGGCATTGAAGCAGTCTAAAATCAATGACAAAGAAAGAATCCTCAAGGCAGACAGGCAGAAGAAGGTGCTAACCTACAAAGGAAAGCCCATTAGATTATCATCAGATTTTTCAGCAGAAACTCTACAAGCCAGGAGGGAGTGGAACCAAATATTCAAACTATTGAAAGAGAGAAGTTATGAGCCAAGAATAATATATCCAGCAAAGATATCCTTTAGATATGAAGGAGGAATAAAGACCTTTCCAGACATACAGAAGCTGAGGGAATTTTCTAATACACGACCTGCACTACAAGAAATACTAAAGGAGGCTATTCGACCACCATCAACAGGGACAATTTGTGGCAACCAAAACATAAAAAGGGGGAGAGTAAAGGCCTGAACCGGAATATGGGAATGGAGAAAGTAAGCGTGCTGAAGAAAATGGAATACTCTAAATATCAAACTTTCTTTTACATAAACTTAAGGGTAACCACTCAAAAAAATCCAGAACTGAAATATATACTGTAATAAAAGAAGAAAGAGAGGGAAACATCATAGAATACCACCACACAGGAATAATAGACAACAACACAAAGGCAAAGAAACAATGGAGACACAGCCTTACCAGAAAACTAAAGATAGAATGACAGGAAATCCTCACATATCAATAATCATCCTAAATGTAAATGGACTGAACTCACCAATAAAAAGGCACAGAGTAGCAGATTGGATCAAAAAACTAAACCCAACCATATGCTGTCTCAAAGAGACATATCTCAGCTACAAGGACACGCATAGACTCAAAGTGAAAGGGTGGAAATTGACACTCCAAACAAATGGTACCCAGAGAAAATCAGGTGTAGTCATACTGATATCAGATGAAACAGAAATCAGGGTGAAAAAGATAACAAGAGACAAAGATGGACATTTCATAATGGTAAAGGGGACTATACAACAAGAAGACATAACAGTCATCAATATTTCTGCCCTCAATCAGGGAACACCGAAATATACCAAGCAACTACTAACAGAACTAAAGGGAGAAATTGACCAAAACACAATTATACTGGGGGACTTAAATACATCATTGACAGCTATGGATAGATCATCGAAACAGAAAATAAATAACGAAATAGCAGCCCTAAATGACACATTAGATGAAATGGACATAATTGACATATATAGAGCACTTCATCCTAAAATATCAGACTATACATTCTTTTCTAGTGTACATGGAACATTCTCAAGGATAGACCATGTATTGGGACATAAAATCAGCCTCAGCAAATTTAAGAAGATTGAAATCACACCAAGCATATTCTCTGATCACAGGCTTTGAAATTGGATATCAACTGCAGAAAGAAAGCAGGAAAAACCACAAATACATGGATATTGAACAACATACTTTTAAAGAACGACCGGGTCAAAGAAGAAATTAGAGGAGTGGTCAAAAGATACATAGAAACAAATGACAATGAAAATACATCCTACCAAAATTTTTGGAAAGCAGCGAAAGCAGTTTTAAGAGGGAAATTTATCTCATTACAGGCCTATCTCAAGAAACAAGAAAAATCCCAAATAAATAACCTCATGTTACACCTTAAAGAACTAGAAAAGGAAGAACAAGTGAAACCCAAGGTCAGCAGACGAAAGGAAATAACAAAAATCGGAGCAGAACTAAATGAAATAGAGAACAAAAAGACAATAGAAAAAATTAATGTGACAAAGAGCTGGTTCTTTGAAAAGATTAACAAAATTGACAAACCCTTGGCTAGACTCACTAAGATAAACAGAGAGAAGACACTAATGAACAAAATCAGAAATGAAAAAGGGGAAGTTATCACGGACACCACAGAAATACAAAGGATCATCCAAGAATACTATGAAGGACTATATGCCACCAAATTCAATAACCTAGGAGAAATGATCAAGTTCTTAGAAACATATAGCCTTCCAAGGCTGAAACAGGAAGAACTGGGAAATCTAAACAGACCGATCACCAGTAACGAAATTGAATCAGTCATCCAAACCTTCCCAAAAGCAAAAGTCCGGGACCAGATTGCTTCACTAGTGAATTCTACCAAACCTTCAAAGAGGATCTAATACCAATCCCGCTCAAACTCTTCCAAAAAATTGAAGAAGAGACAGTACTGCCTAACTCATTTTATGAGGCCAACATTACCCTGATACCAAAACCTGGTAAGGACAACACAAAAAAAGAAAACTACAGACCAATATCTCTGATGAATACAGATGCAAAAATCCTAAACAAAATTCTAGCAAATCGAATACAACGATACATTAAAAAGACTATTCATCACGACCAAGTGGGGTTCATCCCCGGGGCACAAGGATGGTTCAACATCCACAAATCCATCAATGTGATACATCACACAAACAAAATAAAGGACAAAAATCATATGATTATATCAATTGATGCAGAAAAAGCATTTGACAAGATACAGCATCCATTTGTGATCAAAACACTTAATAAAATAGGTATAGGAGGAAAATACCTTAACATAATAAAGCCCATATGTGACAAGCCCTCAGCTAATCTCATAATTAATGGTGAAAAACTGAAGCCCTTTGCTCTACGTTCAGGAACTCGACAGGGCTGTCCCCTATCACCTCTGCTTTTCAACATAGTGTTGGAAGTCCTTGCCAGAGCAATCAGGCAAGAGAAAGGAATAAAAGGCATCTACATTGGGAATGAAGAAGTTAAATTGTCACTCTTTACAGATGACTTGATGCTATATATAGGAAACCCTAAAGACTCCACCAAAGAGCTATTAGAAACAATCAACGAATACAGTAAAGTTGCTGGCTACAAAATCAACATACAGAAGTCCATTGCATTCCTAGATACTAACAATGAAATCTCAGAAAAAGAAATACAAAAAACAATTCCTTTTGCAATTGCAGCACAAAGAATAAAATACCTAGGAATAAACTTAACCAAGGATGTGAAGGACCTATATGCTGAAAACTATAAGACATTTTTGAAAGAAATTGAAGAAGATACAAAGAAATGGAAAGATATTCCATGCTCATGGATTGGAAGAATCAACATAGTTAAAATGGCCATATTACCCAAAGCAATATACAGATTTAATGCAATGACCATCAAAATCCCAATGGCATTTTTTAAAGAAATAGAACAAAAAATCATCAGATTTGTTTGGAACCACAAAAGACCCCGAATAGCCAAAACAATCTTAAGGAAAAAAAACAATGCTGGAGGTATCACACTCCCTGACTTTAGCTTGTACTACAGGGCAACAATAATCCAAACAGCATGGTATTGGCAGAAAAACAGACACATAGACCAATGGAATAGGATTGAGAACCCGGAAATAAAACCACATAAATATGAACAGATGATTTTTGACAAAGAAGCTAAAAACATACAATGGAGAAAAGACAACCTCTTCAATAAGTGGTGCTGGCAGAATTGGAAAGCCACGTGCAAAAGAATGAAACTGGACTGCTATCTGTCACCATGTACCAAAATTAACTCAAAATAGATCAAAGACTTAAGCATAAGACCTGACACAATAAACTGCATAGAAGAAAACATAGGTACAAACTTATGGACCTTGGGTTCAAAGAGCATTTTATGAATTTGACTCCAAAGGCAATGGAAGTAAAAGCTAAAATAAACGAATGGGACTGTATGAAATTTAAAAGCTTCTGCACAGCAAAAGAAACCATCGACAAAATAAAGAGGCCACCAACTGAATGGGAGAAGATTTTTGCAAACAGTGCCTTGATAAGGGGCTAATATCCAGAATATACAAGGAACTCATGCAACTCAACAACAAAAAAACAAACAACCCAATTGAAAAATGGGCATAGGACCTGAAGAGACATTTCTCCAAAGAGGACATACAAATGGCAAATAGACATATGAAAAAATGCTCAACATCACTAATCATCAGAGAAATGCAAATAAAAACCACAATGAGATATCACCTCACCCCAGTCAGAATGGCTATCATCAACAAGACAAATAGTAACAAGTGTTGGAGAGGCTGTGGAGAAAAAGGAACCCTCATACACTGTTGGTGGAAATGCAGACTGGTGCAGCCGTTATGGAAGGCAGGGTGGAGGTTCCTCAAAAAATTACGAATAGAATTACCATATGACCCAGCAATCCCTCCCCTGGGTATCTACCCAAAATATCTGAAACAATTATACATAAAAACACGTGTGCTCCAATGTTCATTGCAGCTTTGTTTACGGTGGCCAAGACATGGAAACAACCAAAATGCCCTTCGATAGATGAATGGATAAAGAAGTTGTGGTATATATACACAATGGAATACTATTCGGCGGTAAGAAAAGATGATATAGGAACATTTGTGACAACATGGATGGATCTTGAGAGTGTAATGCTGAGCGAAATAAGTCAGACAGAAAAAGCAGAGAACCATATGATTTCACTGATATGTGGCATATAAACCAAAAACAACAAAAGAACAAGACAGACAAATGAGAAACAGAAACTCATAGACACAGACAATAGTTTAGTGGTTACCAGAGGGTAAGGGGGGTGGGGGGTGGGGGGTGGGAGATGAGGGTAAGGGGGATCGAATATATGGTGATGGAAGGAGAACTGACTCTGGGTGATGAACACACAATGGGATTTATAGATGATGTAATACAGAATTGTACACCCGAAATCTATGTAATTTTGCTAACAATTGTCACCCCAATAAATTTAATTAAAAAAAAGAAAGAAAGAAAAAGAAAAAGTGAAGCACAAAGAGAGGGAGGGATCTAGTGTCATATGGCATTACCATTGGTTTCCAATTCCACTTTTAGATTTGGTTTGTTTTTTAATCAAACATCCCTAACCTTCTGCATATAATTCAAGACTGCTTATCTTATATGATTTAGGCTGTGCCCTCCTGAAAATACAAGAGGCTGCTAAATTAAGATGATCTGTAGGGTTCTCAGACTAGGGTCAGTTTGAAACTCTGAGCATTATCCCTTCCACATTGTACGCAGATCACAATTAAGTAGCATAAAAATCAATCAATTATTTGTTCAGTGCTGACTTTGTTCTCAGCACTTGAAATAGTTCCATCCATGCTCATGGCAAACAGAATAACATGGTCACTGATCTGGGGTTTGGAACCCCCAGAGAAGGTCGTATGTGAGAATTGTGGGAAGGGGTGGCAGCAGTTACATGAGGTACCATGTAACAACACGTTTCTAGCTCTTTAGGAATCTAGATGCCTGAATAATTCTTCATCAAGGGAATCCTGTGGACCTCTGCTCACCCAATGCCCTTCTGCTCTAGTGCCCCCAAGAATATTGCATACTTGTGGCACAATAAAACACTCTTGTCTAGGTTTTCCTGAACATACGCCCCTCCTCACCCTACCACCTTCCGAGTCACCTTTTTTCCAACACCAGCCATTGCTTCACCCCTCCGTTGGTTTCTCCATGATCGGTTCTTCCAATAATTAAAAAAAAAAAATTAGCAATCAAGCTTAAAAATAAGATTAGAAAGAATCCTTAGTAAGAAATCATATAAAGGAAATATTTTTAGAATCACAAATAGTGTCTTCTGTAGTATCTGGGTTAGTTGTGGTTCAGCACAAGACTTTGGGAACAAAAGTGTAATGTTTTAAGCTTTCGTAAGTCAGTTGTCAACACTACTTTGTCTTGTCAGCCCACTACATGTCTGGACATGCTGGGAAGATCTCTCTCTCTCTCTCTCTCTCTCTCTCTCTCTCTCTCTCTCTCTCTCTCTCTCTCTCTCACACACACACACACACACACATACACACACACACACACACACACACACACACACACACACAACAGCCACTCATCTCTGGTCTCAGTACTGCTGAAATATCCCTTGTTTATGACAAAGGTCTTTTGCACCCAAGTGGGTTGAATTCTGGTTTTACCCTGTTTTTTTTCCCCTGCTCTATTTGTCTTCAAAAAGCCACCTCTTTTCACTACAGAATATAGAAAATGAGTGTCTGAAGGCATGAAGAAAAGAGAAATGGTGGAGCTGAAGTCTATTGATGATCTAATAGTCATTCTAAGTGAAGAGCTGAGAATAAATCCCCAAGTAATCCAGAAGCAGCCTCCTGGGCTCTAACAGGTACCAGAGTAGAGAAAGTGGTAGGTCCCATTTAGGACCCTATGGTGCTTAACTTTTCATCTGCCTCAGTTGGAGTGTTACCCACTTACCCAGCTTTAAATAAAAAATCTGTTATCTAAACAATAAACTCTTGGTTTATAAACATATCAAGAATTAGAAATAACATCTCTCAAAGCTATTTATGTACTTATTAGATTTTATTTTATTTTATTTTTGTTTTGTTTTTAATTTATTTTTTAAATTTATTGGGGTGACAATTGTTAGTAAAATTACATAGATTTCAGGTGTACAATTCTGTATAGATTTTATTTTATTAATTTCACTGGTATTATGAGTCCACATTCAATAATTCAATTTAACAAACATTTATTGAGCATTTACTATGCTCCCAGGACTGAGTGGAGACTGGGGTGGAGCAGGTGGAGAAGAGAAGAAGAAGGCTTGCTCTCAGGAGTTTAGGATCTCATCGAAGAGACAGGAGATGCACAAAGAAATGTGTTTTAGCAAGACAGGGCAGTGACTCAGTGAGGGCAAGGAGAGCATCTCACAAGAGGAGGTGGGACTTGGCTGGCCTTGACACTGGATGGGTAACATGAGAGAAGGCTCCTCCACCTGGGAAAGCATGCGTTATGACAGTTTGGGAGACTGGAGAGAACTGTGTTTCAGCTTCTCTCAACAGACCCACGAAACAGCTCGGCTACCCAGAGTGCTCTCATCCACGTGTCTGAAAGGCCACCTGCAGGGGTACAGTCACAGACGTCATATTCCACCCATGCCCGGTGGTTGCTCAGGACAAACCAGCAAGTCTTCCTAGCTGTGAGCCAGCTGTCCCCTGTCATACCTGGGGCCACTCCTCGTGACTCCTAACCTCCCTCAGGATGTCAGTGCTTGATCCCACTTAAGTTGAGGGATTGTTCGAAAGGATCATCGATGGAGGAGTTACTTTTGTTGGTTTGGCCTCCCCTATGTTAGGAGCGCGTTGGTGTCTTTCCCATGCAAGCCTGGCTTTTTGCTGGGCCCTGAAGCACTCACAGGTTTTCTGTGCAGAACAGTAAGCAGGTGAAGGGGCAGAAAGGAGTCAGGTGAGACCTGTTATCTGCCTTGCTGCTCACTCAATGACCCATGGGTGGACACCCCATGTACCAGCAAGCAAGGTGACGAAGGTCATGAGCAGACAGACGTATCGAGGCATTGTTCTAGGTCACTGGCATTTTGGCAGCAGCAAACCCTATCCTCTAATGACACTGCATGTAAAACGCTGTGACTTTTATGGATTTACACCTCCTGCCTTTGTGGCAAGTGACCGCCTCTCTTGGAGTCACTGAAACAGTTCAGTCTTTTTAGATTCAGTGTCTGTGCCACAAACCTTACAGAAGAAAGTGCCACAGCTTGAAATCCTATGGAAATCAGCTTGGATAGAGAGTGGCCTGGAGGGAATAGGGCCGGGAGGTGTTCCTCCTATCTTTTCAGAGAAAAATATATGTTGGTTTAAGGTCGGGGTTCCCCTCAAGGAATTAGATACTGGTTTCAAAAGGATCTTCTGTATTTTTCATTCAGTATTCCCTTTGTGCAGAGAATCTGCGGATAGTGAGCTATGTGTTACAGCAAAGTGGGGGCCATTAAATATACAGTTTAGTCATCCTGTTAGTTCTGGGGCTTGGAAGCCCGAGGCCAAGATGGTGGACATCGAGATGCCTCTCCCTGTGCCTTCCTTGGGGAAGTCACAAAGCTGCCTTTGTCACAAGATTAAGAAACATCTAGCTGTCACAGTCAGAGAAGACCGTTTTTCACCTCCAAATAAGGGTGTCAGTCATTTTTTGAAAATATGCCTGTATTTATTCTTTCTTTCCTTAGTAGCTCCGTTCCAGTGATTTCAGACATCAGTCTCCTCACCCTAGGCATTGCCCTACTGCAGAGTCACCCGGCGTTGTATGATCTCTCCCCAGTCTGCCCCCAAAAGTAGGTGGCCTGGAACAAAGAAGACAAAGTAAAAGGGAAACAAGATGGGCACGTTCCTCTCAGGCCAGAGCCCGGCAGACCCGAGAGTCACGCTCTGTTGGAGGTCACGGGGTCTTAGGCCCACCTCGCACTGGTTACTCTCTCAGGTGCCCTCCTGTCTCCTACCCCTCACCTACTCGTCTTCATCTTGACCCTCTGAAAGGGGTCTTGATCCCACAGCCAAGGAAGAAACCAAAGCAGAAATGTAGGCTAAGCAGAGAGATGTGGAGACCGCGAGTATTCTGGATATGGCCCTGGCTATGGGGTAGCTAAGGGTCATGTGGCCTGTAGCCCCATCCATTGGAGGTTCCTAATGAGGCTGGAGGTCACTCACCTTGTGTGTGGCACGGAGGAAAGGATACCCACACTAAACAAGGGCCCAAGGACTTCTCCAAGGCTCGTGGGTTTGTTGACTCAGTCACAAATATGTAGCCTGGAGGACTGCATTTCTGTGAGGTTAAGTGTTCACAAGATTTAGGGGATGCGAGGAAGCAGTCAGGAGAGATTTCATTTCAAGGAGCCAGCCAGCCCTCCCTCCCACTCACCATCTGCGCGGGCTCCAGAGGCAGCTTCACAAGGGTGAACTGTGGCAAACACGCCGCAGGCTCCTGGAACTGCCTGTTCCCAGCTGTCTTCAGGAAGGTAGAGGTCTGCAATCCAGGCGGAGCAAGGGAACTGGCTCAGACAGACCCCCTCCATGGCTCTTCATCCCCTAAGCACGTTTGAGGAAGCACAGAACGAGCTGGTTGGGCAGTCACATGGGGTCTGGTACCCCGTGAGGCTGGATGCACACTGCTGCCTGGATGTGCCTTTTCTCTGGGGAGAGTCCAGAGTTTCCTTCAGCTTTACCTGACCTCCCCACCCTCCCAAGAGTGAAGGAGCACTAACTTAGGGAAGAGGAAGGGAACTCTTCTGACCTTCGTGGGCAGGATTTAACCTGAGAGAGGGAAGGTAGTAGGACACTCAAGGCGTCACGTGACTTTGGATCCAGTTTGCACAGAAGCCTCCTCGCGGGCGCCTCCTCCCATCTCAGGGCTGTTTGCAACCCCATCGCTTTCCCTGTGGCACAGCACACAGCATCTTACACACAATAGGCACTCAGTCAATACTTGTTGAACAAACATGGACTCTAACAAGACCGCTACCAAGCATAATGGAAGGACTATGTCCCCGTTCCCCACAATAAGATGTGCCATGCAGAGCCTGGTGTCACATGGCCATCATTGCCATCACCACGTGGCCTGTGGTGGGGAGCTCACTTCAGCGCCCACGCCTCCCCCCAACCCCCAGGCTCATGTCACCAATCCTGCCCCTTCCTGGACTGATGCAGTTTCATTTTTCTGCTCCTGGTAGTGAAGATGTTTACTGGCCTTCCTTCTGCAGGTTTGGTTCCCTTCGCAGCCTTGGTTCAGATAAGTACCTTCTGGTTGAAGGAAGCTCCCAGGCTCCCTGAGGCGGCCGGCTCTGACACACAAGGACCTCTCTGCCCTGCCTCTCCCCACAGCTGCTATTGTGCTGGATATTTTAGTGCTCAGCCTCTCGGAAAGTCCTCCATTCCAGAGCCGGTCGGCTTGACAGCTGTAGGCTCTATTTTTAACAATTGCTGAGTTCCTGGGAAAGCCCCACCTGGGATCACCTGGTGTCCAGGCTCCCCTCCTCCTCCCGCCCTCTCTGTGCCTTCCGTGGCCCCAGGGTACCAGGTGTGCCCTCCCTGCCCAGCCTGGCCTGAGCTTGCTTCTCCTGCCTCACAGGCCGGCCACTCTTCCCCTCGGGCTCCTGCGACCCCACCTGTTTACTTCTCCAGCTGCATTTCCCATTTCAACTGTGGTTGCCTTTCATTGATGTGCCCCCCCTACGAGCAAGGGCCTGCCCCTTACAGCACCAGGCCTGGCACATGTCCAGTTTATTCATTCACTCGGCGTTTATAGAGCACCTGCCACGTGCAGGGCCTTGTTCTGAGCACTGGGGATACACCAGTGAGCAACACAGATGGAAACTGCCCGCGCTCGTGGAGCTCCCATTCTAGAGTGGAAGACAAACACATAATAAACGAGTAAATTATACCGTTCGAAAGCGATGAGCACTACGTAAAAAGCAGAGCAGGGTATGTGGAAGTGGGAATGCTCAAGAAACTCGTGTGAAATTCAGTTAGGACATGGTTAAGTGGACATAGGTGGAAATTCTTCTTTTCCTCCCTGACTCAGTTCTAACCAGTGATACCCAAGCCCTTGACGCAGGTTTTGTATTCTGCACTGTGACTACATTTGGTCGATTCCTCTAACCAAAATATAGTAACCTCTGATAAACAGTAATAGATGTGCAAAGAGCATATTGGGATGTAACACCTCAAACAAGTCAGACAAGGTAGGTCACTTGTCAATCTCCTTCTTCACGCACACAAAGGACACATTTGGCAGCATACTTAGGAATGTGAGTAAGGCTTCCCAGAGCCCCAGGGGCCCTGAGGACTGGGTGGGGGGAGGGGCACTGTGGCAGCATACCTGGAACGCATTTGAGGCACCTGGCAGTGATCAGTGAACTTTAGCTGCTTTCGAATGCCTGGGTGGCTCACATGCAGAGTTCTGAGGCTCGGTGGGTTCTTAGGGGAAGGCCCAGGAGTCTGCTTATTCACAACTCTCCCCAGTGGTGCTGGGGTTGCTGGTCTTCGGACCCCACTTTGAGGAGCAGCATAGCAGAGGTAGATAGTAAGTTGGAATATTTGCCATGTTCTTATGCTTGAAGTTGGGAGCTATGGACAGAATGATGTAAATCAGGGGGTTCTCAAACTTGCATGTGCATCAGACTCACCTGGAGGGCTTGATGAAACATGGGTTGTTTGGCACACCCCCAGAATTTCAGGATGGTGCCCAAATATGTGTATTTCAAAACAAGTTCCGGCCGAGACTGATGCTGCTGGCCCATAGGCCCCCACTCTGGGAACCACTGATGTAAATCATGCAGGAAGCTTTGTGCTTGGGATTTGGATGCCTATAAGCTGAATTCACAAAGAAAGTTGGACTTCGTTTTTGGAAGATAAGGCTAAACCCTTTCTTCTAGTCAGAAAGCATCAAAAGAAATAGATTTGAGAAACCGAATCAGACTAAATTTCCCCTTTGAAAAAAATGCTGCTCTGTGACCTCCCATCATCTTCACATCCACCCACTAACCTGCGGTGTGCTGATAAATGTTTAACAACCAGTTGTCAGGGACCAAGGGTAGAGGAGGACTGATATGTGTCCCTTGCCCATTTCTGTCCACCATGGCCAATCTCAGTCTCTTCAGTTCATGAAGTCATTGAACATGGAGTTGGGAGGAGGCCCCAGGGCCCTGCAGTGCCCATAGGCGCCAGCTCCATGCCCGCTGCTCCAGCTCCCTGAGGGGCTCACAGCGTTTCGTGGACTGTCTCATCACCTCCTTAGTTAGAGGTCACACTTTCTAGTTCAGGACCGTTTCCATCGAGGCTGTGGTTCCAGACACAGGAACCGTTCATTCTCTGAGTACGTCACCGGAGCCAGCTGTCCTGCCTGTGGCCTGGAGTGGCTGTGAAGCCCTGCAGTGTCACCTCTAAGTGCTGGGCCAGCTCAGGTGCAGGTGGCAAGCCCCTTAGGAGGCTCACCTTCCCCTTCCTCCTTGAAGGCTCCGGATCTCCTGCTCTCACAGAAGAGCTGAGGCACTTCCAACACCAAACTCAGGGAGCAGATTTAACGCCACACAAGCCCAAAACCACCCCTTGCTAAAGAAATTACTTTTTGAGGCAACCCACCTTCTTAGACAAGGGAATGGAAAACACTGGGGAAATTTTTGTGATCCAGAAAATAATAACAAAATAAAAACACAGCCAGACAAGATCTCTCTTGAGAGAGAGACTGCAAAGGTCCTTGACAGCTCAGGTCAATGTCATGGGAAATATTCTGAATATAGATGATGCCAGGGTAGCAATGGATTCTGATCCATGCAGACAAAGGCCAAGTTCAGCCCCACTTGTCTCCTCCAGATTCACTCCACTTCCCTCTCTACCTGCCTCCTCACTTTGACTCAGTTCTGTTTTCTCTCTTTCCTAACTTTCCTTCATCTTTCCAGATGCAGGACGCTATGGGCTATGAGTTACCCTGGGTGTATTTTGTCAGTCTGGTCATCTTTGGATCCTTTTTCGTTCTAAATCTGGTTCTCGGTGTGTTGAGCGGGTAAGCTGACCGTTTCTACGTCCTCTTTACATGCAGCCGAGCAAGGTCCCAGGTTCCACTCTATCCATCGCCAGGATCCTCAGGGAAGCGACCCTAAGGGGCCCAGGAAAACCAGTGGGAAAGGTCTCCATTCAACCACAAATTCTGACCCATTGGCTGGCAGGCTGTTTGGCCTCTGATTTGCACCTAGAGGATCAGGGTCCCGGCACTGCATGGGTCAGTGTCTGGATTCGGTGATGGGTACTGGGCCGTGCTTGGCTGCTGTGTGCACCTCACTAACTATCATTCCGTTCTTCCAGGTCAATGATGCCGTAGGAAGGGACTGGCCCTGGATCTATTTTGTTACACTAATCATCATAGGGTCATTTTTTGTACTTAACTTGGTTCTCGGTGTCCTTAGCGGGTAAGCAGGACCAAGGAAAAAGGTCTTGATTTTTCCATTTATTTTATTTACTCTTTCTGCTATTCTTGGCTTTATTCTTTTTCTGGCTCTGATGAACCTGGGATAAGGGGCCATCTTAGGAGCCTTAAAGTGGATGTCCTTGGCCTGGCTGGACAGAGGGTCAAATGTACAACGATTAATCTGTTGGTTTAGACTTCACCAAGAGATGCAGAGGCCCACCTGTCTCCTGCCAGCTCATCCAAGCCCCTCCCTCCATCAAGCAGCCGCTCAGGCCGGCAGGATGCTTGTCCTCGTACCTGAGGAGTAGCATGGTGAGACTCTGTAGTGACAAGGCCTTGGCAGCTGGAATTGGAGGGAAGATGCGTAGACTGCGTGTTTGCAACACGTGCACAGCCTTGCAGATGAGCACCTGCCTGACCTCGCCAGCCAATCAGTGTGTGGCAGGCTCACGGTAAAGATTTCACACAGCCTTAGTCAGTGTTGAACCAGGGTAATAAGAGTTTGATTTATAACATAAATAAACAAATACAGGCTACAAATATAAGTCTCTTTGATTCTAATTCATAGACTGAGCAGTCTGTGTTTGGTCTCCTCTTTTCTGAGTGGAAAGGGCAGTTAGCTATTTAAAGCCCTAGATTATTTGAGAATAAAGGAGACGGAATATACTTTCATTTCAATTTATCTACTTGGCTGCAAGTATAGAGCCTACCTAATTTTGGCCTTTGCTCAGATGAAGTTAAAAAGCAATAGACGTGCTGGGCACCGAGGAGCCCTGGGGATGGCCACCTTTACACCATAGGACTCACTGGCCATTTCCTCAGCCCACCTTCTTCTTCAGAAGCCCACACCAGCCAGGCCAAGGCCTAACACCTAAATGCTCCTGGTGACCCTGCTCCTGGGTGACACACTCTGCTGCCTGTGCTACAAGGGGAGTTGCCAATCTATTTCCGCTCTGCTCAAGACAGGTCAGCTGCTTTGATAGCCTTTCCTAGGTCCCTAGGGACATTAATGCTGGGAGAGTCTTGCCTAAGGAGCAAGATTGACCTTCATTTTTACTCAGTAATAACTGGGAACAACAGTCCCCACTCCTGCCGTAGCCTATGGCAACACAGGAGCACTGGTTTCAGTCTCCAGTATCACGGGAAGGAAGGAAGCTGCTCCCGTCCTCACCCTTTCCCACGGTGGGTGGGCTGCGAGAGAGACTTGGAGGACATCATGCCTTTTGCCACGGTCACCCACGCGGGAAGTTAGTGTCTCCCATTGGGGTAAGAATGATAAGCGGCAATTCTGGAGCTGGAGTCCAACAGAAGCCCCTGATTAGCAGCTGCCTGGAGGGTGGAAGAGCTTTCATATCTGTGTTCCAACATGAGAAAATGCCCCTGTATTTATATGTGAACCACCACAGAAAGTATTGAAAAAAATCAACCTCATCACCCCCACTCAAGACAGAAAGCCGGATATCCCAGCTCTGCACTTGCTGGAAGCACAGTGTTAGGTAACTTCACCTTTTTAAAGTTCAGTTACCCGTCTGTGAAAATGAAGACAGTAATACCAGCTCATAGGTTGTTGTGATAATAGAATGAGATCACTTCGAGGTAAATTGCTTAGCATATAGTAAGTGCTCAACAATGATGCTCTCATTATCGTGATTATGTTTGCTTGGTACCTATCATAACTGAAATTATTTATATAATCATCAAATGTTAGAACTACTCCAACACTTTCTTTTAATGATGAGGAAAGTGAGCCCAGAGGTGTTAAGTGACTTGTACAATGTCATTTCTGTGGTAAATATAAGAACCAGGCCCCCAACCTCCCATCACTGCCCATTGGATATATGTTGATTGAGTTTGAACTGTAACACAAGCCAGAGCTCTGAACTTTTAGAAAATTTTCTAACAATTCCCAGAAATTAGAAACAAATCTAAATAAGTGAGATTCCTCGCTCCCCAGAATCTGATGTAGAGCATGAGGATTAGGCTTCGAAGGCCCCTCCTCGATCAGAGTCTCTGCCCACTGGCATCTTAACCCCATCAGAAGAGTTGCCTTCCCGGTGGTATCAAAGCAGAGAATCCCAATGACAGCAGCTGCTGATGTGAAAGAAAAGTCTTTTTGAAGACTACATCTTGCCCTGACTAGTCCCGGTGAGACAGGGTGTGTAAAACCACCAGCCCAAAGCCTAGCATGTCGTAATGCTCAGAGCGTGGCTGACCCTGAGCAGAATCACGCAGGCTCTCGGAGCTCTCTGCTCCTGCGGGTCCTCGAGTCCACACACTGCTCTCTTGGAGCCTTTCCTGAGCACCTGCACGCTGACCCACTCCCACAGTGGCAGCCGGCTCCTCGCAGCGCCGCCATCATGGATGGACCATCTCCCAAGACTTCCTGGGCCTCTGGGCACACCCTCTGCCCAGACAAAGAAGTGTCTGTGGGCGAGCACTCCCCACCTTCCTGGTGTCAGGAGCCCTCTCCTAATCTGTCAGAGGGCTGGCCATTCGAACGGGCTGCCCTGAGTCCATAAAGGGACGCAACCTGGACTCAACTCCTGTTGGCTGACTGCATGGTGGCAACAGTTTTGTTTCAAATCAGCATCTTGATTAGTCAGGACTATGTAGTAGTCACCACAAGAAAGCAGCAAAACGGCCACTTACTCATCAGTCAGACTCCTGATTAAGCCAACCTTCCAGAAGCATTCGTAAGTCTCGGAACCCATGGAACCCACTGTCACCATGACAGCATTAACCAGCAGTCTGTTGGGCTCTGAGCTCGGAGCTTTAGGTGGATTAGCTCATTTAATGCTCACAACAACCAATGAGCTGGGAACTATTCATATTCCAAGTTAAAAAGAAGAGTGAGGTTTAGATGAGGAACTACCTCACTTCTAACTGGTGGAAAATGGAGGATCCAGGATTAAACTCAAGCAATGTGAGTCACAGCCTCTGTTCCTAACCTCCATGTTGTATTGGCCCCCAATCCATTTGACTGGTTAATCTCATGTTTTGAAAGTACAGTCAACAAGTGGGGAGACAGATGCTGCCGTGAGGAAGGGTGAGAGGAGCAGCAGCAGTGGTCCATGGCAGTCTGCTAGAGAAGCCAGTGGTCCCAGGAGGAAGCTGCCAAGCCATCGTTGGAAGGCCGCAGCGGGCAGCTCTCAGCACT
The DNA here is from genome assembly GCF_057876585.1 of Rhinolophus sinicus. NCBI lineage: Eukaryota > Metazoa > Chordata > Mammalia > Chiroptera > Rhinolophidae > Rhinolophus > Rhinolophus sinicus. The sequence continues at coordinate 92,898,189 of NC_142501.1, forward strand.
GGGGCTGGCATCCCTGCCAATCTGAACAGTCTCTGGCGGAGGACAGAGGCCCACTTCCACAGCACTGCAGCCTTAGAGCATTCTGGGATGGAGGGGTGAAACCTACAGCCACCAATTAAGGATAATATTATTTTATGGCCCAGCACAGTAACTCATCCTAATAAAGTATATCCTTCAGTCACCAGGAAAAGGTTAAATTGTGCTGGGAGCACTCTGCTCATGAAGGTAGGAAAGCTGACACTCTATAAAGCTTCCGTTTAAAAGGTAGAAATCAGAAACGTTGGTCATGAGAGCGTCCTTCAGGTGTCCTTTCTCTGGATCACTCACATACCCAGTGCAGCACAGTCCTGGTCACAAGGCCGGACAGAGTCAGTGTGAGGAACAGCCAGCTTGTGGACTTTCTCACAGTGCTTCCATGTCCATTGTCTGTTGAGCCTCATGAGCCACAGGTGTGTTATCAGTGCAGACATGAATCAGGTTATATTTGCTTCCCCCCCAGGAACCTCAGTCTGCAGCCTATCAGAATTAAAACAACAGTGACAATGAGATTCTCAAAACTGCACTTCAAGCTGTAATCAGCTGTGAAAGTCCCTGGACTCTGGAATCCATTACTTTTCGTTTTTAGTGATTGCAAACAGAGGGCTTAGACATGTGCCTTCAGTGGACAAGGAGCCCAGGATCTCTCAGGTGGGGGGGCATCCAGTTCCTTTCCGACTGGGAGATGGGCTTGTCTCTCGCCCCCAAAAGCAGAGGGCCTGGTGGGTGGGCATTTTAAAGCATAACTGGACCATGACACACAACATCCAGATCCAGAAGGAAGCAAGAGAAAAGCAGGACTTACGTGCTTAGTGGGTGGAAGCAGAAGAGACAGCAACATATACAGTCGGTTCTCATTATTCTGTGAAGTCACCACAAACACTGAATTAATGAATGCTGCACCACTGCTCTTAGGCGAAACACTAGGTTAGGTTCTGGCAAGTCTCTGATCATTTTCGTCAAGTGATCAGTACATACCCACATATTGTGTGTGTTTCTGTTTAAATACACTTTGCTTAATATATATTGTTGCTCTGTTAACATTGAACTCATGGCCAACAGCATTGCCACTTGCGGCTGAACAAACGAAGCGTATCCAACACATGTATTTTCTCCGTAAGGCACATCACAGTCTTCTTGTCCTTAGGAACATGCGACGGCACTTCAGCGCTATGCTTGGGGGCCATTTTAAACAGAAAAAATCACCAACAAAAAGCACAAAAATGCAAAAAATGTGGCACTAAATAGACCATAAAAAGGACATTTGTCTATAGCCTGAGAGCTAAAACAAGAAGCATCACCTTGTCTGACCTCAGCTGAGAATGTGACTCAAGTTTTTTTTTGCTGTTCTGCAAATGTCTGCAGTAACTTCATAGGCACACAAGTTATTGATTTGGGCGTTACAAATACATTTTAGCGAGTAGGCCAGCACGGAATCTGCAAATCATGAGGACCGACAGTATTGATTAGCGTAGCACCTAGAGCCCCAGCCGTCTGTACCGAGTGGATTTTCCACGTGCACCTCCTGTGTATGCTTTATGTTACTGAGTCCTGGCCCCCCGGCCCCCCACTCCACCCCTCGTTTTCCATGTTGGCCATTTCTGGCGGGAGATGTGCTCCTGCCTTGTGACAAACGCCACAGCTGTGACTGAGTGTCTGGCTGGCTCCAGTCCCCAGGCCCAGCACAGCGCGTCAGGCGGGGGCTTCATGTCTTCGTTAGCTCAGTCCCCAGAGCAGACACATGGCTGGCATCCAGGCGAGGAGATGAAGAGAGCCAGGCACTGCTGCCAAGCAAGTCCCTTACTGCATAGGGTCTGGAGACGGAAACCTGGCTCACCTTCCACCCGGTCATGGTCTGACTGTGCCCCATGCTCTCTGGGAGCCAAAGGGAGCTGCAGGGCTTCAGATCTGACCCCCAACTTCTCTATCCCCCTCACACTCCCAACACACCTCAGTTTTATTTTCTCCCAGTGAATGTTCATTTTGGATCCCCAGAGGTCTTAGGGTATGGATGGGGAGCCTTCATTCCACAGGGCAGATGCTGAAGCAGGACTAGATCAGTTGTCCCTACTCCAGTTTTATCCCAATCCTATTCTCCCAACTCCAGAAGAAGGATGGTTAGCTGTTTTGTAACTAGAATTTGAACCCTCTGCAAAATATTCCAAAAGAGCTAAAGCGAACCTTCAGCTACTCAGTCACCTTACAACCCAAACCCACTCCACAGAAAAGGAATGGAGAATGCAAATGCGTGTGAGCAGAAAGAGTCAAGAGAGGGGCCCTTGAAAGCCAGTTTGGGAGTGATTCACATGGAGAGGGAAGCGCTGTATGAAGTGACTGTCTCCAGAGAGCCCGCCGCCAGCCCTGGGGAGATGTGACCAGGTGTAGAGGTTTGGGGGCAGATGGGCTGGCATCTCTCCGTGCTCATCCCCAAGAGCAAAAGGGGTAGGGGTGGGGGGGCAAAGCAGAGCAAGGCTTCCATCTTCACTGCAAACTGGCAATCTGGCCCCTTTTCCCAGTCATTACACATCCTCGGAAGGAAATGAAAGTACCCGCCAGTTGGAAGGAAGCCTGAGAAAGAGCAAGTTCAATCCAATTAGAATTGGATTCAATCAAATTTAAGAAGGAAATTCCATTCAAACCAGAGCATCATTAAGGCAGCAGTTGAAGAGAATTTGTTAGCTTGAGAGCCCCCAGGTCTCCCCATTCAAAAGTTCCCTAGGCCCCTCCCAGGCCCAACCCCATTTCATCATAAAAATGGTGCGGTGCTAAAACCTGTGCTCTCCCATGCAGCACTGGCGAAATGCAAATACCATACACTGAATGTGGCAGGAGAGCCACCTCCATTCCTGAGGGGAGTCTAGAGCCTTTCAAGGTGGTTTCTGCAGACTCCTGCCCTGAACTACATCTTTACTGCTGAAAGAAGGAGAAATCCTGTCTCTAAGAATTAACCACGATGCCCAATGCAACACACACACACACACACACACACCCCACAAAGGGCCCCATTTCCCATCGGCTGAATATCAAATACAGAAATGCTCCTACATACTGTTTGAGAAACAAAGGCACAGACTCGCTTTGAGAGTTGAGAACTAGCCTTCATGATTGCCTCCTTCTGCTGCCAGCCCCCTCCTTGCTCGGAAAGTGAAATTGAAGTCAGAGAGAAAACAAGGACAGAATCATGGAAAACAGAAAAGAAGTAGCCATTCTTTCAGAAACTTTTCAATAGGTCCCACTTCCAGCAAAGCCCAATTCAATTCCAATGTCTATTTATTATTACCGTACGCTGAATGCATCATTTAACTTTTAAATCATCTTGATTTTATACATTTCCCCATTCTGATTAGATTTCTTTTTTAACCTAAAGCGCAGTCCCCAGGACATTTTCTTGTGTTTGGAATCCTCATTTGTCCCTATGTGGGAAAGAACTTTCTCTAGATTAGAAATCCCTCCAGGCAGCGAAGAGTGGCAGGACGAACCTTAATCATGAAAATAGAGATGGTGGAGATTGAATCCCGTGGGTCTTATATCAGTGGTATACTGGTAAATATTTAACAGTTGGCTCTTTGGGGAAAAAGCCCTGGTTTATAACATTTGCCTATTTTTATGGTTTAAATATTCATACCATGGTCAATTTCAAGCCACCAAGGAGCCATCACTGAAGCCAGAGTTGGGAAGAGACGTACACAGGTGACTGTCGGGAGATTCTGTGGGTGAGCAGGCTTCAGCACACCACTGCTCCTAACACCTTTTGTCACCCAGAGGCTCTTGAGATTTTTTTCAGCTTCTGCCCAATACTGAGGGAAATGAAAATGCATGTTCCATACTGTTGGGGGTGGATTTGGGTTGCTGTTTGGAAGGAGTTTCCAGGTCATTGGAGAACAGTTGTTATCAAAGGCAAAGCCTGTGATGATGATGCGGGGGGGAAAAAGGGAAGTGGGGTTTATCCCCTCCGGTGATTCCTTCCATTCCTATGAGACTAAGACAAAACCTGAGATGACTAGAGAAAGCTGTCTGTGAATAGGGGTCTACGGGCGGGCTTCCGAGCACAGAGCAATTAATGCTTTCGTTTCCTCTTATCTCCATTGCTCCTTCATGCTGGCCGGCTCCCTCCTTCCATGCGCTCCCCTGCCCTACCCACTCCACTCTCTCTCACCAGAGAGTTTTCCAAAGAGAGGGAGAAGGCCAAGGCTCGGGGAGATTTCCAAAAGCTGCGGGAGAAGCAGCAGCTGGAAGAGGACCTGAAAGGCTACCTGGACTGGATCACTCAGGCAGAAGACATCGACCCTGAGAACGAGGACGAAGGCATGGATGAGGAGAAACCCCGAAACAGTGAGCAGCATCTTCTGTCTTGGGCTGGGTCCTGAGGGACGGAGGGGACAGCAGGGAGGACAGCAAAAACCTTTTACCGCCAACCTTTCTTTACAGTTTGTCTTCCTGGAGTAACATTTGTTTCATAGGCTGCAATCATTTGAAATGAGTCACAGATATAAAATAGTTGCTGCTGATCTATAAAGCCTCATATTCCCTTTAGGATCTTTGATCTTAAAGACACGTGAGATTTTGCTACGGCGGACTCTGTATCAGAGTTTCTCCTCCAGGCCCCATCTCTGGGGACAGAGGAGCTGGCTTCCTGTTCCAGGCTTGTTCAAAAGGAACAATTTCCACCAAGCAGCTACCTGGAAAGCAGGATTCTCACCCCTTTGCTGTAGACTTCCAAGCACCATTGTGCTTTCTTATAGGAAAAGGAGCCAAAAGTTTCTCTTAAAGAAGTGAGAGTCAAAGATTTGGGGAAGTACTAAATGGGAAGATTGAGGAAGCCCAGAGGCATTTGATAGAATGCAATTAGATTATAGAAACTGAGCCAAATCCCTTCCTCTGGGGTTGCACAGAGCAGATTGTTGGATCGACTATGGCTGCGATAGAAATGAGAGTGACAGATGATAGTGACTTGTAAGCGCAGGGAAGATGATGAATCATGGAAACCCAGGCTCTCATCAGATAAGCCCAGTGGTTCTCAAAGTGTGGTCCCTGCTTCCACCTGGGAACTTGCCAGAGAAGCACATTCTTAGGCTGCATTTCAGGTCTACTGACTCAGAAGCACTGGGGTGGAGCCCAGCAATCGGTCTGAAGCCCACAGGTGACTGTGCTGCAGGGTGAGTTTGAGCACCACTGGGTTAGCTCTAGCTACTCTTCCTGCGTCATTGCCCTTGAGCAATGTGACTCTGCCACACTCGCTGCTCCTCTTTCTATGTGCATCTTCCCCTTTCGTTGCACGTGTTTGAAAAGTGCATTTCTGTCCTCGAGCAGCCTAACTTAGAACTGTGTTCCTAAATATTGAGCATCTGGGGTGGTCAGGAACCAAACAGCTTAAATAGCCACCCAAGGCACTTGCTGTTTTGGAGTCAGGCAGGTAAGAGCAGAAAGCCAAAAACACTCCTTGAGCGGAGAGGGAAATGACAAGACCCACTGAGGCTCAGGGAAACTGACCGAGGGAAAGCAGGATGTCGTTACTGAGCAAATGCTTCTCTCCTTGAGGAGGCCAGGAAGACTGCACTGTCAGGAGAGCTGACCCAGAGAAAATTACAGTCTTCCCGTCAGTACGTAGGCGTGTGAGTACATACATACACAAGCACATACATGGAAATACAGTGAGGCTCGTTTGTCGGCCTTGTGAGCAGACATTAGTGATGTCCCCGTGTTCAAACTCCTGAACTGATTGGTGTGTGTTTCTACTCATCAGTATCTGCGTTTGAACTGGGAATCTAGAGAAGGGACAGGTGGGGAAGGAAGGGAAGGAGACAGCCAGCAGTACAGCACATCTATCAACTGTTCTCTTTCTGATAACTCTGCTCAAGGTACAAATACAAAATTAAAACACACGAGCAACAGGGACTGGTAACAACATAATTTAATAACCTAGGAGGCCTTCGCGCTCTACTGAGTCATTTTGCAAGTTGGAAGACAAGGCCTTCAATGGATTATAACAATGAACAATGATGCCATTGAGGGTCTTTCTGGAAGAAACGCTTGGCAGATTCTATTACAGTGTTGATGGAGCTGTGGAGTAGTTAATTAGCTCGCGGCACTGAGGGGAGTGGTAAATAAATAAGGTGGCTTGTGAGCCGCAGAGGAGCTTACCTCTGAACACAGGAACTGGCACTTTGGCCCTTGTCTCCAGCCTAAGTCAGGAGGGAGCCCCAAGCTCCTGATCAATGCTAATGAGCAGGTTTCTTAGCACGTTATTGAAAATGTGCGGTACCCATTACCTGCTTAGTGGTCAGTTGCTGTCTACACACACATAGTTATTCTGTTCTCTGCCTAAAGCAAGAGCTCCCAAGAAGTGTGCTGCTTCCCTGTCCTGACCATTAAGTAAATAAATTCCAAAGAGTTCCCAGTGTGGAGAATTCTTTGCTGCTGGAGCAGATCATTGGGACGAGGCCCACCTACCCACATTTCTGGCCCAGTGGACAGACCCTCTGCCAAGATTTTCATAAAACCCGAATACGGGTGCAGTCAGACTCTGGAGACTGTTGTTCCTCCCACCGTGTACTTTCCTGACGGCTGGAGGAGTCATTGGTGTCTGCTTCTTGTCCTCAGCCAGCCTTCCCGAGGAGAATGGACTGGGGGTCTGCCTCCTTCAATTGTAGAAATGGTGGCAGAAAAATTCTAGGGGGATGGAGAAAGGGAATGCATGTATAAAACGCAGGATATAGAGTACAATAGACACATTTCACATGCAGTGAAATGAAGGGGAGAGACTCAGTAATGGAGCCAGGACACGAGTCCAAAGGACTGTGTCTATTGGGGTAGCCCAATTAAAAGCAGTTGATGTAATTAATTATTAGGGAATTGGCAACCTAGCAGACTTTCAGGAAAGGCAAGCCCATGTCTCAGAAATGGTAGTCTGTCTTCAGAACTTCATAGCATGCCCTTTGAAACAAACGCAAGGGGAGAAATGCTGCTATAAATTATATGTGTGTTTCAATTAAAGTAGTGTCTTAGTCTTTGAAATTGCTAAAAGATTACAATACAGGGTATTTGCCAGTTCTTATCAGCTCAAAAACTAAGCAGTCTTTTAAGAAAAAAGGCATCATCACTCTTCATCAGCAGCTCTGGCAACTTCTGCTTTTACCCTGGGCAGAAGTCCTGTCTGCACTCACGAGATGCCACTGGTGTAAGACGTTGCTGAGAAAGAGGTGGCTCCAGTGCAGGAGCAATTCAGTGACACATCATTACATGGTAGCTGAGCATACCTGCGGGAGCCCAATTACTCATTTTTCCTGGGAAAAGCTACAAAAACCATGGAGGAAATCACAAGAATAGTGATAAGGAAGACAGCAGAGAGAAAGGGCATAGTTAGGAAGCGTTTCTCTAAGTTATTAGCGATGTAGCCAGTAAACTACATACAAAAATATATTCTGGTTCATCCGTTCTCCCACCATCCATCCACCAATGGAAGGTCTGCTCCACACCAGGGATGTGGCAATGAACAAAATAGTCAAATATCCCTGCCCGCAACTTACCTTCTAGTGGGGAGACAGACAATAAACAGTATGTCAGACAGTGATAAGTACCATGGAGAAAGATGAAACAGCAAAGGGGACAGAGTGTTGAGAGATTGTAATTTAGGTAGGGTTGCCAGGAAATATCTCACCGGGAAAATGGCATTTGAATAAAGACTTGAAGGCAATAGGAAATGAGCCATCTAGATATTTGGGAAAAGAGCATCCGGGCAGAGGGAGCAGCTGGTGGGAAGACCTCAGGCAGGAGCAGGGCTGACACATTAGAGGGACAGAGAGGAGGCTCCTGTGACTGGAGAGGGAGAACAAAGGAGAGAAAAGTAGGCGATGAGGTCCAAGTAACCAGGAAGTACATCATAGCGTCACTGTAAGGACTTGGACTTTACTAGGAGTGAGCGAAGAAGCCACTGGGGGTTTGGAGCTGAGAAGTGACATGATTTGACCCAGGTTTAATAGGAGGCCCCCTGGCGACCACATGCAGAATGGAATGGAGGTGCGGAAAGGTGAAGCCAAGAACGATGGAGGAGGTACCTCGTCCTGGTAACAGTGAGGTGATGCAATCAGGCTCCCCTGCCCTGGTAACAATGGGGTGATACAGGCTCCAGAATGACATCATTCACTGATGTATCAGATATGGGATGTGAATGAGAGAAGTTAGGAGATTGCAAGGTGATTGTCCTAAACAGATAAAGGACAATGACCTTGCAACCTCCCTAACTCCCTAAGCAGACATTCCTGCCCTGACACCTACTCCTCTCACAGCTTATTGATACAGGGAAGACTGTGAGAGGAGTAGGTCTCGGGGCAGGAATATCAGGAAAGCCATCTTGGACTTCACATTTGAAATACCTATTTGATATCCAAGTGCAGATGGTGAGTAGGCAACTAGGAATTCACCTGAGTCCAGGAGAGAGCTCTGGGACAGAATTATAAAGTGAGAAGTCCACAACATATAGAAGGCATTTAAACCCATTTGCCTGGATGAGATCACTTAGGGAGTAGTGTAGACAGACGTGAGATGAGGGTGGAACCTGGCTCCCCATGTCTGGAGGCTGGGTGATGAGGCAGAACCAGCAGAGGAGACGTAGGCAGGTGTGGCAGAGAGGGAGGAGGGAAGACATGGCAGGGGCAGTGCTGCTGAGAAGGCCAGTCAGGTGAGCGCAGGGAGCTCGTCATTCGGCTCCTCAGGGCGGGGTCACTGCTGCCCTGACAAGAGCTGCCTGGTGCAAGGGTAGCAGCCAAAACTGGAGGGCAAACAGGGTCTTCTTTCATGAGTGTCTTGAGTCTGGAGACTGCCCAGGATGAAATCAAACATTGTTCTGCAGACCTCCTGTTGTTGGCACAGCCTCGCTGCCAGCCACCTGAGGGTTTCCCAAAAGGGGTGAGGGGAAGACACATAATCCAGCCTACCTGGGGCCCTAATGCATCAGTGTCTAGAGCCCAGCCCTTCGCTATATCTCCCTCTGCAATTGGTTACAGACAGTTATGGGGAAAAGGAGAACATGATAGGGCCATTTCAGGGCCCAAAAGACAGGAGACACAAGGAAGGGGTGCGCTTGCATCTTGCTCCCCTTTGTGTCACTTCCAGAGTGGGCAGCCAATTGGGCCTCGGCCTCTCCTCTCTGGTAACGACTAGAGTAACAGCGAGAACTTTGCCCACCCTTCGAGCAGCAGTGAGCACCCCTTTTGAAGGTGCCAATTGCAAAATGATCCCTGCTGCACAGGGGTCATTGTCATCAGTAGAAATGCGCTGTTTGAAGGCACAGGGTCCGTTTTCTGGCTTGAATGTTGAGTCTGATAGAAAGCCAAGTGTTAAAGGGAGACACCACAAAGATAAAGATAGGAATTTCTTCTTTCTGTCTCCTCCTGAAGATCCAAAAAGGGCATTTACTAAACGTCTATCCATATAGTAATCTCTCTCTCTCTCATGTCATCAAGACTATGTGAATGCAGTCCCAGTCCTTTAAAGCTTGCAGCCTAAGACAGACAAGTATGGGGATGAGGGCATAAAAGACAGACAGACGGTGGAACCCAAACACTGAATTTCCACACTCATAAGCAGGATTAAATATTTACACCAGTGCTATTCAGACATGGACTCGGGAGCCACTTGGGCAATTATTATCAACAAGATCGCTGCCGCCTGCTGCCTGCCCTGCAGAGTCCAGGATAGTGTGTATTTGAAATCTGGAAATTTGACAGCTTACGAGAGCTGCAGGTTACCCTTGAAAGGGCCCCTGGGGCTTGCGAACAGTAATCTGAGTATCACTGAATTCCATTATATACAAGGGCATGTGCATGATTATCAGAGCCTTTTCTTTACATTTCCATCAGTACAGTTGGTGTTTACATTGGACTGAGCTCGTAGCCATGGGTAGCCACATGCCTAGATTTCTGTCACAGAACCCCACCAAGCAATCTGACTCAGACAGCATGAGAAGCAGCACTAACGATGGTTTTCTCCTGGACTCCTTTCCTCGCTACTTTGCACCCTTAAGTTACCGTGTGTTGGAGGGCCACCCTGACCCCATGCCACTCGGTGAGAGCAGGTGCCTCTGTGCAGACCCCAGATATCATTTCTGTTCCTCCCTTTAACTTTCAGCTGGTCCTAATCAGAGCCCTAAAATGTTAGTGCAGGGAAATTGCCACAGATGTCAGGCGAGGAAGCTGGTGTCCAAGATGGGGAACAACTCACCAGGACTAATTATTAGAGAAGTTAGGATTAAACCCAGGTGCTCTCTGTCCCCACACAGGACTCTCCACCGCACTGTGGAGCTTCTCGAAGAAGCCTTGTGAGGCCTCGGGCAGAGGCCCTCTCAGCTGTCCCTCTGTTCCCGTGCTCCTTGGGCACGAACCCTTCTTTGCATGTGCTCTGGGCTACAAGGTGAGGGCCGCAGCCGGCTGCCTCTAACTCACACTATGTCTCTGCTGCTGACACAGCCCAGGGTTTGGGAACATTATCACACATGTAAATCACATGACCACAGGAGATTGTGAGGCATGTGTAGGAATGAGTTCTGGCACAGCGCTTTCCTCCTGGCCCAGAGCTCACAACAGGGAAGCCCGGACCGTCACTGGACTTCTGTTGTTCAGAAGTAACTTCCTTGAGGCCTCCTTAATGACTTCCTCTCAACGTGCTTTCATGTACACCTCTGCTCCCCAATAGCTCTCAATCATTCTCCACTCTGGAAAATGCCATTTAAAAACAGGCGAACAGGCATGGAACTCCTGTAAGCAGGGACAGCAGCAAGGGTAGGAAAACTGCAGTGCTGTGGGAAAGTGTTGGGAGCTTGTGAGAAATGAGAGGGTGCTGTGCCCTGCAGACGATAGTGGTTACTAGGAGTTGCTATCCCCGGGGACTCTGGTAGTAATCAATATCCCTGGGTGGGTCTCAGGTGTTCAGTACCTCACTTGTAGAATCAGGTTGTAACAGGGACCTTGGTGCAGGTATGGCCTTGGGTGTCACATCTGCTGTTTGGCCCCAGAAGTTTGCAGATGCATTGCCCAGCCCACGGAGCCATGGAAGAGCTACCTGAGGGGCCGTGCTGAGTGTGCAGTGAGAAGTAGGCATACAACCCAATCTCAGTGAGCTGCCATACATTGCTTAAAGCAAAACCGGCTATGGGTAAAGCTTGCTAATGTCAAGCTGTCAGGAGGCCATGACAGGCTTCCCATTGAATGACGGCTATACGCTCCTGGAGGAATGGGCAGGTGAAAGCCACATAGAATTTTGACAGGAGACTCATGGCCTGCCCACAGCCGCATTAGGTCAGCATAAAGGGGTTTGAATGGTCTATCCAGGCATGGGTAACAAAGGCTTTCCTGGGCTGGAAGGCAGAGGCAGGACGGGGCGGGGCCAGAAGGAACGTGTCTTTTCCTTGCATGTAAGGGGGCGGGACATAGATGACCTCACTTCATCTTCCCTAAGATCATCGCATGTGGGTACTAATAGCCCGATTCTGTAGTTGGGGAAGCTGAAGCTCAAAGAAGTTGGCTTATTCACGTCATGCAGCTCGAATGTCGTACGTAATCTCAGGTAGTTACATAAGCCTTGAATCCAGTTCTAACTCAGTACCACACTCCTCAGCGATAGGCTGTCTTCCTCCTCCAACCAGAGGGGAGCTAGAAGAAGGCCCCTCTGGTCCCCCAGCCAGAGTCACCTCTCCATCTCCTTTGTTACATTTGTCACCCCCAGTCTGATATGCAAAGCAGGTTAGAGGAAAGGAGGAAAAGAGAGGCAGGAAGAACTGATTTTAAATGTTAACGTAAAGGAACATGAGTTTGATTTTCTTTAAAAGGGAGAGAGAAAAGAACTTTATGATTATAAGAACTATGTTGGAAGCATGAAAGCAAGTTATGGCATTATCTTGCTCAAGAAAAAAAAAGAAAGAAAGATAGTTAACTGAGAGCAAACACCTCCATTTGGAATGGTTTATGGGATGGTTTATGAGGGGGCATATCAATTACATGACCTAGCAGAGCTTCCTTTTGAACTTGATTCGAGGAGGGTGTGGGTGACCCAGAGCGCTCCAGAATGGAGTCTTGTAGCTACCTGACCACCCACTCTCCTGCCTTGGAAGGTACACCGCAAGAAGGAACGGGCTATAATCTGCCTCTGATGACGCAGGGTTGTGCAGTGCTGCAGGCCATCACTTCTGAGCCTCTGACACTCCAGGAACCTCAATACCGTGGGAACCCAGAGGGCTTCTCTGGCCAGGGACAACCTCACAGAGGGGTTTATATGTGGTATCTTTGGAGAAGTCCTGTCAACTCCTCGAAGCCACAAAACCCTTGACAAATGGCTCTGCCCACTCAGCCTCACCCAGGTGGACACCAGCAAAGTGCTGCTTTGACTTGAATGTGGTGCTTTGCACACAGGCCCACACCCGGGGCTGAGAGGAGCTCAGCAGAAGGATCGAAGGGGAGACGAATCATCTTAAATTTACCTTTGATCCATTTCCTATGACCACCAGTGCTCAGCTCCAAACAGAGCGACCCACGGTCCAGTTGCCCTTGGCTCCCGCCCCAACGCTCCCCTCCCTTCCACATAAACATGGGAGATAAAAACCACATGTCATATCAAGATACATTATCTGTCAGAAGGCTGTTAGTGGAGGAGAGAAAGTGACAGCTCCTGCCTCTGTCATTTCTTGCTGATGTGGAAAATCATCATCTGGTAATGGAGGGAGATTAGCTACATACTGAATTTCTATCACTGGGGCACATGGCGTGGAGGGGAGCAGTGGAAAATGCACAGAAACTGGGATCGCTGGCCGTGGAATAAGAGACCGCTTGGGGGAGACCACTTGGAGTCCCACACATCAGACTGTCCTGCTTGTTTGAGAGAGACACTTGTCCATTCATTCACTCAACACATATTAAGTACCAACTGGGCACTCAGAATACCAAGACAAATAACCCAATCTGTGTCCTAAGGGGACTTACAGCCTAGTTAAGGAGACAGAGGCACAAATAAAGAGGTTACAGCAATGAGTTGGAGGTGTGAACGAGGTACTGGAGAAGTACAGAGGAGAAAGAATAGGGTCTAGAAGAGGATGGAGGGCTTCCCACCCAGAGAATGATTCCTGAGGGGCCGTGTCAGTCAGGGCAGGCTAATTATTGTACTAAGAACCCCAGCTCAGGTCTCAGTTGCATCTTACAGTGAAGGCTGCTTCTGCCCCACAGATCACTGTGGGCTCCATGTTAGCAGGAGGGGAAGTTCACTTCCACCGTCTTCAGGGACCAAGGCTCCGTCCCTCCAGTGGCCGCAGAGGTGTCCCTGGCTCCCTGCATCTGGACCGCAGAGGGAAGAAGAGGGAGCAGGGCAGGGCATGCGGGAGGGTTTGGAGGCCAGGCCTGGGTGTGTGGGCATCATTCCCACCCGCACTCCATTGGCCAGAACACAGTTATCAGCGCCATTTGGCTTCCAGGGGGCTGGGAAACGATCCACCTGAGTGCCTAGGGGGCATGGTGGCTGCACTGGAAGGCACATAGCAGGTTTCAGCACTGTCAGAACAAAGCACAAAGGGGCTCAAAGGTAACTTAGTGGGAAATGGGCAAGGGCTCCAGGAACACAACAAGCAGTTTTGGCGCTTTCCAAACACCTGGCTTCAAGCCTAAACTTGGACTTCACTAAAAAGGCCCTCAACTTTCCACCAGCAGGACATGCGGTGACAGTCAGCACCACCCCTCCTCACTGACAGGAAGAACAGGTAATTGTGTTCGCACGTAAGACCCTATTGTCAAATCACAGTCCAGGACTGAGGGGCTCCTGCGGAGGCCATGGGGAGACCAAAGGAAAGGAGTAGGGTGACTTGCCCCAGAGGATACCTCCAAATAGCCTGGGCAGGAATTGGGAAGAAAGATTGAGCCATGAACTCAGATGCATAAAAATATACATTGTTTGCAATTTAGACTTAATTCATATTAGTTCATTAGACTGACCAAAATTACCCCCAGCAAAGAGATCTGCAGGGATAATTCACTAGACAGAGCTTTGATGAAAGGTGTTTAAAGGTTTATCCTGTCCAAAAATATATATTTGAATGGTGATAAGGTCCTTCAGTGTTGTTTTCTTTTACCAGAAAAAAAAAAAAGTAGGATATTAGGATATTTTTTAAATGTCTGGACAGAGGAGATTTTGATGCTCCCTAAGTCATTTTCTAAAAATTGTTTGCCAAATGTACAGCTGGTTTTGATTAACATACTCTAAATCTTATTCAGAGAACTTCAGAGAATGCCTCCTATGCAGGGGTACAAACATTCCAAGATTAGAGGTCAAGAAAAAATAAAAACACAGGACAAAAGCTGTTAAAGAATTATTACACTTCACTGAAACTTGTCTGTGCCTTTGTTTGGGAGTAATATATATATAATAGATCTGTTCTCAACAACTTACTGACGAGGTGAAAAGCACTAATTATAGGCTTGATAGGCTGACTTTAAGGGGAAAAGCCTTTGTTTACCTTCCCAATTCCAAGCTTCACATCAACCTGTGCAACCATTATATCTCATTTCAATGACTCATGAGATATGATAATGGTATCCAGTATCAGGCCAGTTATTATGTTAACAAAATTCTCTGAAAACAACAAAACACCACACACACACACACACACACACAATAAACATAGGCAAGGACAAATTTCTTATCTGGAATGTTCAGAATGAGAGTCTCATTATATTTATTAATACTTGCTCCAGATCCCTATCAGCTGAGGGCAGAGCCTCTGCTTGGTGTGAAAAGTAATGCCAGTGGGGGGCAGAGGATCCTAGCCCCTTGACCCACAGCTCATTCTGCCATTCTGCAATGACTGGGAAGTTGCTGTGGCCAGTTGCTGGCAAGCAGAGCACCCTAGGTTTTCACCAAGAAGATCCCAAGCTTCAGTAAAACTGTAGAGCTTCTTCTTGAGCCTCTTTGATGGTATAAAATCATGTATATTAATTATAATTTTCATAATCCCTTTATGAAAGGGATTTGAAATGGATTAATTTGATTATCCATTAAGTCATACGCTTTGATTAGATGAGTTGAGAGTGTAACAGTATGAGATGAATGACCCTCATCTTTCTCTCCAAACAGGATGCCAGAGTTTGGGGTTTGAACAATCATAGTATGTTGTAGTGGAATTCATAGAAGCCTGAGAAAAACAGGTCGCCTGACCTCCACTCCTCACTCAGTAACCAGTTGGCAATTTGCCTCTCTCAGTTTCCTCATTTGTGAAATGAGGGGTTGAATCAGACAGCTGCAAACATTCATTCCAGCTTTGTGTTTTGTTTCTACAATTCTAAGTTGACATACATTGTCTTGAGCCCTAATGGTCTGGACCAAACCTTGACCATTCCAGTGCATCAAACCCCAGAGAAAGGTAATTGAGTCTAGAAACCTGCAGTCCCCAGACTCCTGGGAGTTGTACTGGGTCTCCTGCAGGATTTCCTGAACACTGAAAGCCAGCTGGTTCTTCCAAATACCCTCCTGGCACCTATGTACCCTCTGCCCTCCCTGCCTGGAAAACTCAGCTCTACCATCTGCCTTTGGAACTGGCTCCCCTCAGGCGTGCCCTCCCTTTCTACCTTCCCTATAGTCCCCACCCCTGCTTCTCTCCCGACTCCCTCCTTTGTGCCCCCAGAATACCTATTCCATGCCTACGTAAGCACTTACGGTTATAGGTTATTATTGTATCTACTTACTTATCTATCTTACACTGTCTGCTGGGTTGGGGACCTCATGGGGCGGGAGGTTTTGCGTTTCCATCACTAGCACAGAGGTTGGTAGATAGGCAGTCAATGAATATTGGTTGGAAAAGGCATCAGGAATGGGGGGAGAAAAGCAGGGTCTCCCCCTGGAAGTCTTTGGAATTCTGCCACTAGGAACAGATGACTTGGGCCTGTCTTGTCACTGTCAGATCTAAAACTAGATAGGGTCAGATCTGGTCCAGCACAGGATATGTAGTGAGTCAGACACGCAGATTAATTCTTCATCCTCCATTTCTTGTCTGTCCATACTTCTTTCTAACTTCTGGGAGAAGACAGAAATATTCTGCAACATTTTACTTCATGTACTCACCTCTTCTCCCCTTTCTTCCTCAGATACATCCAGAGAAGTACTGGAAATATCCTTGTTTTATTTCTGTCTCAATGAGGCCAGCTAGCCAGCTAAGAATGGCAGTCAGGAAATGGTTAAGAGAATACTAAGAATAAATTCCTCGTTGCTTCTTTAGGACCAGAAAGCTGAATACGTTTAAGGCTTGAAAAGGTCAACTGCCTTCCAAGGGGGCAGAGGTTTGATTCCATCCATTATGTGGTCTTTGGCATAATGCTCATTTCATTCACTGGCTGCAATGGAGATTTATGGAGTAAATGTTATCACAAGCTGAGACTTAATGAGATCTCAACTGTATCTCCTGGATGTAGTGGAAAGCAACCATTTTGGTAATAAATACAGAACAGCATCTAATTTGTAAATTCCTCTTTCCGTTGCTAAGTTTAATCAGATCAGTGAAACTGAAGGGAATTGTTGATGACCAAAAATTATTTTCCATGCCTTACTCTGGCCAGGAAACATTACTCTTAATGAAAACGGCATGTTGCTCTGACGATGGTGGGGATGACATTTGTCATTAGACTAACCCAATCGTTGCATATTAAACATTATGTTTAGAACAAAATCTATTTAAAACCAAACTGAAACTGAGGCCCCATATCACTCTGTTAACTAGTGTCACTGCTTCATAGAAGCAAAAATTCTTTCCAAATAGGCTACACAAGTCTGTAGCAGTGGCCATTCTGAAAGGGCTCCTGAGTCATATCAGTTCGTCCTGACCTGACTGAAGCATCCAGAGTTAGGCTGGTCGGATCACCACGGCCAGACTGTGCTCACATAACCTCTCTGACATGGCAGAGAGCAGGTTAAGAGAGCAGAACGCAGTCTCTGGCATCTCCTTGGTTTAGCTTAGGGTTAAAACAAAGAATTAAAACAGCACAAAAGGGAAGCTAGCATGGCTCTCTTTTTTTTCAGTTGTGCTTAAATATTTTTTTATCATTACTTCATACTTAAAGATTTTTACAAATTATCTTCTCATAAAAGTTGCTAAACATGTCCAGGGCAGGGACCATGTCACAGCAAGTTACTGTTAGTACACAGTAGGAGCTTCATGAATATTCTATGAAAGGACTGTGAGCAATGATGAAGACATCTGGGACTTGGTGACCCCAAAGGGAACATGGCTAACTTCGGCCATCCTTAGGGACTGGCCTTGAGAACACATATGTCATCACCAATAAGTGTCCAGACTCCAGATGACCTTTGAGATGCAAAGCAAGTGACCCTAGGGTTCTCTTCTTTGGCCTGTGTTTTGCTTTTTCATTCCCTAATAAATATATTCAGTGTCCAGGCATTCTATACACAGAGTATTACTCTTGAATATTATAGATGACAGCTACCACTTATGAAGCACCTCTGCTAACTCATGTTACCTTTAATGTTCACTTAACCCTCCCAGAGTGGTATTGTTAGCTCTTTTTCTCAGATGAAAAAGAGGAAGTTCAGCTCATTTGCCCAAGGCCACATAGCCCATAAGGGGCTGAGTCAGGACTCACACCCAGGGCAGTGTGACTATAATGCAGGAAAGAGTGAGCACAAAGGACAAGGTCCCCTGAAGTACCTGCCGATAGGAAGGTAAGGTGGGGATTGGGGGCAGGGGAAGAAGACCCTGGAAAGGAAGTCAGGAGGCCTGATACCTAGTCTCAGCTTTCACACTCTGTGACCTCGAACAAACCCTTCCCTCACTGAGCCTCAATTCCCTAATACATAAAGGTAATAGTCAAATAATCTCTGGTTTTCTATAAATTCTTGAGCATTCTGATCCTAGAAACTCCCTCTGCCACTGTCTTTTCCTTTGAGTCCTATATTCCAGAAGTGATGGGTGGCTGGGCCAGGGAGAGAATGTCCTCGTTTTGCAGACACTGGCTCTCCCTGTCTTGGCCGGGTGGCAGGTGGCTACAAGAGAGAAGTATCTTTGGTGTAAAAGCTCGGTATGGCCTCTCTCCAGCATCCGGCAGCTGACCTCTTCGTGGCCCATACTGTCTTGCCCTTTCCCAGAGCCCAATATCCTGTAACTCTGTGTTTGCCTTGAAAGCATCAAACCGAAGAATCTCCACCCTGGAAAGTGTCCCAGAGGCTCTCTCCTTCTCCCCTCAGGTCCCCATCTATGCATGAAACTCCTCTACAGCATCTTCCCCACCTTTCTTGAACACTCTGTGGTAGCAACTCACCAGGTCACAAGAAAACTCTTCCATTTTTGCGCAATTCCAGTTGTTAGAAAATTCTCCCTTCTGAGCTGACACCTGGGGCTTTTTAACTTCCATACACTGTTCTGAGGTGTTGTAGGTGTAACATAGGTGTAACAGGCGTCCTCCCAACAGCACTGTTAATCGTCCTCGAGGGGGCTAACCCCCACCCCCACCCCCCACCCTTGCACTAATTGCTTCTCTGTCTCTGCTCTCCCTCCTGCCTTATGTTCTGGTAGGGACGTGCTTTTGAGATCATTGCCCACTTCTTGTCATTGATCCTCCCAGTAACCCAGGAGGGAAGCACTGAGCTGTTAAAACGATGCGTTCTTCCCAAACACTGAGTCAGTGCCGAGGTGGACCCTGGAACTCAGGACTCCTGACTGGCATATGTAGTTTCAGTGTCACCTCTCTCCTTCCCACACTTGGGATTTGATGCAGCCCCTCTTTCCTCACCACTGATGATCTCTGCCCTTGGTCCCTCCGTTCTACAGGAAGCTCACTCTCTCACAGAGTTATTGGAATAAAGAAAAGACCCCTGTCTCCTTTCTGCTGTCCCCAAATTAGGCATCATTCACTGTCTTCACAGCTTTTCACTTAACCATCAGATAAGGATTACTGCTGCACCAGCAGCTGCAAAAGCAACAGAGTTGCTTGAACCTGCCCAAGGTCCCCACGCCCCCACTGTGCAGTAACACCTGCTCGTCATGCAGTCCACACAACCAATCCCCTTCCTCACAGGAGAAGCCTGTGCATGTCCCACCAGCCATGGCCGTGATTCCATCCAAAAACCAGACTCTGTGTATCCTTTCCTTCCTCTGGGGTTCCTGGCCCAAGCCTGCAGCAGGCGTTCTCACAAACTCTAAGACTAAGAGGGTCTGTACTAGACGGACAGGCAGCATCTACCCAGCAGGAGGCCCCAGTGAATCCAAGGTCACCTGCATGTAGAGCCGATTTCTGGGACATTAACATTCCCATTTGCTGCCAGCGCCCTCAGGCCTTCTGCTTGTTGAAGACACCGTCCCTGTTCTCTAGGTTTCAAAAACCTTTTCTCCGTCCTAAAGGAAGAACAGTCAGCCTCCCCAACACGCCCAACTCTCCTGAGAAATTATAGAAGAGTTCTAAGATTAAGGAAAAGAGGGAGGAGGAATGAAGGGTAAATAGTGTCTTTGATTCAGAGTCCGTCTTGAGAGAAAGACTCTGGAGGGAGATGCTGCTCAATAGAATAATAAAAGTGACATTGTTCAGCATTAAAATCCATGTCTTTTGCACACTTGGTTTGGGGCTGCTTTCTCCTTCTCTGTGCCTGGTTCAGAGTCATCCCAGCTGCTGTGGGCAAGAGCAGGTGCTGCCCACCCGTGGCCACATCTTGAGCCCTCCCCTAAATAGCACAGGAGGGAAGAAGGAGCCTTGGAAGGGCGGCTGACTATGTGCACTCCGGTGCCCACTCTGATGAAACAGTGAGTGAATGAGTGAGTGAAGCACGCTGACCCTGGCCCCACCCCAGACATGCACATTCCTACCCCTCTGAGGATGAACAAGTAGAAGAAAGCGGCATGAGGTGTGTGCTCTGGTCCCAGCAGTGTTTGTGGCACGCCTTCCGTACCTCCAGGGGGAGTTCCGAGTCCTGCTCCCAGCCCTGCAGCACTTCCCATCTTGTGGCCCAGGAGGTCAGCTTGGTGTCAGAGAAGGTGCCATGTTTTCTGAAAGTTTTGGTGGAAATGCAAGGACAAGAGAGTAGAGCAGGGAAGGGCAGGTAGAGTTGGTGAGGTGGGACAATGGGAGCTGACTCTCACATCCGTTCCTGAGCAAGAGTCAGAGGCACGTGTGGCTGGGGAGCCACAGGGAGCAGAGGATAACACCCTTGTCCTCCTCGCTCTGTTCCCCTGAAGCCTGTCTCCTCGTCCGCAACTTGTGAATGAAGGCCCCTTCCCTGGCTGTGTGGATTAAACTGAGGTCATTTCACAAGTGCTCTAACACCACACAGTGCGGTACCTGTGTGCCCGAGTTCTACACTACATGGTACAAACGGTACATGTGTCTGGAAGCAGGATGCCGTGGGGTTTAAGAGGGTACAGTGGGCCCTAGAGGGAAAGAGAGTCTTGTGCACGAGAAGGCTCCCAGGGGAGGAGCACCTGGTAAGCACCCTGCATATGGCAGGCCGTCCACAAAATGGGGTCAAAGCAAGCTGACCAAGGGTGGCGTATTCTGGAGGCCAAGAGTAGAACCAAATGCCTGGTCCAAAGGGCAAATGCCAGATAGAAATGGAAAAGGAGGTTGGATAGGTAGAGGGAAAGCAAATTTCAGAGGGCCCTGGGAGACAGGCTGAGGGCTCTACATAGTAAGAGATTATGACGGGATATGAAGAGATGGTGCTGAGAGAATTCAGTGAGGGAAAGGACCTCTCTGTAGGCCCAGGTCCTGCCCCTCTCACAAACAATCAACAACCTGGTGTTTTATCACAGAGAATACTCCTCGCTTGTAAACGTCAGTTTCGTTTTTTTCAAGGTAAAATAAATCTTAGGAACCTCCTCTCAAACTTACAGCAAATGCTTGAAAATATCCCCTGGTGAGCAACTCCTAGTCTCTGAAGGCAACCAGGCCATTTTGGAAGTAGGCATGAGGGCTCCCCAACCCCATCCCCCCACCCCATCTAAGCAAACCTTTGCGGTGTCTTGTGGACCATGGTGCACGTTCTGGGCCCTTCAGCATCCCAGAACTGCCTCTGGCTGCTGCCCCTCTGACCGTGGCCCTGAGCTCTGACCGTCTGTACTGACAGGTGTGCCTGATGCTCAGGAGGGGATCACAGCCTCCCTGGGTCTTTGCCCATGCTGCTGAAGCACCTGTCAATAAAAGATGTGGGCGGTTCCAGTAGCAAGGTGGGCCAGGTAGACTGCACCCTTGGTCTTGCAACCAGGGCAAGAAGGAAGACAATACCAACTAGCAGCATCCAGCAGGCAGAGTTCACATAAACGCCACCAGTGGAAGCCGCCTAGAAATTTAAGGCAGTAATTTACTTGCATGCTGGCAGGGAAGACGAGCCTGAGACCCTTCCAAAGAAGTACTACCCCTTGGTCCAGGTGGCTCCCCCTCTGTGGGTACCCACGTCTTTCAAGATCGTGCTGGGCCTTGTAGGACCTCCTTGCAGGGCAAATGACCTGGGTCAAAATTATCTTGAGCAGCAGAAGAGTGAAGGAGAAGACAGAGCCCAAGAGAAAAGAGAAAATGAAAGCAAGCTCTGTGTAGCTGTTGTCACCAGCAAAGAACAGGCACACGTGTAAACCACTCACAGTGGAACTTCGGAATTCCAGACAAGGGAGGGAGATGAAGGAGGGAGACCTGGGCCTGTGCCCAGCTGTGATGACCAAGACTGGGCTTTCACCTGTCCATGATGTCAGTAAATGACACATGAAAACAGGAGGCAGCACTGGATTCTGGAAAGAGGACTAGACCTCTACCACTAACTAGCTGTGTGACCCTGGGCAAGTCACTGACCTTCTCTGGACCTGAATCTATCAAATGGAGGGCTGGCCTATTCATTCAACCCTGCTATACAGGTATGAGTCAGATCTCTTTTTTGCAGTGGGGAAACTGAGCCACAGAGGAGCAAAGTAACATATCCAAGGTCACATAGCTCCAAAGTGACAGAGCCAGGATTCAAACCCAGGTCACCTGGCTCCAGAGCCCATGCTCCTACCCATGCTGCTCTGCTTTGTCCCCTGCCCCCTTCATCCAGAAGTGCTGGCAAGGAGGCCCTCAGCGGATTATAGAATAAGTGGCTTTTCCCTTGACTCCCATCTGCACTTTCTGCCCCTCCTCCTAGTGGTACAAGCAGTCCTCTCCTGTGACTAGGAAAGGGTTTTATAAATTCATCCAGTACACACAGTAGCTGAGGGGCTGACTTAGTGTAACGTCCACCAAAGGCTCTACCTTATTAGCTGCCCACTTTGAATAAGTGACTTAATTCTCTAAGCCTCCATTGTCTAATCTGGAAAGTGGGAACTTATACTGGGGACAGATGGCCCCTCACAGGGTTGTTTTGAGACTTGAATCAGTTATATACATATGTAAAGTGCATGGAAGAGCAGTGGCATGTAGCAAGTGAGCAAAAACCTGAGCAATTGTTATTATTAAGACAGAAATCACTGATATTACTATTATGCTTCTCAAGGGTATTTGCACTCTGAGGGGACAAGGCCCTAAAAATGAAGCAATTACCGGTAAACATCATTGGACTGGAGAAGGATTGGGGACAAAAGTCATTCTCTGTCCCTTTCATACCATGTTGGTGACCACCTAGTTTCCAGAGGAATCCTACACAGAAAGGCCACCGTCATCCATGCCTAGAAGATCCCTGTCACGTCCCTAATGATTGCAGTGAAGTCTGTTTTCCCTTGGGGGCTCCAACCCCTCCTGTGTGATCAGATGTCCTGTTTCCCCGCATAGTCCCCAGGGCCTAGTTCCATGCTGCCCTGTCAACCCTAGTGAAGGCGGGTGGGGTGGGAAAGGGAAGGGAAGGGGACATGTGTTAGATGCAGCTTAACTTCC
Source organism: Rhinolophus sinicus (assembly GCF_057876585.1). Taxonomy (NCBI): domain Eukaryota; kingdom Metazoa; phylum Chordata; class Mammalia; order Chiroptera; family Rhinolophidae; genus Rhinolophus; species Rhinolophus sinicus. The sequence continues at coordinate 92,921,084 of NC_142501.1, forward strand.
CCCCCCCACTCCCACTCTTACCTCTGCCCACCTCCCTCACCCCCACCACCAGGTAATAACTGAGGTGACTGACTCAGTGGCGCCACAATTGTGAAGAGAAATTTTCTGCTTGGGAGCACTGGATGTTTACAGCCTGGTTTCTTCCGTGGGTTATAGCTGCGGATCAAGGGCAGGCGTTCATACCCCCTCCCAGTTTATAGCAGTAATAATACTGATGATGATGGCACTTCATGCTCATACTGTGCCTTTTTAATAAGGCTACTTTGTTTGGCTTCTTAATATTTAATCCTGTTTTATATTTACTTTCCGATGGCTTAAAATCAAGCAGGTTTTAATTGCTTATGTGGAGGAAGCCACGCTGGGCCTGGGCTGCAGGAAGTTGTGCAGACGGCTCTGGAGGCGGGTAGCACCTTTCTCTGTAACCTTTCAACTCAGACAGGCTGCCATGGCTGCGTACCATTCTGCTTTCTCTCTCACCATCACTTTCTGCTTTTCTTCTACAATCTGCTTTTCTCCTCTCCTACTCCCTCTCTTTCTTTCCCTTATGAGAGACCTATAATTCATCATCTAGTTCAATTTATTTATGTAAAGACGAGGAAACTGAGTCCCAAATCATCACATGACTGATCAAGGGTTTGGAGCTGCTTCTGGCTCCGCCTAGGTTTCCAGTGCTAAGGGGCTTCCTCAGACTCCGAGTTGGATGAAGACATATAAGGAGCTCCTTCACCCATCAGCTTGAGACCACATGTGGCCGTGTGCTTCATCTAGTCAACTGTAGAAAAATAGTAAGGACTAACTTCCCAGGTTACTTTTTTTTCTGCAAGATAAAATTAAATTTGGGGAAATGTAACACAGTTCCTCCCAAGAAAGTCAACTAGGGCTGTAACCGTGACCAGAATGTTCGATTCTGTTCTGCCATGGCACAAAAGCAATCCCCAGGCTAACATCCTCCATCACTTGCTTGTATCAGTAATCCAACCTGCAAATGTGTGTCTGAGCAGAGTTACTCTGGAGGTTGCCTGAGGTGGCCAGGAAAGCCCTGGACTCATGGGCAGCCGTTCTCTGCCATTTACTAGCTGTCACCTGCAACTCCGGGGGACTGCTCTTCACCTGTCAATGGGATCATACTGTCTACCTTGCCCACACAGGTAGATGCGTGAACTGGGTGATTTAAGGAGAGGCTAATAAGATACAGGTGGGGTCAGCAAGGCACAGTGCAGGAAGGACACTGAGGGCAGCACCCGGGGGAGCTGTTACCTGTACAGGCCTGAAGGGACAGTGACGGAGCAGTTTACAAGAGTCAGAGAGGGTCACATGCCAGACCTATGACCCTCAGCAACAAGTCACGGCCAGTCAGCACCAGCCTGTATGCAGGCCCAGGGGAGTGACCACCCAGTCTCACTCTCCTCTGACCTCACAGACGTCCTGCTGCCACTACCTGTGGCTAACCCAGCAGGAAGCCCCAGCATAGGACAGCTCACTGATGAAGTTTACAAACTCAGCCTCCTGGGTAGAGGGCATGGCGGAGAGGGGTGGGGAGGGCATCTGAAGGACAAACCCTCAACATGGCCAGCATATGGAGTACCCTTAAAAGGCCACGAAGATATAAGTGTTATTATTATAGTTCTGTATCCAGTATCAGTAGGATCTGAAAGGGAGTCCAGAAATTTCTAACAGAAAGTCTCTGGCCTTGAGAAAGTTATAATTTAGTTAGGGACATAAAGCTAATACTTGTACCGCAAACTATTAGAAAGTCAGATGAAAATTTGTTGGTAATATTAGCAAACACTTAGAGCGCTTACCATTTTACAAAGTTATTTTATAAATATTTCATTTAATTCTTGCCAGAACCTCTTAAAATAAAAAGTATCATTATCTTCTTTTTACAAATGAGGAAACCTGATCTCAGAAAGGTGAACTTACTTACCCAGAGTTACACGGCTAGGAGAGGGTGGAACTAAAACTTGAATTCAGGTTTTTATAATTCTCACCGATCCCAGTTTTCCTGGAGCTCAGAAGATGGGACTCAGGGCCAGTGGTGGTCCTGAAAGCCTCCACAGACTAGAACTGGGTCTCCAGGAAAGGGCAAAATTTGAATAATTCAGGAGTCAGCACACTTTTTTCCTAAAGTGCCGGTTAGTAAATATTTCAGGCTTTGCAGACCATGTAGAGCCCCTAGTACAACTATTGGACTCTGTCGTTGTAGTGGGAAGGCAGCCATAGGTGACATAAGCAAACGGATGTGGTTGTGTTCCAGTGAGACTTCATATACAAAACAGGTGGCAGTCTGGATCTGACCAGGGCTGTGGTTTCCTGACCCCTGGAGAACGTGCAGGGGTGCAGGAATGCACTCCAGGGGAGGGTATGATATACAACATCGTATATACAAAAGCCCACAGGCTGGGATGAAGATGGCACGTGCAAGGGACAATGAGGAGGGCAGCCCCACCTGGGTGGAGAGTTTCTGCAGGAAGTAACAGGAGAAAAGGATGGCTAGGTAGTGCTTTAGTCAGCAAGGGCTGCCCTAACAAAGTTCCATGGCCTGGGTGACTTAAACAACAGAAATGTATCGTCTCACAGTTCCAGAGGCCAGAAGTCCAAGATCAAGTGTCATCAGGGTCAGTTCTTCTGAGAGCCATGAGGGAAGGCTGCGCCCCAGGTTTGTCTCCGTGACCTGTAGTGGCTGTCTTCTCCCTATGTCTTCATAGCATCTTCCCTCTGTGAGTGGCTGTGTCCAACTTTCTTCTTCTGATAAGGACACCAGTCATATTGGATTAGAGCCCAACCTCATAACCTCATTTTAATTTAATTACCTCTTTAAAAACTCTCCAAAAACAGCTCTGAGGCATCGGGGTTAGGACTTCAGCATGTGAATTTCTGAGGGGACACCTACAGCCATCACAGGTAGGATGGAGCCAGGCCTCAGGGAGTTTTAGATTTCAGTTTGGAGTCAGGGAGGGTAGGGGATTAGGAATCCTGTTGCTTGTTAGTACTCTGAATAGTACTTTGAGAAAATGAATATTTATTATACCACTCATATGCAAAAAAGATAATAAAGTGGGCATCTGCCAAGTAAATGGCAAAGTAAATACTTCAGTTCCACCCAAGAGTACATGGAAGCCTGAGCAGTTGGACCCCAGCAGTCAGGCTGACCCAGGGTTCAGCCCACTGGCTCCCTGTGGCTCTCCACAGCACGGGAGAAGTTCAGGCTGGGTGAGAAATGCCTTCATCTCCTGCCTGAGATGTCTGGTCTTGATGCACCAACCATCTGCCAACAAGAGGAAATAAAGACTGACAGCAGTTGATGAGTCCTCTGACGTTGGGTAATTAGGCTACCAGCTCATTTGTAGAAGGAAGGCTGGGTATTTTTCTTAGCAAATCTCAAGAGAGGCCAGCCATTCTTGCTAATGGTCACAGCAGGGCCTTGCCAAGTCCATCCAGGAACAATGTCATAGCGGTTTGGGGTGACCAAAGATTTCAGAACGAGGCAGAGTTCTCTATCCCTCCCCAGGTTTATTCTTTGTTCCCTCAATGGAGCTAGGCTCCAATTTCACCCAGTCAATTATGACACATAAAAATATCTGAGACAGAAGGCCTCAAGGTGCAAGGCCAGATATTTTATATGTGGCTGCTTCTCCACATTAACTCCTCCAGCCTCAGGGATGGGAAGGAAGGGAGGAAGGGAAGGAAAGGAAGAGGGAAAACAGTAAAGGAAGGAATGCCTAAGATTTTGCTTACTATTTCCTTTGTGGATTGATTGCTAAGTAACCTCGGTGACTTTCTTTTTCTTTGTCAAAATTAAAGTTGCTCTTGTTCTCAAACCTTAGCCCCTTCTGAACACATTTTTTATTCGTGTGACTGATTTGGGCCATCTTTGGGCACACATTACATCATGTTTGCATCATGATGGCTAAATGAAACCTAATTTCTTTTTATGGAGAACATGAGTGTTAACACAGTGGAACAGCCTGGAGCAGACTCACCACTTAGAGCAGGGGTGTCCAACCTGTGGCCCTCGGGCCAACTGCGGCCCACGATCCATTTCTTATTGGCCCGCAGCAAATTCCCAAAATACATTTAGTTTACTGAAATAAACCAGGTGAGGCAATACGTACTTCACCTCGAGTGAGTAGCCCGGCTGTTTGTGTATTTTACCGCATATGGCCCTTGGTGAAAAACGTTGAAAAAAGTTTGGACACCCCTGCCTTAGAGGTTTGTTTTCAGCAATCTAAGGACCTGCCTGGAGACGATCATTAGTTTTATGAAGAGGATTGTTTGCTGTAGGCCCATTCTTTCTCTGTGGCCCACAGCTGTCGAAAGGCTGGCCAGCTGATCTATGTAGCCATGTTTTCCAAGCACTGCCCTGTTTTTTAATGGGGGATTCTTAAATTTTAGTGACTAAAACCTTCAGAGGGTTTGCAAACTCAGACATACCAGGGAACACCAATATTCACAACAGCTCAGATCTAGCGCTCGTCTTCCCTCAGCGCCATTCTGTGATTTCCAGTTGCAGGAGATTATGTCATGTCAGAAGTGGCTTATTATAACCCCCCAGGATCTGCACAACTGTTCTCTAGCAGGTCAGGAAAGGCCTTGGTTACTGTGAGACAAGAGCTGTGCACCTCCCTTGAGACACAGAAACTGTCCAAGTAAACACCATTCAAGCAAGAGTTGCCACCAAGAGTAGATGTTTGCAGAAAAGACAACATAATTCAAGATGTAATCAGTCGTTGGCAAGATAGAGTTTATAAAACTCATTGTAGCTATTGGTGATGTTACTAAATATGTAATTATATTATCTACCACCTGCAATGGCAGCTGTTAATTACTCTTTCATGAAAATCTCATTTTCTTTTGGAATCTTCTCAGCAGAAGCCAAGGGACAGCAGAGCCCAGAGACCCAGATTTGATCCACAGTATCTAGTAACAGTCACGTTAGGAAGTCAAAAAACTCACTTCCTCTCTAGCATTCTTCCTTGGCATTCTCTTTCGTTAATCCGTTCAATGAAGCACAAGTCATTCCACAGAAGGTGCGTGGTCACGACACTGCAGACGAGCAGACATCAAGCTCCACTTCTCAGGGCATCACTGGGTTGCCTCCAGAGGAGACGTGCCCTCAGACACCTGGTTCTTTGCCATCTTTCTGCCTTGGTTTCCAACCACTTCACCATCTGAGTGTCCACAGGAGTCAGGTTGTCCATCTCATCCCCAGAATTAGTATCCAGCATTTATAATTCTCAACTTTCAACTGTTTGGGCACTCAGTTTCCAAGAAGGAACCCAACTCCATCTTTCTAGGGGAGCAAGCCCCTTAGTAATAGGAATACAACTGCATTTTCTCCCATCTTATTCCCTCATGTGCTTATGGGATAAACCATCACAAATTACTGGGCACTAATATTTAATGTACTGCTCCTTCCAGGTGAGGTATTTTCATTTCAGCAAGGAACCTTCAGATCTAGAGCTTCACCCAAAAGAGCAGATCCAGAGGAGACTACTGCCCTGTTGGAAGATAATTTAGATGCTTTCAAATCACTTTCCACGCAGGTGGCTGCCACCTTTGCCTACATGAAAGACCAACCCTGGTCAAATCGGTTATGTATTGAATGGCCATGATTTTATCAAGCTCTTTCTATTGTTTTTAAAGTTATCATACAGTTATTTCCAAAATTGAACAAGATGGGACAATATTGACGCCAAAGCCAAAAGTTGGATAACAGGTTGCAAAGTTCTGGGCTTTCCGTCACTGGCCAGGGTTCCCATCTGCTAGACTTCTGTGTGAACAGAAACGCGGTGACTGGTGGTCTCAGTTTACCACTCTGAACAAAACACCACTTATTATGAGATGCTCACTTGGGTGACTGTTATCATTCTGAATTGAGACATCTTTTTCTAGAAGGAAATTTGAACGAAGTCATTCATTTCAGCTCCTAACTCTCAGTGCTTTTTTCAAATAGGATTTTTGAGAAGTGAAAAAAGAGTGCTACTGGTTGTGAAGTTTCTGCTTATTCCAAGCTTTGTTTTTTTAAACATGGGTGCTTGGGAAATAGCCCTTACATAGGTTGAAAATAAGCCTGACCCTTTCCTGTCATGAGCCGGTCTTCAGTGTTTTCACTAACAAGCAGCTTTCGAGGATGTTCATTGATCGTGATCTGAGTGCCAGTGGAAAAGGATGAGATAAAGCACCTAAAGCTTGAACTGACCTCACCTCCATGCCCTTTCCTGGACTGATTGGGGGCTACCTGCCTTCCTCATCAGGGCACGTGATTCTATTCATGAGTGCTAGCAGATTTCCCACCTCACTAGTCAGCTGTGTCTATGCCTTACTCACCACTCATCCCCAGCAACCTCCCTAGGGACCTGGCAGAGGCACAGTTAATGCCAGTTCTGTCAAATGAGTGGGAAAATTCTCTCAGGAATTAGCTAAAATGTTTGCTATCCAGAACTCAAAGTCCAGTGCAGAGCACAGAACTCCCCCGTTGCAGTTGCATAATCAGCGTCTTCACACTCTCACTGGCACCCTCCTCTTCACCTACAACCCTGACCCAAGAGAAGCTTACGGGATTCTTTCTTATATACAAACCTCCTCAAAAGACCACCCACTGACAAGCAATTGAGCAACTCCTTTGCCTGTTTAAACCCATTAAAAGCAAATACATATTTGTGTGAGATGTGATCAGACCTGAAGCGCTTGGTAGGTCTTTACTGAATGACTGAATTGGACAAAGGGGCAAGTGGATCCATGGTTCTTTGTACCTGCAAGTGACATGACCTGGATCTAAGTGGTGAGGGAGCCCTTGGATCCACTACAGGTGGCGAAGAGGTCAAGTCACCTGGTCATTGGGTACCAGTCAAGGGGGACACAAATGCTGTAGTTTGATTTTCACAGTTACCCCACCAGAGCCTGTAAAAAGGCTCCTCCCGAAGGAGGCAGCAGGGATGCCTGGTGGCCCCTCCCAGGAAGCCCTGTCCTCAAAACCACTAACTAGATAGACCAGTGTAGACTGAAGCCTCTGCTGGAGTAACTCTTTCTCCCCAGTGTCCACCGTTTGTTTTGTGTTATTAATTCATGTGATTTGGGGTTTTGGTTCTATTTTATTATGTTTTCTTATATGTTTTGGTTTATTGCTTTTTACAGTTTTTTCAGTTTATTTTTGGAGATGAAAATGGATGTTGTATGTGAAAGCTGAGTTCTTTGTTTCTTTCTTTTGCCCGTGGCTGACTGCATGCTCTCTATTGATGTCTTGTTCCTGGTTCTTGAAAATGACCATCTTGTCTGTGCAAGGAGGCGCCCCAGCGGGCTTGCTGGAGCAGAAGAAAGGGAAGCTGTCTTGGTTTAGTCACTCCACAGACACCCATGGTAACGTTCCCCGTGCCCGTGTGTAAATGTGTGTTGGTACATACCGGAATGGACGGGAGCGTATTGTTCTTGATGGCTTGCAATGCAGTGGTCACGTGTGTGTATACGTGTGTATATGTGTTCGTGTGTATGTCTGTGTTTTGAGGGGATGGCTCCTCACAGCCATTGCTTGTTCATCTCTTCCTATGTATAAAGTCAACAGACGTGAAAATCGGCAGCTGTTCCTTGACGCAATCTTTCCTTTGGATAGTGCCAGCCAAGACTAAGGTCACTGTAAATGCCAGCTTGGTTCAGGTACAGACAGTGCCCTGATTTAGAAAAAGATAGGGTCCCCCCCAATGCCCAGGCCTCCCACTCCTAGTTTGGTTGTCTTTCTGAGCCTAGCACCACCACCATCACACTGCTCCGCACCCCAGGGGCTCTCTGGGAGCAAAGTGTCACAGAGTCAGAGAGCTTTTTATACACACCTCAGCTCTTTAAATAATGCTGCTGGAAGAGTTAGAAGAATCTTAGGTCAGAAATGGCTGGAGGCATATGGATTAAAAGACTGAAGGCTCTTCAATTACATTACCTCTTCCTTAGTGTGGATGGAGTAAGGAACTCTGGAAAGCTCTGAAAATCTGTCCTCCCAGCCTCCAGTACTAAAACCATCCCTAAGGTCTGGTCTCGCTCACCAGTTCTCTCAGACCTCGAGCTCCAAAGAGAGTATAAATGCTGCAAATTCAACACCACTATTTGGCTATTCACTATGCTCCTGTGATGTTCCCAGAGCCTGATTTGGCTTGAAGAACCTCATCTTGTCCTAGAGTCTAGGGAAGGGACTTGGTCAACATGGGGACAATCAGGATGCACGTGGTGCAGGAGTTATGACACCTGTGCTCCAGCAAGTCCCACCCAAACACTGTGTGACATTGGGGAGCTGTCCCTTAGACCTCACACCTCTGTCCTGTGAAGCGAGGGGACAAGTTAGAGCTGCACGATGTCTAAAGCCCCATCCAATTCCAAACTTTTATAGCATCTGGACTGCTCATTACCCAACTTCGTTGAAAATGAGTCCTAGGGTGCAGTCTCTCACACATGATATTCAAACACATGGTAAATCATGGGCTTTCCCTTGGTATCTTCAGTGTTCTTGAAATGAGTCTCTTCTCACCCTCCCATCTTGTGTTCATCCACAAGAGAAAAAAAAACTGGGAAAAATCCACGTCTAGCAATATGGCCCATATAACCATAGAAGTCTGCTGGTCTGTGGTGGCCCCTTGGGGACTTTTCACGTGGCACCACATCACCTGATGTCACACCCTCACTAACTGCAGAGTCTCTGGCTGCTGAGGGCTAGTGATTTTCTCTCCACACAAAGAGTTCTGTTCTGCCCGGAAAGCTGAACCAGGACCCGTGCTGTGACGACCCCTCTAAAGAACAGGGTTGGCCCAAGAGAGGAGCTCGTTGTTGTGTCCTATGAAAAGGTAATAGGAGGTAGAAAAGAATTCTCCTGACTTAAACCTGTATTTGGAATAAAATATAGTAAAAGCAATGGCTTCTTCTAAGCCCCCAATGGGTTCCAAGGAGAAGACCCCTGCTGGTCTGCACAGTCAGCCCCTGCCACATCGGGAGAGATGGGATGGACGGGCAGAAGGAAATGGTTCGCATCCCTGGTTGAGGTGGGAATGTCAAGGTTACTGGAAGGGGGACTAGCGTCCCGCAGTCTGTCTTCAAGCCACATGTAAACTTAATTTGGTGGATTCCTCCTTCCTGAGGTTGCAGCACTAATATGAATCTTAGTACATGAGCCTTCTCATGGCCATTCCCTTCGAGTTCTCTAGTTCAGGGACGACCCTAGACGTCACAGACTCAGGACCCCGTGTGCACTTCGGGAAAGGGGCTGTCCTCTAAACCTGTCCAGTAGTTCATGCAGGCAGCAGAAATGCCCTTGGTACAAATAAGCTGGACCCTAAGTTTTGGGGATGGAGCCCCTTAGAATTGGTGGGTGGAAAAAATAAGAGAAATAAAATATTTTCATGAAAGCTCTTCTTTTATGACAAGTAGTAGATGCAAATGGAAAAACTTGCACAGCTTCTGTGGTGCATAGAGTTAAGGGGAGAGAAAGGATTCAATGGTCAGTGTTTTCAGGATGTCTCCTATAAGATAACTGATCTTGTCACCAGATTTCCTCCTACATTCCCACTAGTTTAGAGTGTCCTTGGCAGCAAAACTTACCCTAGACAAGCAGCAGGCATGTCTCTCAGTGAAGGAAGCCCCCGAGCCTGGCCAGGGCAGTGCCAGGGCCTCGGTTTGCTTGTAGCAGCACCCTCCTGGGGCTGGGTGTGGTACAAACTGATGCTCTTCTCTCCCGTTCCTCCTCATCCTCATACCTGGTTCTGCATCCCTCTGTCTCTTGCAGTGAGCATGCCCACAAGTGAGACGGAGTCTGTCAACACTGAGAACGTGGCTGGAGGAGACACCGAGGGAGAAAACTGTGGGGCCAGGCTGGCGTGAGTAGGCTCGGCGAGCCCAGGGGCTGGGCTTTTCCTGTGGTGCAGGCAGGGGTGCTGTGTCCAGAAGTCAGAATGGGATGGCTCATCACTGGATGGGCAGAGATCAGAGCAGCAAGAAACAGAAACCCACATGGGGAATGGAGGTGCTGGGGAGAGTATAACCCCAAGGTCTTAATTTGAGACTGCTCTTCAACCCAGTACTTCTGTGAGGCTCTGACTCTTGGATTTTGAGCCCTATCCATCACGTCACAGAAATACAGAGAGTATGTAAGCGGGGTTGGGGGTGGTGCTGAAGCCTCTTTCTTCCCAGCTCCTCTCACCCACTTGCACAAGAGATCGCTAGGTGATGGTCCCCGGGTCTGTTAACCACCCTTTCCCTTCTGATAAGCATGAGCTGGAAGGAAAGCAAACAGGTAAGAAAATACACTGGGAGATGATAAACATCTTGGGCCTTGTCTGTGACTTAAGTTATCCATCTAGTAAAGGGAAACAGGTGCTCAAAATACAAACTTGAGTTAATAAATTCACCTGTGCTTGGTCTGGATTGTGGCCGACTCCTCCAACGTAAGCCCCAGGCTAGACATTCACAACCTCTCTGTCCCAGGGTCCAACCCCAGACCTGGACTTTGATGAGCTGACTTTGGCCTGGGACGGGCCAGGTGTGAGAAAGGAAAGTGCACACATGAATTATCACAAGCACTCATCTTAGTTCAATCTTAAAAATGGACACCTGTAGTCCCTAGGAAATTTTCTCCTCAAAAAATGAAGGGAAAAATGGTTTACCTGCTAAAAAGAAGCAAACTTCTGGTTTCGTGACCAGCGTCTTAGAAAGCAGAGTCCAAAGATTAAAGCTGTATCCTGTCAGGGGTCACACTGACCGTGAGCATGAGGCCCCCTGAGACAGTCAGGCTCCACGGAGGTATGAGCACTGTGGACTCACCCTGGCACTGCCACACACTGCCCAGAGAGGCCTCTGTGTAGGACCCGTCTCAAAGAAAACGAGTTTCTAAATCCCTCCGTCAGCAGGACAGCATCTTATCTCACCCTTTCTCTCTGAAACGAGGCAACAGTCTGGGCAAACCCAACCCTTTTTAAACAGGGTGGTGAATGGATAAGATAACGAAACCCTTACACATGCCACCTACAAGAGACCCACTTCAGATCGAAAGACACACACAGACTGAAAATAAAAGGGATGGAAAAAGAGATTTCATGAAAATGGAATTTTACCAAAAAAAAGCTGTGGTAGCAATACTTATACCAGACAAAATAGACTTTAAAGCAAAGGCTATAACAAGAGACAAAGGAGGACCCAGTTATTCCACTTCTGAGTATTTATCTGAAGAAACCCAAAATGTTACTTCAAGGGGACGTGTGCATCCATATGTTCAGTGCAGCATTGTTTACAATGGCCAAGATGTGGAGGCTGCCTGGGTGAATGGATGAATGGATACAGAGGAGGTGGTACGTATATATAATGGAATATTACTCAGCTATAAAAATTAATGAAATCTCAACTTGTGCAACAACATGGATGGACCTAGAGGGTATAGTGCTAAGTGGAGCAAGTCAGACAGAGAAAGACAAATGTCATATGATTTCACTTACATGTGAAATCTAAAGCACAAAGTAAATAGAAACAGACTCATAAATACAGAGAATGTTTTGATGATTGCCAGGTGGGGGGATGGGTAGAAAGCGGGAAAGCATTAAGAAGTAGAAATTGCTAGTTACAAAATAGTCATGGGGATGTAGGGTACAGCATAAGTAATATAGTCAATAATATTGTAATAACTGTGTGTAATGTCAGATGGTTACTAAATCTATCGTGATGATCGCCTCATAAGTTATATAAATGTCTAATCACTATGTTGTACTCCTCAAACTAATATTGTATGTCAACTGTAATTGAAAAAAAAAAAAAGTAATGGGAAGGTTAGCTGTAGGTGAGCCTAACCGCAAGCCAATCAGCCTTGAGAATGGTCTCCCAGCCAAAGGAGCAGAGGACACAGGCTGAGGAGCAGATGGTCTCGCAGCTCTGTCTCCAGGGCACCGGGCCTTCGGAATCACTCACTCTGACAATGGCACCGGGGAGTCTGCACTGCAGGTTTCTCAGCATTGTTGGGAAGCAATTATTGTCAAATGTGGTTAAAATACGGTGCTAATTACATTTTTTGCAAGCCTTTTCCCCTCCTCTTGTTTTGGAACCATACAAAACAAGCACTAGAGTTTCTAGAAGTGGGCCCCAGACAGCCTCATTAGGAGAGGCAGATAGCAAGCCTTCAAAGTCCGTCAGTTCTAGGACTTTCTGTGATCTGACACCAGTGAGGCTTGGAGAAGAGACGATTGGGGACCTGCAACTCTGGCTTTTGAGCATGGCCCAAGTTCCAGACTGGGGAACTGGCAGCAGGAAGCCACTCGACGGTGCATTTCATGAAGGGAAGCTGGCAGTCTCTTCCATATGTCCATCATTTCCTCGAGGACATGTTCTGCAGATTTCAAGAGCTCTGCAGAAAGGTCGCTGTCATCCCCGGGAATGTCCACATTTATATACCTGTACTGGACATGTAAAATACCTGCTCAAGCACCAGGGTTATCATGTGTGCTTACTAAATTATGGTCTTTCCCCATCTCCCATCCCCCCACCCCATCCCTCCCCCTCAGACAATGACAAAATGAGACTGTCAACATTCCTGTGGGGGAGACAGCATGAGAACAGGCTGGGGGCTGAGAGAGTGACAGTGAGAGGTAGCACTTTTTTATTTAAAGCTAAGAGTGAAAAGGCTTGTATAGAAAATGAGGTCTGAATAAGGATTTATATGTAGTGAGAGGCCTAGATGAAAATGGCTCCTGAGGGGCCGGGGGCAGAGAGAAGAAAACTGCAATGTGACTTTCGGGGGGGTGGAGTAGGCTGGTGGGGAGGATGGGTGATGCAGAGGAAGGAGCCATCAGAGTTTGCAGGCACTTGATAAGGTGCTGAAGTACAATGTGAGTGACGCAGGGCCTCCAGGGGTCTTGCAGGGATCACAGAGGCAGCGGCATGGGGAGGTCTGAGGCCCGCTCCCAGCAGGAGGGAGTCACGCACTTGAGGTTAGCAGTATGGGCCCAGCATGCTTCCGCTGCGCTACTCTGCTATCTGAGGTTAGCAGTATAAAAACTATTAATGAGGTCACGGGATAAGGGTTGTTCATGGGGGAATAGAAGCAGAACCTTGGGACCCGGGCACACAGAAGAGTAAGACCCAGTAAATGAAACAGACGAAGAGCTGTTAGGGGAACAGACAGCGGCACTCGCTTGGAAACCCCTGGAGGAAGAATTTCAAGGCAGAGATATTTATTTGGACACACATTCCATAGTGTGCCCAGCTGGGTGCTAGATGATGGTGACACAGCCATAGAGCAAACTGACACCATCTCACTGGTGCTCGTGATCTGGTGTGAAAGTGACATTGATAAGTAAATAAGGCGTTAAAATTGGGGTAAGTGTTAAGAAGGAAAAATAACTATAATGTGGGGTTACTGACAGAGGGAGGGACCTATTTAGACTAGCAGGTTAAGAACAGCTTCTGAGAAGAAATCAAATTTTCGCTGAGAACTGAAGGGTGAACATACCTTATTGAGGTGAAGAGTAAGGCAGAATATTCCAATCAGAGACAATGGTGCATCTCAAGGCCCTGGGGCAAAAGAACTGAGAGAAGGCCAGTTTGGCCAGTGAGGCAGGAGGGGAGAGTGAGGAGATGAGGCTGGAGATGGGGCAGGACCTGGTAGACCCCTTACTGATCTTGGTCTTTGTCACAAGACTGTGAGAAGTCATAAGAAGGTGGAGCTGTTTGATTTGGTTAGTTTTGCATTCTTGAAGAATCACTTTGTTGTTCAGAAAAGAATAGGGACGAGTGAGGCCCCTAGGGAAGCAGGCAGACATGTGAAGTGGCCTCAATCTCAGTTACTGAGGTGTGACATGATGGTGGCTGAGGATAGTCACATGTGGAGATGGAAAAACATGAGCGGACTCTGTGTTCTGGAGCTGCACTCTAAGGATTCGGCTGTGGGAGCTGGAGTCCTAGGGAAGGACGGCAGAACCGAGCCAGCACAGGGCACTCACTCCAGAGGGGAAGGAAAACAGCATCACAGAAAGAGGAGGCAGCAACAGCCCAGGAGGGCTTGTTCTCGTCATAGTAAAGGCTGGGGCCATCTCTAACGCACAGAAGAAGCCCGTGCAAAAGGAGGGGCTATACAGGCCCAGGAATGCAAATGGTACTTACAGGAAGGAAGGAACAGCTTGAGGAGAGGGAAGGCTGACTTCAAAGATAGTGGATTTTACCAGGAGTAGAGTTCCTTTACCTCTGGGACTGATTGGAAAATGGAAAGAGACTTGCCATCAGGAGTCCTGAGCCTCATACCAATCAGCCACCTACTAGCCCTGTGAGCTCAACCAAAGCACTTCTGCTGAGTCTCAGCCTCGTCCTCCAGGAAATGAAGGGGCTGGCCCAATGGCTGCTTCAGGGTGACCTTAGCAGACACCTGGGGGTCCTGCAGGGCTGCTGCAGAAAGAGACCACTTCCACCTCTTTTACATGTTGGCTCCTATGTGAGATTTCATAGAAATAAAGCATCTATCACTTGATAACTGCAAACCACAGATCCAGGTGGTACCTAAGGGCCTCTCCCAGCTCTCAAAGCTATAAAGTAAATGTGGAGTATAAAGTAAATGTGGAGTCAGCCTGCAGAACAATTCGACATATTTTTTGGCAGGCTCTGTAACCTGGAAGCACTGAAAACAGGCAGTGGTGTGAACCAGGGTGGGAATTTGCCAAGCAGGCCCAATAGAAGGCCCAGGCAGTGTGAGAGTCTGCGTAGTGTGGATGATGACACTGATGTGACCATGGGCCATGCTGAGAACTGGACATCAAGTCTGACATTAGCCTGGGAGCCCGGGGAGAGCGAGTGATTGGGCAGGCCCAGTGCCAGCAAAGACGGGCTCGTGAGCGAGCAGGTAGGATGATGAAGGAGGAGATTCTTGTCAGAGAAGTGGAGCAGCTGAGGTCGGCGCCCAGCACCTGTAGTGACAAGGTCCAGGGTTTGGTCGTTCTAGTAATGACAGCTGTGGGGGTGCTGCAGTTGTGGAATCAAGGTTGAGCCAGACATGTGTTGACCTGGATGGTGACTACAGCGCTATCTGATTTATGTTAAAGGCAAGTTGGGAGATTCAGGGAAATACTGTTTCACACAGCAGGTAGTCAACATGGGGCTCATTAGGAAGGGGAGAGAGGCTGAAAATATAAATAGGTCCAAAGAAGTTCAAATATCTGTCAAATAATGACAAATTAAAACTGAGTAGGCAAGACAAAAAGAGTTTTGGTTTGTCTCTAATTTTGAACCTCAATATCAACAAAGAAAATCATGGTTTCCTAGTTTTGTCTTGGAGACCTGGGCAGAGAAAGTATCTTGGAGTGGATGAACTCCAGGTACATCCCAGTGGGGCTGTCATGATGGTCTGTGTGTTAGATACTAACGTTCTCCACCGCCCTGCTCTTTAAGGATCCCTTAGAACACTGGGACAGTTTTAGGAAGAGAGAGAAGGGAAGGGGAGGGGAGGGGAGGGGAGGGGAGGGGAGGGGAGGGGAGGGGAGGGGAGAGGAGGGAAAAGGCTGCTGAGCAATGGCGTCCCCCTTTTTCATGAAGTGGGACCCTACTGTTGACTCACACCTATACTGAAAAACTGGAGGAAACAAGACATTCAAGCTTTACAAGAGTTCTAACCATGGCTCTCTAAGGGCTGGGGTTTTCCTTTGTCTCCAGACACGTGCTACTTGAGCAATACCATCTCCCTTCTCAAGTTGGGGCACTTAAGTAATGTACTTAAAAAGGGATGAATGTTTCAGACCCAGAAAGCCTAACATTAGGCTCACAATCTCCTGAGAACAGCAAAAACAACAAGGAAAATTAGTCTTCAAGTGTGGTGTCCAGGGTTATGCATCAGGACTTGTAACTGAGTGGAAAAGAAAGCCCTGCTCCGTTTCCTCTTCCTCAGAATGTGCCGGAATGCCAAGGGAGCGCACACGGCGGAGGCCATACCTAAACTCAGTCATGGTCCTCATGTCAAACAGTCCTCCTTAGCTGTGAGTGCCCGCACCCCAGTGGCATTTCCTTGGGAGATGTGAACACCCAGATTTTGCTTTCCCCATGTGGGAGTTTCTAAGAACCTACTTTGCTTATGACTCACTTGGACTGAGAGAGAGCCTTACGGGGAAGGGCCTGTGGTCTGCACTGAAAGGCACCTCCAAGACGTCACTGAGACATTTCTGAGACAAGGCCTGGGCCCAAGCCAGGCTCTGTGGACAGAGTCACAACACTACAGATCATGGTCACTTACATGGGCTTATGTTTACAACGAGGAGAGTCAACTGCCCAAAAGCAAGCGTCAGGAAGACCCTGAAGGTGCCCAGCTCAGCACATCCCTGCTGGAGAACAGACACCTGACTCCCCATCCCCCAGTTAGCACCTGAAAAACATTTGTTTCCCCCTTTAAACCATGGTTCTAAATAAAAAGGCTGCCCTGGGCTCCTGGTCCCCCTCCCACGCTTTGTTAACATGTGATTAAAGCCTCCAGCCCTAGCAGGCAGCTTTGGGAGGCGGGAAAAGGTTCTTAGCTAACGGTTCAGAGCAGAAAAGGCACTTGGCTCGGATTCTCAGGGCCCCAGAGATATAATTATCTCATGCTCGATGGCTTTGCCACCTGTCACATCTTCTGGTTTAAGTTTTTTCATACAAAATAACGAGAGGGGTTGTGTTCTTGCTGTACGACAGAGCTTGCTTCGTGCTAAGCTGGGACAATGCTGGCTTGTAGCAGTTGCCTCCCAACCCCCGCCCCTATCCTCTCTCTGCATCTCTCTTTGTCTCTCTACTGCCATCTCCGTCCCTTTTTCACCTCTGACTTATATTCTGCATATTTCCGCATGTCCATCTGAGCATGCTCACTCCACCTACAGTCTCTCCCGTAATTGCTCCCTCAATGCCAAGGCCTTTCTGACACATTGCCTTCAATTTTGTCTCAAGCGCTTGCATTGTCCCCCTCTGCCTGCCCCCTCTCCACCTACCTATCCCCCTCCCTTCTGCCGTCCTGCCCCCCCCAAACCTCCCCCTTCTCCCAGCCTGCTTCCATCCAGCCTCCCATGGACTATCCTATGTGAGCCAGGGAGTGTCGGCCTCCCTTCAGTGGACCCCGCCCCCATATGGTGACACTGGGAGTCAGCCACCAGCACATCTGCCCCGTGCTTCTGCCCCAAAGACCCCCAGGTCTTCAGGGCTGCCCGTGCCTGTCAGCACGCTGGCTTTCCCCTCAGGACCCATGGCTGTTTCTGTAGGCCCAGTTTGCTGCCCTCGGGCCAGGGCTGTAGTAGCCTCTCGGGTTCCAGCTGGCTCCTTCTGCTCATCTTCACTTGATACCCAGTGTTGGCCAGGCTCCTGTGCAGAGAGCAGTGGGGTCTACGCCGACACATTCCTGCCCGGGGCTCTGGCTGGTGAGATCCTCCATCTGCACCAGAGGCCTTCCTGGCCTCCATGGCTTTCCCAAGGTGCAGCATTCCTAACACGCTCACCCCATGGAACCTGCTGGGAGACACTGAACACCTGAGAACACAATGCTCTCCCTCTCTACTTAGGAGATACTAGGTTTGTCCCTGGGGCCAGCCCCCCATGTCCACGTGCAAGCATACAAACGCAGCAGGAGATGCTGACAGATAGGCTTCTCTCTCTCTGGGCTTGTTCTAAGTCACACCAGTGACACGTCCGTCCAGGGCCCATATGTTTGATGCCAACTGGGGGCATCAAACTTCTCGGGCATCACTGAATGTCTCTGACATGGAAGAAAATGTGTGTGTCGTTGCTAACATCTCCTTTTTCTCTTCCAGCCGCCGGATCTCCAAGTCAAAGTTCAGGTGAGTGAGACACACTCTTCCTTCCGACCGCAGCTGTACCCCAACCCCCTGGGGGGCCCATCGCTGTACCTTCCAGGTGGGCAATAGAGGGAGGGCTATTCTGCAGAGGAGGTAACTGCTCTCTTTTGCATGGCTGTCAGGAAGAGGCTTTGGGACCAGATCAAGCCAATAATCCAAGGACTGATATTTGTTGAATGAGCTTTGTCAGTGTTTTCGGCAGCACCATCCCCAGGAGTTTGTGAGACCTAGGCGTCTCCCTCTCTTATAAGATGAAGTCCAGTTAAAAATAATATAACGTGACACTTGCTACTATTCTCCATACTTCCTGTTCATGAAACCCAGTGCGGCGTGAACTTGAAGGATTATGGGAAACACACAGTATCGCAACACTGTCTGTTCCAGAAACTTCCTCAGGAACTTCTGCCCCCTTCTGCCTTTCCAGGCGCACCTCCCATACTTCCCTGCACAAAACTTTTGTTCCAACCACGTGGAACTTCTTGCATTTACCAGAATGTTCCCTGTCCTCTCATACACTGAGGCCCGCATGGAGTCTTTCTTCTACCTGAATCGCCGCGCCCCCTGCCTTCATCTGGAGAACTCAGACTTTTGTTAAGAACCTCCAATACGACCACACCTATGACATCTTCTGCAAATGCCCCAGGGGACATAACTCGCCTCCGTCCATTCCCACAGTGCTTTGCTCATACTTCTCGCACAGCACTTGCCATACTGCACACCAGTTACAGGCTCATGGGCCTGTTTCCTCCAATAGGCTCTGCCTGCCTCCGAGGTATTACTTCCAGAGCCTCTGTCTAGCTAAGTGCCTATCCAGTGGTAAGCTGTTTGTACATGTGTGCTGAATGGATGAATGGGTGGATATGTGGAGTGGGGATGTGAATTGACTCCCACAAAGCTTGTACATGTCAAAAATATTGGTGGTTTATGTTTCATAATTGATCTAATCTTGTTTCCCTAGCCTCACCTACTGTGTCGCAGGAGCATAAATAACACTGAATTTCAGTCCAGCTGGGTAAATGTAGCCCAATGCTGTATTTTAAGTAGTTCCTTAAGATAAAATGTTCAGTCTCTCATATTTCCTTTTCCCAGTTCCTCTCTAGCCTGGAATCTGGATGCAGGGCACAGGGGACTTCAGAATCCCAGGAAGTAAATAGGGCTTGTGAGGACTGGTCCCGGAAGGCCCCTGGGTCTGAGCCTAGTCTGAGCTGCTCCCTGCTGAGGTGCAGCAGGTCCGTCTGGTTTGGGCATCCACCACTGGAATCTATGCCCCCATAGTTGCATCTGATCTTGAAATCTCCATCTGTGTTCTCTGACTCCCAAGCTCTATTTGTCCACTGACGTTAGTGTCTGCACACCTCGTGTGAACACACGGATACCGCCCGGTCCCTCACACGCCATGAACGAGCCACGGGGACCCCAGGGCGCTAAGGGAACCCACCTACCCGCCTCCCCCACTGTCTCCGCACCAGCCTGGACAAAGCTCTAAGCCAAAGGGGGTCATTCTCCCGGGGCCTGAAGACCGTATACTACACCCAGTAGAGGCTGCTGACTAGCCCCAACTTCCCCGAGCCTCCTCAGGACTATCTGGGTGCTTCTAAAGCAAACCTCTAAGCTCTTGAGGCTGGACCCCAAGGACCCTGGTGTCTGGCTCCGCCTCTGCTTCTGACACCTTCTTTCTCCAATATTCCAAGGAAACTGGAAAATGCAGGTTTTTCTTCCCTTCCTCTTTCTCTCATGCCAAGACCTCCTTTATATGAAAAATCTGGGGCCCAGTCTACCAGGCCTCACTCTTAGTACATGAAAGAGAGCTCAAGAAATGTAAAAGGCCTTTCTTACAATAAGGAATTTTGCAACATTTGGGGCTCACTGTTCAGAATAGGATTTAAACAACTATGGAACAAATGATTCAGAAAGTCTCTTACAACTTGAAGGGAGTAATTAGATAACCTGTTGGAGTTCCCAGATCTCAACTTAACAGAGATCTGAAGTGGACCCCACGGGGTTCTCAAATTTTGGAGGACCATCTCACCCCATATTCAGTGAAATGTGTCTCCAACATTACCTTTACTTCTGCCATCCCATCAGCAATAAGACACATACCCAAATTTGCCCCAATCTCTACTAATCCATTTTAAAGTTACTTATGTACAATATAATTCAATGTAATGATTTTCTGTGTTGCTTGTTCTCCATTCTGTTAAAGAATGGATAGAATCTTACCATGGCCACCAGAAAGACCCTAAAGTGTCCACCATTTGGTGTTGTCTACTATTCTAGATGCCTGTCAAAGATGACGTGCCAAGCACACTTTTTTTAGGAGCACTGCCCTCTCATAGCCACCCTGATCCCTGGGTCACAAGATGCCCGGGGCTCTCAAGGCTTGTCTTCAACAAGGACTTACTAAGTCTGCGTAGAGTTTGTCTCCACTGTTCTACCAACCTGTCAGCAAACGTTCTTACCATGTGAGACAGACTGCACTAAGGACTGTGGATCTGTGCCAGGCACAGTCCCTTTCCTTCAAGGACCTTATGGTGTCACTAGAGAGGCAGGAACCATGCAGTAAAGGGTAACTGGCACCCAAAGGAAAATGGAAGTCGCTTCCTCTGGGAACCTCTGCTGGTCGTCCCTGACTGGCAAGGGTGCCCTTTGATGAGCTCCCTGGCACCACTGCTAAGCCCACCTGGGCACAGAGCATGCTTGCTTAGTGGTCTGTGTCACCCCATGAGTTTTATGCCGACCAAGACCATGTCTCTCATGTCGACGTTGAATACCTTGTACCCAGCTCATGGTAGGTGTTTAGTAAATATTTATTGAATGTATAACTAAAACGAGTAATGCAGACCATAGCATGACAGCAGTTCCGAGTCTGGGAAGACTAGAAAAGTTCACCACGGAGAAGCTGGGATGGACAAGACATAGAAGGGGCAGATGCTGAGAGTTGGAGGGAGAGTCCATGTAGATGGAAAGGCAAGAGCAGAGACCAGTATTGGGAAGAAGTAAGGGGCACCCGGGGTGAGTGAGCAGAAATCTCCCATGGGAATGCAGCGAGACAGAAGTTTGAAGAAGTAGATTACACACATTCATATCCATCCTTCTCTCATGTCTACATATGGGAAGTTCTATTTCTAGAGCAAATGACTTTTCCAGCTAGTGTGAAGGGAACATGAATAGCAGGCACATTTCTCCTCCCTGTTTTATCATTTAATTTCTATATCCTCCATACATATGTAAACACAAATAAATTTACACATTCTAATAAACCATTACATTTATTATACAGTAGAAAGCGTTGCCAGGAAACCAGTTGTCAAGCAAAGCTATATTTTGAAGAGTGGGAGGTATATAATTATCTTTAAATACTTTTTCTGGATAGTAATGAGCCCCACCCCCACCCCAGCCCAAACCCATGTGACTCCCCTGAATGGCTGTGCACAGGATCAGCACAGCTCAGCAAGTACTAGCCCGTCTATGGCAGCCACTCCATCTGGGGTTGAGCAGAGCAGTTCCAGACCCAGGGGACAGACCTGACCATGTGGCATCCCACAGCCACTACGCTGAACGTGGAAAGAGGAGCTAAATCCAGTTCTTCGCGTTAAACTGACTCCAAGTCAGCTCCTACATACTGTGAAAGAATGCAGACTTGATTCCTTTGGACTTTGAATAACAAGTATCAGTGATTTCTGTAAGATGGTATCTATTTAAAACATATTCTTTGAAACTACAATGTAAGCTATTTAAGATCAGATATGAGTTTGTCCTGAAAGTTCATTTTTCAGTGGAAAAAAAATGTGTTACCAAGTTTCTCTACAATATTACTAATCACAATAACAGGAAAGAAGCTGAGTCCTGTTCAGGCAAGATAAGACCCCTCAGCAGCGAGGTCAGGCCACCTCCAGGGATCCTGCTCACTAAGACCCCTTGTCCCCTTCTTTTGCCCCTCCCTGCACTCTTCCCTATCCTTACTCTTACCCAGAGTGTCTGTAGCACGTAAGTGTCCCCAAGTGCATTTGGAAACCATAGTTTTATGACACTGAGGCATTGCTTGTCTATGTAGTGAATTTCCCCAAGTAGCAGGTAAGTTCCCACAAAGGCTTGGTGCTCACTGGAGAGGGCATTCCAGCACCTACCTGACCACAGTGATGGAAGGCTCAGAAATGAACACTACCCAGTGAAACTCTTCTTCCCTCCCTGTTCTGCAAGCTACAAACTAAGTTCTCCCTGCAGTTCTGAGGAAACCATGCCCTTCATAAATAGACTCCTCACTTTTCTAATCTCATCATAGATATTAGCAAAGGTTTGATAACAGGAATTTCCACCAACAGAAGATAGAAAAATGACAGAGTAGAAACACAGATGAAGTCAAGCTATCCCAAAAGGCAGTCTGGGGTGGGTGGAAGGATCCATTACGGCAGAGATCTACCTCCCTGGAAACTTAGAATACAGATATGAGTACAGATTTGCACGGACAATTGCTCCAAGATTTGGCTTTGTTTCTACCCCACGCACACACTTCTTTATTATCCAAACCTTCTTTATTTCTCCCCTGTCTTCACCTATCTGGTGGGGCTCTTTTATGAACTGCCAGCACCTTAAATGCATTTCCTGAGCTGAGCACCCTACCGTTCTCCTCAGTGGGACCTCCCTGCCCACCTCACTGTCTCTCATTGTCTGTATCTGTACGGGTTGGAGGTGTCATCTCTCACATCACCCCAGCTAGAAATGTGGGTGGTCCCCTCCATACCTCTCTCTCTTGCCCTAGACCACAGTCAGGCTCAAAGGCCTAGTGATTCTGCCTCCAAAATTGGTGTCAACTCAGTGTCCTCTTTTCCACGTATGAAGCTGCTGTCTTCATCATCTCCAGCCTGGATGGCTGAAATGATATTCTTTATACTGCTCCTGATGTAGAAGTTGACAGAGTGGTTGTTTTTGTTGCTTGTTTGGCTTTCTCAAATCAAATCTCATCGTGTCATCCTCCCTCTCGAAGCCCTCAGCGTGGCCTCAGCCTCTCCCTCCAAAGCACCACTCCAGCATCCCTTTTCCTTCTCTCCTTTGCAGTGTCAACATTTGTTATATTTTGGTCAATGGAGCTACCAAATATAGCTATATATTTGCTTGTATCATGTGGATGAAATTAGAGATAAGCTTTAAACCCCTCCACCATAGAATTATAAAATATAACTTTCCTTGGAACCGTCTAATAACGGCTCTCAGCCATGGTTACACCTTAGAACCACCTGGGAAACTTTTTAAAACATACCAATGGGTTTTGGACTTTTTGTGTTTTGGGGGGTTTTGTTTGTTTGTTGTTTTATGTTTGTTTGTTTGTTTGTTGTTTTGTGTTTTAAAAATACCCAGGCCCTAGAAAATCGGATTTAATTAGTTTGGGCTTAGGACCTGGGTATTGGTGGGGATTCTTGGTTATGTTTTTAAGCTTTCCCAGGTAATTCTACGTGCAGCCAGGTTTGAGACTCCCAGATAAGAGTCCCTCCCTAACCAAGAGACCATGGGACCCTTATATGGGCTATGGCTGAGCTTCACGTGGCCATGTGCTGCCTGGACTTGTATATAGAGGTGTGCATACGTGTGGGCACCCCCTTTTTTGGAACAAAGGATCTAAACATTTATCAGATTCTCAAAAGATCCTGTAACTCCAAAAAAGCAAAGAACCTCTGATCCACATTCAGCCCTTAAAGGTGAGGCAGCATAGAGTGAGGGCAGGAGACGGGCTGGGAGAAACCAGGGCTGGTCCTGCCACTGTGCAATACTCGTTAGGGACTTCGCCACCATGGCCCTTAGCTTTCTCCTCCTCAAAATCAGGATAATGCCTCCTTGCAGAGTTATTTAAGGAATTAGGGAGAAGGCATGAGAAGTGCTTACTGTGGCACCGAGTCTACGTGAGGTCTCGTCAATGGTAACCATTACTAGTCCTAATACTACCATCACTGTAATAATACTCTTAATGCTTGCAGTGCTATTTCTATTACAATAATGCCAGTAGTATAAAATAAAAATATTCCCCATTTTTTGAGCACCTTCAGCTTTATGCTAGACAGATTATATGGTATTCCATCAATTCCCGCAGCAACTCTGTGAGGTTGGCCCTTTTCCCATTTCACAGGTAAGAGAACCGAAGCTTAGAAAGAAGTGGGGACATACCCAGGGCCACACAGCTAAGTGGTAGCACCTGGTTAACTTGATGAAAATCTTGCCTCCTTGCCACCCGGTTGCGCTGACCTAGTGAGGCCACCCAAGTTAGTTAAGAAGTGAAAGGAAGTCACAATTGTGCCTTTCAGATTGCAAGAAATCTGAATTTCACAGCCACCTCCTTCTCTCCCTGGCCCCTTCGCAGCCGCTACTGGCGCCGGTGGAATCGGTTCTGCAGAAGGAAGTGCCGTGCTGCAGTCAAGTCCAACATCTTCTACTGGCTGGTGATTTTCCTGGTGTTCCTCAACACGCTCACCATTGCCTCAGAGCACTACAACCAGCCTCACTGGCTCACGGAAGTCCAAGGTGAGAGGCAGCCCCTGGCTACTCTAGCCGCCTCAGCCCTGAATCCCAGGGAGGGAACAGCCACAGGCAGAAGGAGGATGGGAAAGCAGCCAATGGCCACTGTTTTTGGCAGTCGCCATGCTGGGGACACCAAGGGCCTGGCAACCTGCAAGCCCACAATAAAATGCATGAACAGATGTGGCTCCCTGCTGGGTCCACACTATCTGCCTGCCCCAATGGTCACTGTTGGGTCCAAGTGACAAGGACACATGCTGCAGCCTGTTTGGCTATCTCAGATCTTTGGCTGCCAGCTTCCCAAGATTTTCAATACTTCAGGCTTTCTTATTGCCTCCAGGTATATCTGGAGGTAAGTCCAGATGGGCTTGCTGAATATGTGAGGAGGAGGTGAGCAAAAAGGCAGGGAGAGGACAGTGGTGGCTGAGCACAGGGAGCTGTCCCCAATGGGTACTTAGTTCCCATGCCCTTCCCTGCACCCCTAGGAGAGGACCTCACTAGCCAGCACCTCAACACCACTCCTGGGGAGTCAGGCAGGTACAGGGGCTGCATTCTAGAACCCGGGACTGTGGCCAGTATGGCAGGAAGACTCGCATGGCCTGTCTTCACCTATTGGCTGAATGGTTTGGACAGATTACTCGTCTGTCTGGACTTGGCTTCTTATCGCTGATGAATGGGCCTGATAGCAGTGATTCCTACTCCAGAGCTGCTCTGAGGAGTAAAGAAAATGAGGCAAAGCGTTTGATGCGTGGTCAGTACAGTAGATCCCCCCATTCACAGTTTCACTTGCCAAGGTTTCAGTTACCTGCAGTCAACAGTAGTCTGAAAAGATTAAATGGAAAATTCCAGAAATAAGCAATTCATAAGTTTTAAAATTGCATGCCATTCTGAGTAGCGTAGTGAAGTCTCATGCCATCCTGCCCCATCCTGCCTGATGTGAGTCCTCCCTCTGCTCAGCGTCTCCGTGCTGTATCCGCTCCCCACCCGTTTGTCACTTGGTAACAGTCTTAGTTATCAGATCGATCGTTGAGTATCCCAGGGCTTGTGTTCAAGTCACCCTGATTTTATTAATAATAGCCCCAAATCGCCAGAGTAGTGATTTGGCAATTCAGATGTGCCAGATAGAAGTCATAAAGTGTTTCCTTTAAGTGAAAAGGTGAGTACAGTATAGTAAGTTGTTTTGAGAGAGAGAGAGAGAGAGAGAGAGAGAGAGAGAGAGAGACCACATTCACATATATGGTCATAATTGTTCTACATTTTATTAGTTATTGTTGTCAGTATCTTACTGTGCCTAACTTATCAATTAAACTTTATCATATATATATGATAAAACACTTTACATATATATGTATCTAAGGTTTGGTACTATCCAAGTTTTCAGGCCTCCATTGGGGGTTTGGAATGTATCCACCACGGATAAGGGGGACTGCTATACTCGATAAATATTTATTGTGATTTTAACTCAAAACCCCTTTCCCATCAATTTTGGTCCTCTGGTTGCAGTGGATAGTAGAGGTGTCGTGGCTGAGAAGGGAGCATGTGGGGTTTTTCTCGGTGCTGAAAATTGCTGTGCTTCCTGTGTCCTCCCCCATCCTCCTGCCGCCCACCTGTGTGGCCCCACCCCCCTCCTGGCCCCCAGACACGGCCAACAAGGTGCTGCTGGCCCTCTTCACTGCGGAGATGCTGCTGAAGATGTACAGCCTGGGCCTGCAGGCCTACTTCGTGTCCCTCTTCAACCGCTTCGACTGCTTCATCGTATGCGGGGGCATCCTGGAGACCATCCTGGTGGAGACCAAGATCATGTCCCCCCTGGGCATCTCAGTGCTCAGATGTGTCCGGCTACTGAGGATATTTAAAATCACAAGGTACTTCCCCTCCGACATGGGATCAGGGAGGAGTTCTCCCGGAAGGCAGGGAGGCGGGAAGGCCCGGGTGGGAGAGCAGCTGCTGCTCCTGGCTGGGTCTGTCCTCGCTCACAGACAACGGAGTGGAGCTCTCGTCCATTTAGACGGCAGGCGTACCATTACCGTTGCACATCTCTCGGCTGCTAACGCCAGAAACTCCGCTCATTGCTGTAAATGAACTAGGGGTTTGTTCATCACAGAAAGGAAGTCCAGAGGTGGGCAGCCCAGGTGGCTTCAAGAAGGCACTGGGGACCCAGTGTCCTTCTGTCATTTGCGTGGCCAGCCTGAGGCCTGCCTTCCACCCCAAGGTCCCAAGGTGGCTCCTAGAGATTCCGCCATCATGTTCAAATTCGAGGCAGGAAGAAGAGAAGGCAGGGGGGCAAAGAGGACACCCATGCCACTGAGACAGCCCCTTGCAGAGCTCCCCCGAAATCTCACCAAAATCTCACGGCCCCCACAGCTGTGAGACAGATGTGGTCTTTAGCTGGGTGTGTGCTGCCGCCAATGCAGTCAGGATTCCCTAACTAAGAAGGCTCATGCCACAAGTGGCTTTCAGCCCTCCTTCCACACGTTCCCCCCTCTCCTTCTGTCCCTCCTCCCACGCAAAGACTAGTCTTCCTAACTCTCCAGGTGAAGCCGTTATTCTCACATAGAGGACAGGCCGGGGACGGGGAGCGGGAAGCGTGTTCTTGGACAGTAATTGTCGAATGTGTTGTTACACATTTTGGATGATGCAATCAGTTTGTTGGATCACAACCATCATTTTTAAACAGCTTTATTGAGATATAACTCACATACAAATAAATTCACCCCTTTAAAATGTACAATTCAATTTATATAGGTACTCACAGTTTTGCAACCATCACCACAATCTAGTTTTAGAACATTTTCATCCCCCCAAAAAGAGGCTCCATGCCCACTCCTCATGCCCCCGACCTTCCCAGTAATTTACTTTCTATCCCTATAGATTTGATTCTTCTGGACAATTGATCTAAATGAAACCATACAGTAATGGTGTTTGGTGTCTGGTTTGTTTCATTTGGCATAATGGTTCAAGTTTCCCCCACTTTGTAGCATGTGCTTCACTCCTTTCTATGGCTGATAATATTCCACTGTATGGATGTGCATCCCGTTTTGCTTACCATTCGTCCGTTGGTGGACATTTGCTTTATTTCTACCTTTTGGCTACTGTAAATAATGCAGCTATGAAGCATTGATGTTCAAGCTTTTGTGTGGATGTGTTTTTTCGTTACTTTTGTATATATACTTGGAGTAGAATTTCTAGGTCATTTGATAACTTGATATTTAAGATTTTGAGGAAATGTCAAACTGTTTTCCAAAGAAACTAGGCTATTTTACATACCCACCAGTAATATGTAAAGCTTCCAATTTCTCCACCTTCTCATTTTTAATGAAAGAATGAAATAGCATAGGAAAACATCAGAAGGCCTCATATGACTGTACACATTGTTTCATAAAAAGCTTTGAGATATATATCTGAGTTGCATTATATATTTCTCACTGTGGGCTGTGGCCAACCTTCGAGGAACATATCAGACCACCTGGAGGAGAGGGGAGTCAAACTATGACCCCAGAGAGATAAGCCTCCTATCCTGAAGAATCTCTGCTGTGGGAGCCTGGCTGGTACAGGAGCACGGAGACCAGCAACTGATTGTGTTGGGAAGGGAGGGGGGGAGTATCCTCCATTCAGGACCTGGGTTAGCCGCCGCCTGCTCAGAGTTCTGAGTGTGAGTGAGGGAGTCGCTCGGGGCCTACACGGCACTCCAAGGTGCTACTGTTCTTGTCAGTTACTTCTCATCTCAGCAGCCACCCCATGCACTCTGGTTCCTGTGGTGTTGTCTCAGGCCAAGTGGGAAAAGGCATTTGAGTGTTCAGTTCAGGGCCGGGCACAGACACACAACAACTGGAGCATTTATTAATATTAATCTAATTGTCATTGTTATTAGGAGAAGGAAGGAGAGAAGAGCTAATGGTGGGCTACACATACACACTCTCTTCCTTTTATTTGTTGATCCACCATGTACATACTATGTGCCAAGCCCTGCAGTGGGACTTGGGAAAGGTTTAATATCAGACAACGGACTCAATATATGCAAGTTTAAATCCACAAGTTTAACACTCCTAAGTAACAACCCCCTGCCTTGCCTCCCCCCCCCCATTAAAAAAAGCACTCTTCCTGAATGCCCTGAATACCTTGGCATTACAGAAAAGTTCTGGTTTAAAATAAAAGTAGTAGAAATGCACTAACAATCATTGTTAACAGGCATCAGTGCTACTCTGTGCCAGACAGTGTGATTCGAATGCTTACTCGGTTTGTTCCATTACTCCTGACAATGACCTGTAAGAGACGGTGAGGACAGACTACTATCATTATTCCCATTTTGCAGATGAGAAAACTGTGCTTAGAGAGTTAAGCCACTGGTCCAAGGCCACACAAACTGCTCAGGGGCGAAGCTGGGATTGAAAGGCAAGTCTGTCTGCCCGACTTCAGGACTGACTTCAGGTCTGTGCAGTTCATGACCATGAACTGCAGACGTGATGGCTAGACTGTCCTGTTGTCTATTTCCCTGAGGCAGGACTGTAGGGATTTCTAGCATGCCAATTTTTGTTGTTAGATAATCGCTGAATCTCTTTCTCCTCTTGGGGTCTGGTAAAAGCTATTTTTAATTTGGAATTTCTAGTGCCTCTTAAATAATTCTCAACAGTTCATGTGTTTGGGTTTTGTTTTTGTTTGTTTTTTTAATTCCTATAGAAAAGAATCTTTGCTCCTAGATATCATCATAGCATCTTAACATTCTATTTTTATTCAACAACTTATCTATTGCTAATCTGAAACTATTGCCAAGAAATCATTTTTTTAATCTGTCTTTATCAGAGAGCTTCCCATAGTCCCTCCACAAGAAAGATAGGCGTTATTTTCAGATCTCTACAAACTCTATAAACAGAATAATTTCATTATCTCATTGGAAGCACTTTGGCAAAGGCCGCAATCTTCCTGTTTTCCAAGTCTCCAATCCCTCTGAGGGCTTTTGGAAAACAACAGAAAGGCTGACCGTGCCGGGGAATCCCATGCTCCCGCTGACCTTTGTCTCCAGCACACTCCAGAGACCAAGAAAATGCCTAAAATATGGGCTGGGAGTGGACATTGGGGTCCCTGGAGACGGGTCATCTGTGCATGATCCTGCCATCAGACAAGTGTCTTTCTCCCTGTTCTTTTAAAATCTCTGGGAGAATACTTTGCGGTGTATCACTGCTATTTTTCACAGTGTATTCTGAACCAGTGATTGTGACTCCCAGACTTCCTTGAGTTCGTTAGGAGAGCTCACTGCAGACCCCACCATTAGAGAGTGTGACCAGCAACTCCAGACAGTACCGTGCTGGAGGTCAATGACCTGCCTCACTTTGAGAAACACCGGCCTGATTCTCTGCTGCTGTCCTTCATCCACTTTCTTGCCTAAAAAGTTGTCCCTTTGTATATTCTTACATCTTGATTCTTCTGTCTCCACTCTCTTCATGGCTAGCCCCTAACCATGTTAAGATTGTACTTTTGATCGTTCTTGACTGAGAATACACATAATGATAAAGACCTACTATGACTCCAGCAGTTTTTAAATTAATGTGAATTTTGTTAATGCCTATACACCTGTGTACATTTGAAAGGTGATAATGTAAATTCAACACAGGCTATTTATTTAAAGTGCTATAATGCGTGGTGTATGCACGGATTCATGGATTCCATCCTATCATTCCAAGCTGCCCTTCCCACACCCAGGGCCTGTGGTCTAAGAGTTGGGAATACTGATCAAAACTAGTTGTCCTCAACCATGACGTCATGACACAACAGTATGTCCAGAGTAGTTGAACAGTGTGTGGCAGGTAATTTGCTATTGCTAAGAGCTAAAATACCAAAATTTGTGAATGGTTTCTTTTTTTTTTTTAATAAATACAAATAAATCCAATATTGTTCTTGTATCCCCATTGGTCACATGACTTCCCAAAAGCTTTTATAAATGGGCAAGGACAGGGAGGACTTATAAGGCACCAGAGCTGCCTGAAGGAAGTCTTTGGTATATGATGAATATGAGTATCGCATATGATGAAAGTGATTATTATTAGCATGCTTGCAGTTTTTTCTGTTTTGTGAAAATATGAGAATGCCTTAGGAAGTATACTGTGTTTATGAGTATCATCCATCCTATGGGTCTCATAAAAAAATTTTTTAAAACTAGACTGTAAGTCGGCTGATTACTGGGTATTTATAGTACTGTGAGTGGGAGGTCCAGGACAGGAAAGAATAGGGAAGACAACATTCCAACCTCAGTGAGAGCGGAGGCGTGCGTGCATGCGGTCAAAATCTTTGTCATCTCTGGGTAAATTACCCATGACAGTGGGCCTTCCAGCCATCTGAGGGATTGGGTTCTTTCTCCTACCTTGAAGCTTTATGAGGACCTAAACATTGCTGAGTTTCGATATCTAGTTTGTTTACTCTTTGTCAGCCCAGCCTGACATATGGCAGAAGAAGAGTTTCAGTTATATTAAATCTGGATACGATTCCAATTTACTAATTGCATCTCATTTTTCATATAATTGGTTTTTAAGTGCACCAAAATCCCTCCAGCCCTTGCTGCTTTCCACCTTAAACCTTAAATCCCGTTCTTTTTCTTACTGTTCTCTCCTGTAGCTCCCTTCCCAAGCCCTAAAATGTGAAATGGAGCCAACTCAGTACAGATAGACCTCCTGGTGAATCGTAACCACATGTGGGGCTCCACAGCGCCCCACGGGGAGAGCCTTTGCAGACCCTCCAGGCTCTAAAAGTCGCGTTTCCCTGCCAGCCTGTGGCCACGAGCATCAGGTCCAACCCCACACCACACCACCCTCCCCACTACCTTCTAGCCCCCACTCTTCTCAGGGCCCACAGAGGCTCAGTGCTAATTAAGGGCCATTATTATAGTGGTATATCTGGCATCTGCCCGGTTCCCAGGCCAGGGTCTACGGAGAGGGCAGCTCAGACTCAAATGTCTACACAGTGGCTGTCATGAAGGGTGGTCGTTCTCTGGAAGCGTGACTGGGATCACCTGGGGATTAAGAAGGCACAGGTGAGGATGACGTGAGTGTGCTCCCTTCATCACCCTGACAGATCTGCTACCGGGGCTGACTAGGGGACACCAAGCGGTCCAGAAGCTCAGGGGGGCACCCTCCTGAGGCAAACCCAAGGTCAAGGGCAGACCACCTTGCCAGCTTCACCCAGTCACACTCCCCCACGCAGGCTCTGTTCTTAGTGTGATTGAGGTCTCTAATGCAAACAGGGAAGGCAAGGCCTTTGGAGTTATCATCCAAGTCAGGATTTGACACATAAAATGTACCTCCCCCACAAGGAGGGGCAGGGGCAGGTGTCAGCCACAACTAAACTGGTAGATCTGGCCCCGAGCTCCAGACTTCCCAGACCTTAACCGTGACAGTCTAGAATTCTCAGTTTTGGCTCCCCCTGGCTCGGTATAGGTCCAGTTCAGGCTGCTGTCATCCCTCTAGGCCCTATTGTGTCTTATGGGACCAGGGCCCAACTTCACTGAATCGATGGTCCTTGGACACCTACCTAGATGTCCCCGTGGCTGGCACAGGGGAGGCGAGGGCAGGCTGAGCTTCTCACTGATGAACCTACCAGCTTCCCCAGGTTATTGCCCGTGACCACATTCCTTCTCCCTCGCCTCCCCCACTCCCACTGTTGGAAATGGTGCACAGAAGCCCACATCACACAGATTCACTGCATGAAATGTGCTTTATAAACACCTACCAACAATACATCACTGTCACCAACACAAAGAGGATTTTTTTTACCCCTCAGAACAAGAACAGTTGGGACATGTATAAATTTAGTCATGACCCTGTCTGGAGCAGAGGGGAAGGGTGGAGGGAGCATTCGCAAAGCTCTCAAAGCCATCAGCACTGTTATTGTGGAGATCTTTTATTTATAGCAAGCTTGCTGCTCTGCTCTACCTACAAGGTAAAGGTCCCAGCCCTGAGCTCTTTGAAGTGAAAGATTCACAAGCTGAAAGTCCCAGTTCAAGCAAGGCTCGGGGCCACTTGCTATGGGTGAAGAAAAAGGAGAATTCCACAGGACCCAACCCAGGGACAGACTCAGAGCAGAAGGATGGAGATACAAGTACCCTGAACACATGGTGGCAACTTAAACCAAGGGAGGCAGAGGGGAAGGTAACAGAAGTGAGGCTGGGCTCAGCAAGTGAGGGAATTCAGGTAACCAAGAAAATGATTGAGTCAAAAGCCCACACATGCACCTGACTCTGAGGAGAAAGCAGTGGGCTGGGTCTGATGGCCGACAGAGTGGACAAAGACACACTTTAATTCAGAGCCGCAAGAGGACTGAAAAGTAAAGTTGATCCCAAGGACAGCAGTGCAGGTGGAGTGTGTGAAGGTGGGGGCTGAGTCTTTAGAACTGGCCTGTGCTTCGGGGGCTGAGTCCCCAAATTCTGGTTATAGACGTTTGTGCATGTGGAAACATGTATTGTTCTGAAGAGAGAGAGCTTAATTTTCCTCAGTTCCTCTGTGAGGGGCCAGACATGAAATACTTTGTTCTGCGGTTGCTTGCTTTTCTCCAAAGCTCTTTTTTTGTTTGTTTGTTTGTTTTGGGGGGGAGAGTTTTATAGTTTTAATAAATTAGGATGAAAGCCTCAGTTGATTGTGAATATGCCATTAACCCCTCTAGTTTACCACTAGCTAATGTTTCTAAAAAGGAGAGTGATTCTGGGACGTGGCATTGCCAGAACTTCAGGCCATAGTGGTAACAGCCATCAAGAATCAGATTGACATTAGGGGGACAGAGTCTGAGGACCTGCAAAGCTATCAGCCGTTTGATTTAAATGGTATTCCATGTCGCCCTACCCGGAGGCTGCCACCTGGCCCCTACGAATCTCAGTATTAACGATGATGAGGTCCCCAGTCTACCCTGCTGTAAGCCAGGCATGCCAGCCCCAAACCCAGCCCCTGTCCTCTGAGCCCTCTTCTGTCCTAGCCACTCCACCACTTCAGCAAGCCCTTTGTCGCAGTCTTTAGAGGGCACAGGAAAGCTCTCTGACCATGTGCCCTCGACTCAGCAAGCTGGTACCCGCATGATGCCAGGCCACAGGAGCAAACGTCCAGGTAGCAGGCCAGCCACGGGCAGCCCCCTCCTGCCCCTGTGGAATGGAAAGCAATGGGTTTGAGGGCCAACAGCATGATCTCCAGTTGCCTTACCCGCCTCTTACCTATGTGACTGGTCCAACGCGCAGTGTCTGTTCAGCCAGGTGTTTTTCATAAGGTGGGTGGGCTGGTGGACCTGGCCCGTGGACCTGGCTCCAGTTGGTCTCTTAAACAAAGGCTGGCTCATTCCCTCAAGCCCGCGGACTTTGATTTGGTGGGAGCTCTTCCCAAAGGGACATACACGTTCATGGTGCTCTTCTGGAAATCCCACCCCAAGGGCTTCAGAGCCACAGAAACCCTATTTTCTGTCGGGCAAATGGATACATAATAGTTTCTTTCTTTCTGTTTTTTTTTTTGTACTGAGGTATAATTGACATATAACATTATATTAGATTCAGGTGTACAACATAATGATTCAGTATTTGTATATACAGTCGTCCCCCTTGTCCATGGTTTCTGTTACTGGCAGTCAACCTCAGTCTCAAAATATTAAATGGAAAATTCCAGAAATAAACAGTTCATAAATTTTAAATTGCACGCTATTTTGAGTAGGATAATGAAATCTCTGCCGTCCGCTCTGTCCAGCCCAGGATGTGAATCATCCCTTTGTCCAGCGCCCCACGCTGCATCCATCCCCCACCCGTCAGTCACTTAGTTGCCGGCTGGGTTATCAGATCGCCTGCCGTGGTACCGCAGGGCTTGTGTTCAATC
The DNA here is from genome assembly GCF_057876585.1 of Rhinolophus sinicus. NCBI lineage: Eukaryota > Metazoa > Chordata > Mammalia > Chiroptera > Rhinolophidae > Rhinolophus > Rhinolophus sinicus. The sequence continues at coordinate 92,955,225 of NC_142501.1, forward strand.
CACCCTTATTTTCCTTAATACATAATGGCCCCCAAAGCTTGAGAGTGGTGATGCTGACAATTCAGATATGCCCAAGAGAAGCTGTAAAGTGTACTTATGCATAGGAAAACAGTATATTTAGGGTTCAGTACTATCTGTAGTTTCAGGGATCCTCCGGGGAGATATGGGGGGACTGCTGTATTATGAAATGATACCACAATAAGTCTAGTTAACATCCATCACCACACATAATTACATTTTTTTCTTGTAATGAGAAGATTTTTAAGGTTTGTTAGCAACTTTCAAGTGTGCAGTACAGTACTATTAACTATAGTCAACATGCTGTACATGACACCCCAGGACTGGTGTTTTTCTAATGGAAATGTGTGCGCCTTGGTCCTCCTCATCCATTTCACCCGCCCCCCCCCCCGCCCCCACCTACCCCATCCCCGCCTTTGGCAACCAACAATCTGTTCTCTTGCTACATAATCGTCTGACATGTGGTCTGGCAATGAAACAGTCAGAAATCTCAGAAACCTACCCACAGATTTAGGAAAAGAACTGATGTGGAGGAGATGCAAATAGCCACTCCTCGCTGTTGGGCAAAGTATGTGCATGCGAGAGGTCCCACCACCACCCCACCCTGCTCCCACCCCACAGAGAAGTGTCTGCGTAACCCCACGTCCTCTTGCCTTTCCCTCCAGTAAGTACAAATGAGTCATGTTTATAGTAAGATTCAATCATTCATTCAACAAAATGAATGAATGAATTCTCCTCCTTTGGGCCAGGCACCATTCTGAGCACTAGGGTTGTGAGCAAGCAGATGACCTCACATTCTGGTGGCGGGGGGAGAGTGGTAGTCAGAGGCCCGCTCTGGCAAGGGGACACTTGAGCAGAGGTCTTCAGGGACTGAAGGAGTGAGCTGTGCAGTTTTGGGGGAGCGCTCTGTAGAGAGCAGAGGCAGCAGAGGCCAGGGCAGGAGGGACAGTGAGGGGGCCAGTGGGCTGAAAAACAAGGGGCAGGGCGGGAGATGAGGTCCCTGATGCAGTGGGGGCCAATTCCGCACAAGCTGTTAGGCCTTGCAATGGAAAGCCTTTCGAGGGCTTGAAGCCAGGCTCAGGCTTTATGGGACATGTTTTTTGTTTGTTTGTGATTTTTGTTTGTTTGTTTTTAAAGATTTTATTGGGGAAGGAGAACAGGACTTTATTGGGGAACAGTGTGTACTTCCAGGTCTTTTTCCAAGTCAAGTTGTTGTCTTTTCCATCTTAGTTGTGGAGGGCGCAGCTCAGCTCCAGGTCCAGTTGCTGTTGTTAGTTGCAGGGGGCACAGCCCACCATCCCTTGCGGGAGATGAACCAGCAACCTTGTAGTTGAGAGCCCACTGGTCCATGTGGGAATCGAACTGGCAGCCTTCGGAGTTAGGAGCACGGAGCTCCAACCACGTGAGCGATCGCACTCGCCCTTATGTGACATGTTTTAAGGGGGCCTCCTACGGCTGTGGTGTGGGGTACGTAGATGGCATGTGTACTTCCCACTGCATTACATCAGGAAGTATGTAATATCTGTTTGCGGGTGTTTGTGAGGTTTCTCCCATTGAGTTACCTTTTCCCTTGTAATTAATAAGTAATCTGTGGAGTGGTATTTTGAGACTGTATGAATACCCTACTCCCCAACGACCTCTCACTCAATGGTTTTAGCATCCTCGATCTTTACCTGAATTAGTTACTGCTACAAAAAGGTGATTTTCTAATTCTATCATTTATTCATATTATCCATTTAATAATTCTGTAAAGAAAACCCTCCTCCTTTTTTACATCAATGGATTTAAATTGTTTTTGAATGTGTTGTAATCCATCATTCTTGCTAAAAAAAAAAAAAAAAAAAGGAAGGAAAGGAAAAAAAATGCATGTGTGGTGCATTTTAAGCTTTGCACCTGAAATGTGTGTGGTGTGGAGAACAGCTGGAGGGAGCCAGGGTCGAAGCGGGGCAACCCATTAGGAGGCAGAAATCCAAAAGAGAATTGCTGGTGGTTCGGGCTGGATGAGAGTAGTGGGAAGTAGCCAAATTCAGGCTTCCCTTTGAAGATGAAGCCACAGGATATGCCAAGGTAGGGTGTGGGATAGAGATGCAAAGGATGACTTCAGGATTTTGGCTTGAGCCAGAAACTGCTGTTGTCATCTCCTAAGATGGGGGTGATGATGGGTGGGGAATTAGGAGTTCTGTCATACTACAAACCCCCTGATTGACTAAGAAGTACAGACTTTCCCAGGACAGCCTGGGGCAGAGAGGCAGGGCACATGAGAAAAGTTCTCATGTTTAATCAAATGTTCTGCCCCCTCCCAACCCTCTTGACCCATCAAGGTTCTTACACCTACCCCACTGCCAGCCCCTCACTATTTGCATACTCACTATATGCCATCCAGTGTTTCCAGAAGCATTCTCCTCCACTGGATTACTCCATTTGTTTCTGTACCACAGACTCCGCTTCCCCAGAACCCCAGACACTTGAGGGGCTCCTCCCACTTCACCGTCCCTGTCTGCCGCCTAGTCTTCCCCACTCTGCCAAAGCTTTCCCCTTGCATGGTGACTGCCTTTCTTGTGCGTAAGGCCTCCTTGTCCGCTCCCATTAGGGTGCCCGTGGCTGTCAGACATCGCGCAACCTCAGCTGTAGGTCTGGTTTGTCCATGCACCTCAGGAAAATTAAGGCTCCACACTTCCATAACCAGTAAGACTTTTCCAGAATATTCTGGAAGGGCTCTGTGACCTGATCCACATGCAGACACACTCCCGTCTGACACAGCTGGAAATTCTCATTAAAATATGCTCTAACATTACTGGTTCCTAAGTACCAGTTGGCCGACAGGTGTTGGTTGCACAAGACCCATGCCAGGCCCATCCCCAGAAATTATGAGGTCGTGGTTCCAGGGAGGTCTGGGAATCAGTATGTAGAAAAAGTGATCCCTCTCTTCAGCAGTTATCTCCAGCACACTTGGGAATACTCCTTTAGATGAAAGAGGGAAAGGTGTTCTAGCCCCAGAGAGGTTCCCTACTTCTTGCTTTAAACAGAACAGTTACTACAACCTCTAGTATACTGGGGTGCCAGGCACTCCATCAACCATACTGGGTTAGACAGAATTTATCTGGGGACAAAAATGGAGAGAATGGTAGGGGAAAAAGAAAACCTTTGGTCTCTGCCCTCAAGAACTGAGAGCCATTTCGGGTGAGACAAGACTGTCACCGTTGAAAATCACTTAAGAACATTTATAGAACGGATACAACTAAATGTATATTAATATTCTGCAAACAGGGAGTGTGACTGGCAGGCAAGAGAGGTGGGAAAAGGCCAGATCTGTGAAGGAGAAAGGAGCAGTAAAGCCTCCAGGTTGGGAAGGAGTTCACGTTTATATGCAAACTGTTGGCCCATCTGGTTCTGCCACTTAATATGGAACAGTTCTCTGGAGAAGAGAAGTGCTGGCTGGGGGGTGCAACTGTGAGCTATCATGGGTGGGTCATGTGTCACTCTCTTAAGCAGCAAAAACAATTTACTGTATTTGTGGTAATACACTGGGAGTGTCTTAAGTGGAGGAAATCCAGATGGTGACCTGGGAGGCAGAGGAGCAGGAGGCGGAGCTGCAGCGACTGAGATTTGTCTGCGTCTGCACTTGCTCCAGCCTGAGGCTGGGTCCCTTTTGCTACAGGGCATTTCCTTACCCAGAACTGACCCTGCCTCAGGTACCCAAGCCACCTAGCAGCGATGAGTAGGCCCCCACCCCTTTTCCAAGAGAAAGGATTTCCCCAGGCTATAATGAAGGACCTTGGGTGTGTTTACAGTGGACAAAAGGCTGGTGACCTGAGGAGTGGAGGCCTTCTCTCAACAACCTGTCTGCCCAGACCTGCCCTGTGGGTGCCTGCTTATCAGCATCCTCTGGGATATTTCTTAAAAATACAGGTTTCTGGCCCCCAAGTTACAGCTTTTGAATCAGGATCTTCAGAAGAGAAGCTTTAAAAAAAGGAAAGAATTCCTTAGACAGGGTAAATTTGGGGAACTTCACTAAGCCACACACCCCATGGATGATCTAACTCATGCCTCTGCTAGACAGCTGCCACCCGGGCTAGACAACATTCCTGGGGAGAAAAAAGTGTTTTTTATCTCAAGACCAAGAGTGGTAACAATAATAACTAATCTTTATCAACTGTGCACCAGGCACTATACTGGAGGGTTTTTTTTATTATTATTACATCATGTAATCCTCCCAATAATCTAACGAAGTGTGTGCTACTGTCATGTCTGTTTCTTCAGATGGAGAGGCAGAAAGAAGGGAAGTTAAGTAACTTGTCCAAAGGTGCACACAGCTAGCAGCTGGCAGAGCTGGATCAGAACTCAGGCTTCTGACCCCTGAGCTCCGTCTCTTCTCCACTGTGCACTGTTGACCCTGGGACCTTGAATCAAACTAGCTGCACACTCTAGTTGGGAGCTTCCCAGCCCAGGTCACACCACCACCACCCCCAGGAAAGGGCAAACAGAGGAAGGAGCGGAAATGTATCTGAAACTCTGGGGGCAAGAATGAGGAGTAAAGTGAAGGGAGCTCGGGAGAAGGTGCTGACGTCTCCTGTGGTCCTCAGGTACTGGAACTCCCTAAGCAACCTGGTGGCATCCTTGCTGAACTCCGTGCGCTCCATTGCCTCCCTGCTGCTACTGCTCTTCCTCTTCATCATCATCTTCTCCCTCTTGGGGATGCAGCTCTTTGGAGGGAAGTTCAACTTCGACGAGATGCAGACCCGGAGGAGCACGTTTGATAACTTTCCCCAGTCCCTCCTCACTGTGTTTCAGGTATGCACCCTCCTCTGCCACAGCGATGACAGGCCGGGCGGTTGGTGTGGGGGCAGGAAGCAGGAAGCAGGAGCCTGGACAGGGTGGTGGGAGGCTTCACCCTGCACTAGGCAAGCAAAGCCAGCTAGACCAGCCACGGGGGGTCCATGCCCAGGAGAGCCTGGAGCTCTAAATAGAATTTCCCCTGTCCCCAGCCCCCATGGAATTCCACTGTTGGGTGGACCATTGAACAAAAGATCTAATAGAGGGGTTTCAAAATGCTTTCTTAGCCATGGAACCCTTGATCCAAATACATTCTGCATAAAATCCCAAAATAGAAATAAATAAAAGCAGACTGCTCTTGTTGGGAAGGGGAGGGTGGCACTCTGTCCTATCCACCACGCTTGTCCCTAGAAAAATGTAACTAGCCCATCAAATGTGTGACTTCATACTATTTTGGCTTAGTGCAAAGCTAAAGCAGCACTCATTTAAGTTTAAAAGTAGATTGACTTACAGATAAAAATGAATAATACCATGTGGGTGCTGCCAAAATCGTAAAGATGGTCCCCAGATGACTAATGTTTGGGGAGAAACAAACAGTCTTTCAATGAACACAGTCACACTTGTAAAGGGGCCTTTGATGCCCTAATCCAGGGAATGGCTAGTGGTGGCCGTCTCATGCCCAGTACGTGGGTAGTAGGGGATATTTTGACCGGGAAGCCCTTTCAGTCACTCCTCAAATAAAAGCTGCCAGTGGCCATGTCCTTTGTTGAAGGCGAGGATCAGTGTGGCAGATTCATACCTCAGAGCCCTGGGAAGAAGCACTGGGGGCCAGGAGGGGGGACAGAGGTGGACGGAGATTTCAGGCACTTTTATGAACATAGTGGGGCCGGGCAGGGGGGTTTGGGGGTTTGCTGTTGGTCTAACGCTGTGTCCCTTATTGGTGGGAATGTGTCATTCAGATCCTGACCGGGGAGGACTGGAATTCGGTGATGTATGATGGGATCATGGCTTATGGCGGCCCCTCTTTTCCAGGGATGTTAGTCTGTATTTACTTCATCATCCTCTTCATCTGTGGAAACTGTATCCTTTGCTCCTGCGTCCCCACCCCTGCTGCCCACCCTCCCGCAGGTCCCGACTCAGGGCCGAGTACTGCAGTTCAGTCGCCCATCCTCAGGGCCCCCAGGCACGCAGAGAAAGGCATGTCCTGTCTTGGGAGAGAACATTTCCCAGCCCAGAACCACCTTAGTGGGAGGTGGGTCTTCGTGGAAGCGGAGAGCTTTCACGTAGGTGCCTCCTCCTGTACTGTTCTGACTGCAGCGTGGCCCAAATCCAGGAGGGCTGTCCTTGTCATAGGTGGACGTGACAGTGCAGCCACTCAAATGGACTCCAGTGTGAGCGCCCCTAGCGACACGTGGGCACCCACGCTGCCCGGGGATGTTGCGTCTGGTGGAGGGAGGAGGCTGAGTGCACTGAGCCTCATCCTTGAAATGACCTTCATCTCTCTTCCCGGCTTTCTGGTCAGTGTCCCTCCCTCTGAAGCCGCAGAACTGGACAGCCTTCACCAAGCAGACCTGACAGACCCATGGGCAGGTTTTGGGGTCTCAGATGCAGGTGCTCTTCTGTCCCCTGGTCACAAACCTGTGAGGCCTGTGTGCAGAGGTGGGTGGGAAAGTAGCAGCAGCTCCAGCCCAAGACTCAGGTTTAAATTGCTGCTTCATGGAGTACAGAAAGCATGGCGCTGACCCCACAGGCGGGCTGGGTGACCTCAGCAAACAAGAGATTTTCCACCTCAGCATCTGTAAACTTGGGTGATAAAATAATAGTACCTATTACTTAGGGGTCATTGTGAGTTTAATGCGATAAGATCCAAGGGCAGGTGTCCAGCAGCCCTTGGACAAGCCCTTGCCCCCTGGGCTGTGGTTTCTCTGTGTGTGAAATGGAGTGACTGTTGAGTGCCTGGGGACGAAGGTCAGCCTTACGACCCCTTTCAGCTAGACTTTCTTTGGTTCTGCAGTTCTCTGGCCCACAGTGTTTCCATTCAAGGTGGGGGTGGGGGAGGAGGGAAAAAAAAACAGAAGCTTCAGTTAGGAGTTCCCAAGCTTCGGCCAGCTTCACTGGACCCTCCAAGGGTCTCTGTACGCACAGCTCACACTAAGGGTCGGCAGAGTTACCAGGCTGCCTCCTCGGCCCAGTCGTCATGAACAGCTCTTAGGAGGATTCTGCATCCTGCCAGAGACAGTGCTGTTTATAATGCCAATTATAGCCGTCATCTTCATGGGGAAACCAATTAAGAAACCCAGCAATTAAAAGAACAAGACAGGGCTCCCTTCCTTGCTCCCGCCCCACTCTAGCCCGCAAGCTAGCCTACTCTGCCTTAGAAAACTCCAGATAACTAGTAGGGTAATGGGAGGGAAAGGGGTGGAAGAGGGACAGCCCTGGGCTTAGCAGCCCTCACAATGAGTCACTGTTGAGCTGTCTCTGAGGGAAATTCTGCCCCTGCCTATCCTGACCCCTGTCCACCCCTAGGCCCACCAAAATCCCCATTGCCAAGGGTTGTTTTCTTTAAGAACGGACACAAACAGATATCCTACTGAATGTGTTCTTGGCCATTGCCGTGGACAACCTGGCTGATGCTGAGAGCCTCACATCTGCCCAAAAGGAGGAAGAAGAAGAGAAGGAGAGAAAGAAGCTGGCCAGGTAACCCTCTAAGCTGACCAGGCCCAGGCCCCAGGGCCCAGTTCTTGCATGCCATTCCCACTGGTGGGAAAGAGACGTGTGGGCATGGCTTCTGTTGGCCTCTGTCCCTCCCAGAGGGCACTAGGTCTGGGGCTTCCTAGAGGAACTTGGACCTCTCCCCTAATTCCCAGGTATTGCTCTAAAGTAGGGACTATCGTGTATTAGTGTCAGTGAAAGTGTTGCATTTCCCCACCTTCTAGGAAGTTGGGGGGTTCTCTTTTGAAAAGAGAGGTTATCACAGATGATGGGAGCAAAGGATGGTGGGAGTAGGGGAGGCAGCCACTCAGAGGAGAAATACAGCTCCAGCTGAGAGAGACTCCTCCTCACTGTCTTATAATTTGTCCAATGTTGAGAAGGTGAAATAGCCCTACATTTTTTTCCATCGTTGTCTAGGTGGGACTGTCCTAGGACACATATCTGCTGGGTACTGGGCAGAGTTCTCCAGGTGACAATCCTGAATGAGATCCAGAACCTTCCTCTGATTTAGACAGGGACTACAGCAGGCCAACCAAAAGCCAAATGCAGCAAAGTGTGGCCAGGCGCCTGGATCCTGGGCCCAGCCCAATAGCATTTGTGCTCAAGCTGCACATGGCATGGCCTTGAGTGAAGGAAGATGGACATAGGCGGAGGGGCTGTGCTCCCACTGGCCCCCAGCAGAGAACAGGGTAGTTCACCATCACTGCGCCCTATCACCCAGTAAACAACCCTTTATTTGTTTCTCCTGCTGACCGGCCAGGACTGCCAGTCCAGAGAAGAAACCAGAGGTGGTGGAGAAGCCGGCCGTAGAAGAGACCAAGGAGGAGAAAATCGAGCTGAAATCCATTACAGCTGATGGAGAGTCCCCGCCCACCACCAAGGTGAGTAGTCACCTCCCTCCAGGAGCTGGGATGGCCCTCCAGGAGCTGAGGGAGGAGGGCACAGTCTTCCCAGGCCAGACGCCCATGGAAAGGAGCAAGGAGAGAAGGAGACTTGGTGGAATAACGCCAGCGAGGGTTGAGCAGGAGAGCTGGGGGCAGAGGAGCAGGCAGAGCAGTTAAATCCCAGCCTTCTGGTGATGTCTTAAAGGACCTCTGCAAAGTAATGAGGATACATTTGTGAGTCAACAGCTCAGCAGCCCTCAGAGAGAGTCACCGCTGAGCTCTCTCTGAGAGGAACTCTGCCCTTGCATACCCTGCCCCTGCCTGCCCCTATGCCCACCAAAAGCCCACGGCCAAGGGTTGTTTTCTTTAAGAGTGGACTACAGTGCAATCTCAGGGCGACTGCAAGCCTCTAAAACTATGGAGCACATCTAACTGGATTCTCCCTCCTCTCCTCCTTGGCTGCCCAGATCCACATGGATGACCTTCAGCCCAATGAACACGAGGATAAGAGTGCCTACCCCAACCCAGAAACCACAGGTACCAGTCCCGCTGCCTAACCCTGAAGTGGGAAGGTTGGGGGGTAGAGACCCGAAGTCTAAAGCCATATGAAAGTAGTTGTGTATTAAGGACCGATGGCTCCAATTTTCCTCTACAAGCAGGTACTGTAATTCCTTGCATTGCTATACATCTCTGTCTCTGTACTTACGCATTAGCAATTGTCATCTGGGGGGGAGTCTGCTCCTGGTTACTGTGCTCCTCATAATAATAGTATAAGGTTAAATAAATGATGTTTGTGCGGTGCTTTTGTGTCCTTTGGAAGGTGGATTCTGTATACATTTAAGGTTTTATTACACCTGTGCTGTAAAATCATTGTTCATTTATATAATTTATTAGTATAACATATGTCACAGCATTATGCTCACTAAATAATAACAGTAAATTCCAAATCTGTCTTGCCCTTATTCAGGAGGCAGTGCTGAGTACAGGGACAGCTGCCACCGCAGATGTACCACCTGTTGCTCTGTAAAATGCTCTCAGGTCTCTTGTTATAAAAAGAGCTACAACCAACACAGCCTTCTCATCATCCATCTGATATGTGAATGGGCAACAGTCTCCTTTGAGAGGGTTTTAATATCAGATCCTTCAGCCTCCCTCCAGGATTCACTTCCCCGCCTCGTGAAACCCCATGTCCTGTACCAGCCCAGCACTTGCCTTCCTTTTACCTAGAATTGCAGATATTATCACCAGCTTCAAGGGACTATTGATTGTAGTGAGCCTTCCTCATCTGTACAGGTTAGGCGGTCCCTGGCCTGGTAACCATGTTCCGGGGCTGACCACGCTCTGTGTTAATGAGCAAAGCTAGGTTTTCCTTTTTGCTCTCCCTCCACAGGTTCTCTGCTGGATTGTCTGCAAGGACACTGGCAGCCATTGTCTGTTGTCTTGGGGAAGCAGGTGGCTGAGGTCATTCCATTCTCTCACCTCCCTCTGCAAGGGGAATCGGGGTGGGCTTCCTGGGGCTTGGACAGAAGACCAAGAAGGGTGTTTGCAGGTGTGGGTACTGGGCCTCTGGAAGCCTTAAAACCCTTCTGGCTGGAAACTGACACAGAATTTCAAGGATATATTAGAAATACTGACCAAGTGCAATGGGAGGATCTTGTCTTGATCCTGAATGAACAAATACACTTTACAATGACATTTTTTTAGATAATCGGGAAAATTGGATATGGACTGAGAACTAAATGAGTTTAAGTCACTTTTGTTCATCTTGTTAATGTAATAATATCACTATTGTAGTCCTATTTTTAAAATGCTGAAGTGTGTAGAACTGGAGTCTAAAAGGTTTAGAAGTTGCTTTAAAATACTCCAACCTCAAAAAAAACGGGGACGGGGAATGTAAATGAAACAAGATAGGCAAACTGTCAAAAATTGTTGGAGCTGGGTATGAAGGTCCACCATGTGAGTCTCTCTACTTGTAGGATTATTATTAGGAGGATTGTTATTATTAAAGTTTAAAAAGAAAGACAGTAATAAGACAAATCTCTCTGGGCCCCACGCAGAGCCAGCCCCCTTGCCTGATGCTCAGGAAAGGCCCCCACACACACTGCTCCGTACCTGCTCCCTCTCATGGCAGTGGGGCAGACACACACCCAGGACAATAACCTCAAATTTCATTATTCTAAATATACTCATGGCTTTTCTCTTTATTGCTGTGAGTAAATCAAAGAGAAGCAGGTCAAGGGGAAAAAAGACTAATGAGGATACTATTGTCACCATATGGGCCATCATAGAAAAGTCGCTCCAGTGACACTGCTTTGATGATTCTTGGAACCATTTTGCTTTTAAACTGAAAAGCTATTTCCACACTCTGCTGATTCCTCAGGATTCTTTGGATATTTTTTTTAGAGTGTGTCCTTTTCCCTGATCACATGGCCACCCTTCTCTGCTGTCCTTCATACCCAGGCCTTTGTTTCTCTTGAGTTACTGGGGCGCTCTCTGCTTCGGCTGAAAGGTCAGTAAAGGCCTCTCTGAGGATGCAACACTTGGGCTGAAACCTGAATGAGTGAAAGGAAGTAGATGTATGGGAATTAGAGGGAGAGCTGTCTAGCTGGAGGGGCTAGCAAGTGCAGAACCTCTGTGCTGGGAGGCACTTGGCTGCTGAGGAACCTAAAGAGACCAGTGTGCCTGGAGCCGAGAGAAGGAGCAAGACAGGGCAAGGGCACGAGACCAGGGCTAGGCCAGAGCAGGTACACAGGGCCTCCAAACCACACAAGAGGCTGGTCTGCTCTGATGCAGTGGAGACACCTGATGTCCGGGTCACCCTTTAAAAGACTCACTCTGGCTGCTGTGTGGAGAGGGGCAGTAGAGCGTCCAGAGTAGAAGAGGGACAGTGGGGACACTAGTGCAGCTGTCCGGCTTGTGCCAGGGTGATGGTGCTGGAGATACAGAGAAGTGGTGAGACTTTGGTGCACTCTGCAGGAAAGGCCAACCAGGTTAGCAATGGCTTAGAAGTTGGAGCGAGAGAAGGAGGAATGAAGGGTGACTGAGCTTTTGAGATGAGCCAATGAAGAGAAGATACCGAATGCAGAAAGAGCACCCTTGGCCTTCTCTCTCAGTCTCTCCCTGCACAGCTCCCCTCGGGATATTCAGCCTTACCAGTCATGCATTGCCCGTTAGCTGCTAGTGAACTCTGGAGCCACACTAAAATATGCAGTGGCTTTACTTTTGAATGCTGTGACCTACCATCTGGAAAGCATAGCAACTCCACCGTGCAGGAGGACCTCACTTCTCACACTTACCAAACCTCCAAGAACAGAGGTGGGAAAATAAAGACCCCCTCCAAGGGGTCCCACTGGCATTTGGGAATGGGAGGCTAGGTGGTTCAGCTGCCAACCCCCAAAATGAACTTTACCTGACTTTTCCTAATCTGTCAGCCTCTCTCCTTATATGTAACACATGCAAAGCATCTCATGCTATCAAATCTCTGTTCCTTTATAGATTTGAGTTTGTCTTTCAGAAATAGCTTCCCCTTAAATATTTGGCTGAAATTCAGCTGGTGTGTGTCTGAATGGACCAACGGACTTGCTTCTCACAAAGAATGGAAATTGATATAAAACTTCGTAAACAGCGAGGCAGACTACTTCAGGTGAAAGAACATGCAAAACTCATCATTAGGAACTTAGGAAAGCATAAAGCTAGTAAATACGTTTTTCTATAAACACAAATGATTAAGATAAGCATTAAATTACCATTAGCTCTGCAGAGAGGGAGATGAAGGGCAGTTCAACTAGAGAGAGGGCGTGAGGAAAGGAGAAAACACGCGGTGAGTGTGTCACTTCCTGGGCTGCGTCACCCCGGCCTTGCCTGTCTTCACACGGCCTTGTCTCTCTGTCTCTGTTCCTCTCCTTCCAAGGACAACAGTCCTTGGAGTGAGAGCCCATCTCAGTCCAGCATGACTTCATCAGAACTAATTACATCTGCAAAGACAGACGGTATTTCCAAAACGAGGTCACATTCTGAGGTTCCAGGAGGGCACGAATTTGGGGGGCATTATTCAGCCCACTACAGTGTGTGTTCAGAAAATTGCTTGATGTGAGTGGAAAGTTTGTCAGGGAATAACAGCGGGCCATGGTCAGACAGAGAAAGGTGCTAAGCACTAATCTACAGGCTACGAGTCTCTCCCGTGGGTACAGATGGCAATAACAACAGCTAACGTTTATATAGTACCTGCTATGTGCTAGGCACCATTTGGAGGCATGTATGAACTGTTACTCCATCTTACATATGGGGAAACTGAGGCCCAGGAAAACTAAATAAAATGCCCATAGCCAGAAAGAAACGGAGCTAAGATTTGGATCAAGGCACTGGCTGGAGAGCCCATGCTCTTAACTTCCATCTAAACATTTTAAATGCATTTGATCAGAACAGGCATGCACTGGTCTCCTTCCACCGACAGTGAGCTTGCAAGCAAAGGAGGGAGTCATTTGCCTTTGGTCCATGGTAAATGTGGCCACTGGCTGGGAGAACAAAGGAACTTCTTTAACTGGGTCAGTGTCCAGATCTTTGAATGAAGGGCCTGTTGCTGTCAGCATTGTTGCCTTATTGTCCCTACAGCACATAATTCTTTTCTATTTTCAGAAATGGGGGTGTTGATTCTAAACTCCTGGAACCTCCAAGGATGGGATTGTTTGCAAGGGATCCCACAAGTCAACTAAGCCATTCCATTTCCTCTACCTGCAGCCTAGATGGATGAGTACATCTGGCAATGCCCTAGTCTTACCTGATCACCTTTTCTAGTGCCTTACAACTAGGATGACCAACCATCCCAAATTGTATGGGACTGACGGTTTAAAACCTTGGAAAACTGGCATGAGTTAATCACCCTACTTACAGCCCCCTTATCATGTGCTTCCAGGAAAGTCTTTCTCTAACATAGATGAACTACAGTAGTGCCCACAGGGAGAGAGCTGAGTCTGTCTTGGTTGGCACCCTTTGTTTTCAGAGATACAAATGATATGTTGATTCCTGTCAGTAGGAAGCAATCTGAAAGTAAGCAGCACAGTGGTAAAAATAAGTGGGAGTAGTGGAGTTATTTAGGATGGTGCTTTTTTTTTCTTACAGGAGAAGAGGATGAGGAGGAGCCCGAGATGCCTGTGGGCCCTCGCCCACGACCACTCTCTGAGCTGCACCTTAAGGAAAAGGCAGTGCCCATGCCAGAAGCCAGTGCATTTTTCATCTTCAGCCCCAACAACAGGTGTGTGAGAATGGTGGGGAAGGTGGGACTCTGCTCTATGATCCAAGCCCAGAAAGTGCCAGCATCCTCTGACCTCTGGATGGAACCTGGGACTGCCCCAACTCCCCACAACTTGTGTAAAGAGAGGGACAGGTTTTGTCCCTCACAGGCTAAATGTATTATTGCACTATAAAGTCAGCTGTCATTCTTAGTATCATTCCTTTGTAGGTAATCTCCCCCTTATCTCTTTTTAAGGAAAAGAGTTCTAGATTCTAAATCAGAAAGCCTATGTTTATTTCTTTTCTCCATTTTTGAAATGTGTAAACTTTATTTCTGTTCTTTTGGTGATTACCAAAATCACCAATTAAAAAAGCCTACTGAACTTAACAAAGTCCAAAGCTAAACAATATCCTAAATCTAATCCAGCAAAATAGAAGGAGCTTAGACTATTTTAACTCCTCTCAACCCCTCGGGCCTTACATGTTATTGTAGATTAGTATTTAGTCCTGACCTTGATTTTTAACCCAATTTAGACATTATTATCAGTATCAGTATTATTATATAGACAGTATGTAATTGGATTTACATACAACTTACCAGTTCATCCTTCTGCAATCATTTCATTTCTTCCTGAAGTACATTCCTTTTTTTCTTTTTTTATTATACTTTATTTTTCAATTACCGTTGACATACAATATTATATTAGTTTCAGGTGTCCTAAAGTACATTCTTTAGAAGTTCCTATAGTTCCTTTATAACAAATTCATTTTGCCTCTGTTTATCTGTGATTGTTTTCATTTCTTGTTCTTGAAAGATAGTTTTGCTGTGCACACAATTTTAGATTGACAGGTTTTGTCCCTCAGCATGTCAAATGTATTATTCCACTGTAAAGTCAGCTGTCATCCCTACTATTATTTCTTTGTAAGTAATCTGCCCCCATCTCTAGCTGGTTTTCCATCTTTTATTGCCTTTCATGTTGTGCAGATTTAGTACCATGTGTCTAGACATGGCTTTCTTTCCATTTATCTTGCTTGGAATATGTTATGCTTCCTAAGTCTATGATTTATATTTTTCTTCAATTCTTGAACAACATGAAGATTAGAATAAGAATTGTTAATTCTTGAAAAATTACAGCCATAATCTCCTTAAATATTGTCTCTCCTTCATTCTCTCTATTGTTTCCTTTTGGCATTCTAATTAGACATATGTTATACCTTCTCAATCTGTCCTCCCTATCTCTTAATGTGTCTTGCATGTCTTTTATCTCCTTATCTCTCTTTTGGTATTCTGAGTAATTTCTTCAGATGTATCTTCCAATTTCTTAATTCTCCCTTCAATTTTATCTATATTACTGTTTAAACCAGTTTTTATATTGACTGTTATATTTTTTCATTTCAGGCAGTTCAATTTGTTGCTTGATTTTCCAGCTCCATCTGTTTATAACTAACACTTCCTTGTTAATTTGTCATCTTTGGGATCAAGTCTTTTATTTTATTAAATATTTCAAGTATAGTTATTCTATATTCTGTACCTGATAGTTTTAATATGCACAGTTTTTAGGTGGTCTAAGTAATTTATTTGTTGATTTCCCATCTTAGTGTCTTATCTTCTTGTATGTTTAATGAGCTTTGATTATGACCTCAGTTATTAATTGGTGAGATTCCTGTGGGTCTAAATATTATTGAGGAAGCTTTTGTCCAGATGCTTCTTGGAGGGGTAGGCTCAGCGTGGAGTGCCAGGCTTCTTTGCCCCACCTCAAGACTGGCTTGAAATGCCATTTCCTGATAGCAGTGCTGCTGCTACTGGCATCTATCCTCAGGCAACTCTGCCCTTCCTGGCTACCTACCACACAGACCCCAGATCAGAGGATTTGTTTGTTTGTTTGAGATGATCATTGCAAACTTCTCCTAACTCTCATGAAATCAGAATTGTCTTGAAGAGCTTGTCCTTTCCAGTATTTGGTGCTTCTGCAGCAGTAAGGTCTTTCAGAGCATTTAGTCAACCACAATGCCAGGAGCAGAGGTCTGAGGGCCCTCTAGCCCTCACTCCCTTACTCTACAGGTTACGTTTCTGGGCAAGCTTCTCTTCCTTGGGTTTTATTGTTTTTATTTATAAAATGAAGATGATGATATCACCCATATCCTCTTTCTAAATTCTCAAGATGAGATAGTATATAAGACACCCTTGGCTTTCAAGGATATCACATTTGTGGTACTATCCATGAGTGCCTGGAGGTCCATGTGTGTGGTTATTTGTAATTGTGCTGAGGTGTGGAATTGAATTGCACACCTTGAAGGTATCACACAGGAGGAAGTCACCTCAGCAGAGTGTAGGTTCAGCCAGCCTCTCAGCATTCACATCTCTGCGTGGCTCTGTTGTTCCCTGTACATAAATGTATGAAGTAGATCTCAAAACTGGGTTTTTTGAGTGATGGGCAAGAAGAGTCCTCCAATGAAAGCCAGTTGTTAATGTCACACTAGTACTTGAAAATTTAGAGAATCCCAAAAGTCTCAGATGTAACCCTCTAAAATGTCAAAAGTTTACTGTCAGCAAAAGTGCTTTAGAACTGTAAAGTTCTGTGCAGACATGCCTCTTGGTGGGGGTGGGGCTCATGGTTGTCATTACCCAGCAGCAGTAAGATTGCAGGCTGAAAAGCCCACTCCCCAAACCCGCGAGCACTTCTGTACGTGAGAGGAGGACGTGGGGTCCGGAGCCCAGGCCCGCTTCCCTTGCCTTGCTGACAAGCGTCTCCTTTGCTCCTCCTCCCCATGCAGATTTCGCCTCCAGTGCCACCGCATTGTCAATGACACGATCTTCACCAACCTGATCCTCTTCTTCATTCTGCTCAGCAGCATTTCCCTGGCTGCTGAGGACCCCGTCCAGCACACGTCCTTCAGGAACCATGTACGCATTCCCTCCTGTGCTCTGCACCCCTTCCTCCCGGGAATGTGACTGGCCCTTAGCTTCTGTTGCTGACCTCATTGTTCGGTCAGGATCCCAATTCCAACCCCATAGTCAAGTGCACAGTAAACATTTCGTTAAGAAATTGGGGCTTTGCTAGAAACCAGCTAAGGACGACAACAAGCAAGTAGGGAACATGTACCCAAATGCCTCAGGCTGGCCTGATTGAAGGGTCAGGACCTTCACTGCCCTGTGGATGCCCCCAGGAAGCTCTGGTTGCCTGTAAACTTAGTAAAAGACTAACCCCTGACTCCCTCCCTTGCTCCCAGTATGCTCTGGCCAGTCCTAAGCATAAGGGAGAGAGGGAGGATTGGCAGACAGGTGCCCATTGCTAAGGCGCCCTCGTGTAAAGGAGAGCTTCTGTGGAATAGAAAACCATGTGGCTCCAGTGAACCAAGGCTCCAGGGAACATTAAAGGCTGGAATAAGAATTGATGTATCTCAAAGCTTCCAAACTTGTTCAAATCCCAACCAGGTGGGCGTGAAGAGAGGAGCCTTCCAACCTAAAGACGTAGCGATGCCAAGTGATCCTGCTTGGTCCAGAGCTTTCTTACCAAGGAAGGTATTGGCCCTAGCTCTGGCCCACTCACCTAAGATATCATAAAACAGGAAACCACGCAGCCTTCCCCCAGCCGGGGAGTCCTCCCCTGGAGGATACACCCTCCTGTGACCCAAATGACACACACTAGTGTAGATATCCACCAACAGGGGAAGCTAGCTGAGTCACACCTATGTCGGTTTAGCACTTCACGTCTTCCTGCAAAAAATAGAAAACAGAACAAACAAACAAAAAAACTCCACTCTTTGTCCTTTTGACAATTATCTGACCCCCTGGTCTGATTTGGGTTTGTAAGTACTGGCTTAATGAGAAAAGCATCAAACCAGGTGCTGCTGGACCAGGACCGACTGAGGCCTGCCCTGGAAGCTCCCCTCACACCTCTGGGGACTTCATCCCGAGCCACTAAGCTGCCTGAGGCCAGCCGCTTCAGGATGGTGCTGTGTATATCCCCTCATCTCCTGACTCGTTGCCTTCTGTTTCCACATGGAAAGGCTCAAGTGGCGTGTACTGTGGGTTTGAAGTGTGATTCCTTTTCCGGTGAACATCGGCTGAACTCTCCTCCCGTTTGCTTTCTCCCTTCCCCTCCCCATCCCCACCCTGTTTCTCTTTGTTTTGCAGATTCTGTTTTATTTTGATATTGTTTTTACTACCATTTTCACCATTGAAATTGCTCTGAAGGTAAACACCGCCCCCCCCACCCCTTCTCTCCTGTCCTCCTCCTGCCCTGCTAGCTCTCTGCTTCCGTCTGTCGCTAACACATGTTCCTGTTGGTGTCCGGTTCCTTCTGAGCCACTAATCGAATTGTGCTTATTTTTCAGATCCTAGGCAATGCAGACTATGTCTTCACTAGTATCTTTACATTAGAAATTATCCTTAAGGTAATGCAATCTGAGCAGTGCATTCTCTCTGCCTCTTTCTCTATCTCTGCCCTGTCTGCCTGTCTCTTTTCTCTCTTACTTCTCTCTCTTTTTTTACTCTCAAGCCTGAAATCAGAAGGATTAGTGCCCCTCACTTCGTGCTAGCACTTTGCTCAGGCTCAGAAGCCAGAAGAAACCTACCCCCAACCTCGCACCTGCCTCCTCTCAGCCTGGAAGAGGCATTTGGCTGCTAATGTCAACACTGATGCTGTCCTGTCCCCAGGTCTAGCCCTGTGCCATCAGCAGTGTGCACACACACACCCGCACCACTCCACACACACACACACACACACACACACACACGCTCGCACCACTACACACACACACACACACACACACACACACGCCCACACCACTCCACACACACACACACACTCCCGCACCACTCCACACACACACGCCCACACCACTCCACACACACACACACACACATGCCCGCACCACTACACACACACACACACACACGCCCACACCACTCCACACACACACACACGCCCGCACCATTCCACACACACATACACACATACACACACACACACATGCCCGCACCACTCCACACACACACACGCCCGCACCATTCCACACACACACACACATACACACACACACATGCCCGCACCACTACACACACACACGCCCGCACCACTCCACACACACACACACACACACACACGCCCGCACCACTCCACACACACACACACACACACACACATGCCCGCACCACTACACACACACACGCCCGCACCACTCCACACACACACACACACACACACACACGCCTGCACCACTCCACACACACACACCCCCACACCACTCCACACACACACACACATACACACACAGACGCCCGCACCACTCCACACACACACGCCCACACCACTCCACACACACACACACACACAGACGCCCGCACCACTCCACACACACACACACACACACACATACACACACACACATGCCCGCACCACTCCACACACACACACACGCCCGCACCATTCCACACACACACACACACACACACACACGCCCGCACCACTCCACACACACACACACACCCCTGCCCCCCCACACACCACACACATGTCCCCACCACACACACGTGCACGTGTACACATGCATACACATGCCCACACACACTTTATCTCTGGGCAATCAATGACTGACCTGTGCCTAGCACTCTCCTTCCCTCCTCCTGCCCAGAGGAGATACTGCACAAACACCAAAGGTGGAGCTCAGGGGCCATGAAAGAGTCACCTTGGCTACCCCTTTAATGCCTGTTGTCATACCCTTCCTCAGTAGTTGCAGCAGACATCAGGGCTAAGCTGGAGTGGGGCCTGTGCGGTAGTAACCGTAGGCCTAACGTAAGATGTGGGCCAGCCTCCCAAGGGTCTTGACAGACAACTCTAGATTACTTCGGGACCCCCAGTTACCTGCTAAAAAGCTTTGTTACAACGCCCCTTGTCCCGGGCATGGAGTAGGGAGAATTATACTGTAGGGACAGCTAAGTACAGGGGCGTGAGAAAGACTCTGGAGCCCCCAGGCCCTAAGCCCCAGACTTGTGGGCACAGGCCCAGCCCCACCTGCCGCTGGCGCCTCCGTGTACAGGTGGTGCCATTTATGGAACTGCTACAGCTCGGGTGTCCTGAAACGGCAGGGCCCACCTCTGAACAGCATTTCTCATTTTTCTAAGTTTTTCCAGATATTTTTCTAAGTTTTATCTAAGTTTTCTATTTATATAAACAGCTAATATATTCCTTATATTTATTTTATTACTACTTCTAAGTTTTTCCAGTATTCTCTGGGCCTCTAAACCAATACATTGCCGAGCTGGTTCATTTGAGATGTAGGGTGTGGGTTCTGAGACCTGGGAAAAGTGCACTCAGCATTTGTTCACCTCTCAAAGAGAGGGGGTGGGTTATATTTTTACCCAACAAAGAAGGGCCAAACGCTGTGAAGCCCATGTTTCAGCTTGGTGTGTTCTTCCTGAGACACTTGCCTGGGATGCCCCTCCAAGGAGTCAGGCTCCCTTTTCACCCCTTCAGGAGGCTGATGCAAGCCAGGGTCCACACCCAACCATGCACCACAGCCAGCCCCAGACCCTTCTTTTCCTCATGGAACTCCCAACTCATGGCCCAACCCTTTCCTGTACATGACAGTTCTGTCACGTCCACATACAATTTGAGTGGGGCAGTTTTATTTGCCTTTTTTCCCCCAGACCCCCGGCATCTGCCACTGCTTCCAGCTAACAGGAGTGTTTCTCAGGTGTTCTGTCTGCTCAAGGAGGGCAGATCTGGGCCAGGCCCCACTCCAGGGGGTAGGAAGAGGGCCCCGAGAGCTACCTGGCTGCATTAGGACAAAGTGCTGTAAAACCCCCTTTCCAGGATGAGCTGATTTCTCCCAGGCTTCAGACTCTGGGAGACACACACACACACACAAAATTCAAGAAAAGCTCTGAGGCCCAATTCTCAGCACCCCTCCACAGAGCTTCCCTGTGGATTTCAGTGGTGCTGTTTTCCCTTCAAGATTGCCGTACAAACAGATAAAAAGTCTCTTTATGAGCATTGTCACGGCAAAGTCCTCCCCTCTCTTCCACCCTCTCCCTCTTCTACTCTATTATATTCTCAGTGTGCTTCTAAATATAAACCCCAACCCCAGTACACTTCCTGCACCTCCTTCCCATGGGGCCTGGCCTGGCCGGAAGGTCTGCGTCCTGCCACGGCACAGACCCTGACAGTCATCCAAGAGGGGCATTTAGGATCAGGAGCAGGTAGAAGGCCTGGGGATGTTTGGCCTTAAAGAGAAAAGGCCTGTAGGACAGCAGTTGACCTGAATGATGCAAAGGACTGTCACTTAGACGAGGGAAGAGGTGGCACCAGAACCAATGAGCAGAAATTACAAATGATAAGATGCATTTAATAGCCAGAATTGCTGCCTAGAGAAGTGGTGGCCACCGGTGGCTGGACAGAGGGCCATTCCTGCTCTTCCAACTCAGAGTCAGGGACGCTATGTCCCACTCCTTTCCTCTCCCCAGGCTCAAAATACCCCAGCAGTAGACTTTCCTGGCTTAGAACTTTCGGCAAGCAGGAACGGGGTGGGCAGCAATCAGCAAAGCAGGGTAAAGGAATATTCATTCCAGGTGCTTGAACCTGACCTTTTTAGATGCTATAAATGCCACCAGTAATTTTCAAATAAATGCTCCATTTTTTCAGCATCCAGTTGCCCTTTCTCTTACAGCCGCTCTTCCTCTCTCCCTGCGTGGGCATGTGCCTCCTACACACACACACAGACAACTTTCCCCTGATAAAACAGGAGCCCAAATCTAAGGATAGAAGTTGGTACTCTGAACCCTTATTAGCCCACCGAATCGAGGAATGCTTTTCCCGGAACAGGTGGCTCTGTTGGAGCTCAGAAGTGCCCTCACAATCTCCAAGCCAGGAGCGAGGTGGGAGCAGACTCAGCCCTTGTCTAGGAGGACAGTCGGGTGGCTGGGGAAGGTGCTTGGTCTTGGGCAGGTGCAGAGGCACTCTGGGTAACATGAACCATGGGAGCCACTCAGTCCACTCCTTAGGGCCCCAAATCTTCACTGAGACACAGGGCAGCAGGCCCCTCCAGATTGTGGGCCTTCTGGAGAGATCTCCAGCTATATTGCCTTGCAAGCTGTTATATAATCTACCCACTTCTAGAAACTGTTGCAGGACACAGGTGCCTGAGTCCCCTGTGACCCCCTGCGGCAAGAGATAAATGGAAAGAATTAGGTTGCAAGAGCTATTTTTGCCAGTTTCCCCTGTGTTTGCTTTTGAATTGCTCTGCAGACATGCTGCCCTGGGCATGCTCTGATTCCAAAGAGATAAACTGGACCCTGGGAGACCAGGGAGCTGCTCTGCCTCTCAGCCACCCGCTTCAGATTTTTCTCTTTGGCTGACACTTTGTGGCCCGTGACCTTTCATAGCCCTTAACCTGGAAATCCATTGCCCTTAATTCAAGTCAACAAAATTGGAAAGGCTATTTGTCAAGCTCCCGAGCTCTGAGGGAGGCGATGATAGCCAAGCCCTGGGACAGTCCTCATCACCCAAGGGCTCTCATGTGGCTTTCTGTGCATGCCTCAGAAAGCAGGGAACCTGTGGCCTGGGACTGAACTTCCCTCATGCAGGAAGAGCCCAGAATTCAAATTCAAGCTAACTGGCCCAACACTTACATGGCACTTAGTATCAGCAGGATAGTGTTCTATGTGTTTTACATGTAATAGCTCAACTGACGCTCAGAACCCTATGGGGTAGATATTATCATCCCCCCATTTCTCAGATGAGTAAACCAAAATGCAGAGAAGTTACGTAACTTTCCCAGGACCCACAGATAAAATACACTAGGGTTGGGGTTCAAACTTAGACAGCCCAGGTACAGAGTCTGTGCTTTTTCACACGCAGTGCATAGCCCCTCTGAACACGCAGCTCTGGCCCTTAAATAACCTGCAGTCTAGATGCAAGACAGCACATTTAGGCTATTTGGCACCGACCATAGCACCGTCTGAGGCTAGGATGCGGAGGGATGTTAATTGCCAGAGTTATTGGTAGAACTTCTTCCTGGGCTTTAGAGGACCACCTGGCCCAGTTTTTCTGAGATTGTGGGGCTTTCATAAATGAACTGGGAAACCAGGATGGTTGTGACCTCCCAGGCATGCCCCACCTTCCCCACGTCTGGTGTCCTACGCTGGTCCTGAGGTAGACAGAATTTGGAGAGGAGGTTGGGAAACCTGGTCAGGGCAGCATCAGCCAAGGGCCCCTCAGGGCTGGAGCCATGGACATGTGATGAGGAATGATGGGAAATGATGGGATAGCAGCCTGATTTGAAAGGGCTTCAAATATAGGATTGAAGAGTCTGGAGTTACCTGGTAGGTGGAAGGAGCCACTACATACATCCTGAGCTGAGGAGTCTTTGGTAGCTGTATAAACAGTTACAGAACTCTTATCTTGGCACTGTATCTCCCGCTTCAGTCCTGCCTGCCCCAGCCCTCTGTCACCTCACTGCTCTTCAGGGGCCCTGCCCAAGGGGTACTATGGGAGGAAAGGGTGGTGGGTGGTGTGAGGGGGTCTCAGGCTTGGGCAGGGGCCACTCACACTCGTGTCTCTGTGCCTCCCTGCAGATGACTGCTTATGGGGCTTTCTTGCACAAAGGCTCGTTTTGCCGGAACTACTTCAACATTTTGGACCTGCTAGTGGTCAGCGTGTCCCTCATCTCCTTTGGCATCCAGTGAGTAGGGCTCCCCAAGCCACGATGGGGCATGCAACTCGGAATGGTGTCAGAGAGGACATAAAGACTGTGGGGGCCCTGCTGCACCCCACCCAGGGACCTGTGATGTGAATGGGGGAGCCTCTGCCTTGTACAACATGCAGCTTTGATTTCTTGTGCCTATGTCCTCAATGCTGTGAAAATTGGTGTATGTTGATCCAGCAACAATATGTGTAAGAGCCTGGATCTTGCCTTGGCAGGCAGGGCCAGGCCCAGTTAGAATGAGAAGAATGTCTCCAGGGCCTTCCTATGCCCTCCACCCTGTGCCCAGTGCCCTGGGCTGCCCTCGGTCCAAGGACCTGCCATTGCCATGACCTGCCCTGATCTGTGGTCCATCCCCCTGCCTTTCTTTCACCCCTCTGTGCAGTCAAAGCACCTGATGGGTGACCAAGGGAGGGAGAGAGAGAGAAAAACAGAAAGGGTTATTTTCAATCTTGGTTGCACAGTGGAATCACTGAGTAGCTTTTAAAAAGACATTTGCCGCAGAGATTTTTATTTAATTGGTCTGGGGTACATCCTGGGCTTTAGGACTTTTAAAAGCTCTCCAGGTGCTTCCACCATACAAGTGCAACTAAGGTTGCAAACTTGCTCAGGTTTAAAACCATCTGACCACAAGTTCCTCCCAAGTTCTGTCAGCAGGTGGTGTTGATCCTGCACTCGCACTTCAGAGCACTTTCACAGACACAGTCTTCTGTTGTCCTCACAACATCCACAGGCAGGCAAGGCAAGTGCACTAATCCCCAGCTTCCAGACAGAAAAACTGAGATTCAGGACATTGTGGGACTTGCCC
This sequence comes from Rhinolophus sinicus, assembly GCF_057876585.1. NCBI lineage: Eukaryota > Metazoa > Chordata > Mammalia > Chiroptera > Rhinolophidae > Rhinolophus > Rhinolophus sinicus. The sequence continues at coordinate 92,979,354 of NC_142501.1, forward strand.
AAGATCACACCAGTGGCAGAAAAAAGGGCCCTGGGTCTCCCCTCCCAAGGGTATTGTCATGGTCAGCCTAGAAAATGTGAGGATGGGGGTGTTAGAAGTGAGACTTTCCTGTGATCGTCAGTTATACGACTCAGCTATCTGCCTGCAGGTCTCGACTCTAATCCCAGCACGGCCACTTAGTCACTATTTAACCTTGAACCAAGAATTCCTTTCTTCAGTCTGTGCTTTCCCACCTGACCTTTAAATCCCTTCCACTGTGATGTAGTGCAAATGGACTCCCTCCCTGACATACCCAGATAGATAGGAATGCCCTTTGAATCTTTTGGATTAAGGAGCCAGGAACCAGAGACGTCAGATCTTTCTATGAGCTTTCTCGTCAGCACACCACCCTGACCACGTGAACAATGACATCAGCACTTGCTCATGTGTCATACATTTCTTGGGTCCCAAGGTGGGTATAAGGCTCTCCAAAAGCTAGAAAAGATTATCTCACTCAGATGATTAGCATGTGAGGGTTAGGATGCACTTCAGAATTGCTCCCCAACTTGGCACAGTGAGTAAACCCACCTGGGCAGATGGTTAATGTGTCCTGCCGAGAGGCCCGTGGGTGGCCTGTGCTCCAGTGCCTCCTTGCCACTGGAGGACAACAGTGGCCTGAGGCTCCCAGAGTTCTGCTGTGACCCTGGCGTCCTAGGTGTATGGAACCTGTTGTGTAGAATCCATTTCTTCAAGTCCTGAGTGCACTATGAGCCAGATAGCGTTTTACATATAGGCATACGGGCAACTACTTAAGATACATGCTTAGAGATGAGCACCAAAATATCTCCTGCCCGTGCTCCCCACCTCCAGCCACAGGCCCGAAGTCCTACAATTTGGTAGTATTTCTTCAAGTTCAATGACATCTTCCTGAGGCACAGTAATAAAAGCTGCCATTTATTCAGTTCACAGTATGTGCCAAGCACACTGCTAGGTGGTTCTCATATGTCTTTCGTATTCAACCCTTGCAACAAACTCATGAAGTGACTACTATCTGATTTTACAGATGAAGAAACTAGGGCTCAGAAAAGTTAGGAAACTTATCCTCAGTGACTTGCCTGGGAAGTGGTGGAGCTGGGCTTGAATTCAGGTTTGCCGCATCTAAATCTGTCTCTTTCACACTGTAAATGCCCTTGACTAGCACATTATTTTGCTCATGAGTTGCTTTTTGTATTACTTACTCACCCACAGAAAAGTTAGGTCACAGGAAAGCTTCAGGTCCTCTTGGGGTGAGAGATGGGAGTAGAGAATGGTCCCAGGACTCCACACAGACTTCACATTTTCACAAGTTTGCCTGGGCTTAGCCTGCCAGGACAGCCACTCACCACAGTATTTCCTGCTTTACCAAACACAGGAGAAGCTCACCCCCTGCCGTGCTTCTTTCTCAGGTCCAGTGCAATTAACGTTGTAAAGATCTTGCGAGTTCTGCGTGTGCTCAGGCCCCTGAGGGCCATCAACAGAGCCAAGGGACTGAAGGTGAGGAGGTTGGGCCAGGGCGGGAAGCCACCAACCATGAGCCTCAGTCAGTCTGTGGACTGGCGGAGCTGAGCTGAGGTATGGGGCAGGCTGCAGGGAGGAGATGATGGCTGCCATGTTGGGGCCTGGACTCTCCTGCCTGCAACTCCAGTCCCATGTCAGGGAACACGTCAGATACAGCAAAAAGAAGACTGTGGCCTGGTCAGGGAAACAGACCGAGGCAGTCACTCAGAATCCGAACTCCTAAGCAAAACTTTTGCAAAAAAGAGACCCAACACTAACTGGTGCCCCCAATGGCGATGAGGTGCCTATATTCCTACCCCTCTAAAATGAGAAATTGACAGGGCTTTTGTCCCTGCAGCCACCTATAGTCCAGTGGCTCCACTGAGTTCCACTGAGTCCCGCACTAGGCGATGCTGGGAAGGTGCTCCGCTTCTCTGAGTGATTTCCCCGCCGTGGTAAGGGGGCTGCTCATGCCGCCTCCGTGGAGAGGCCCATGGCTTGGCTAAAGGGAGCTCAGGCTGCAGGCTCTTTCTGAAACCACATCCCCTCCTGCCTTCTCTCCCACGGCAGCACGTGGTTCAGTGTGTGTTCGTTGCCATCCGGACCATCGGCAACATCGTGATTGTCACCACGCTGCTTCAGTTCATGTTCGCCTGCATCGGGGTCCAGCTCTTCAAGGTACAGTCTCGGCTCTGATTCGTCTTGGCTCTTCCTTCTCCTCCTATCAGCATGCCCAGGAAAAGGGTCTGGCAGATACAGCAAAAAGAAGACTGTGGCCTGGTCAGACCTGGCATGAAGGTCACCACAGCCCTGCTCTCAGCCTCTCAGACCAGAAAAGGGACAGGCTTGGCAGGAAGCATCACCCCACCAGCGAAGACCCCACGCTCTCTCTGCACTGCCTGTGCTTCACGTCTTTCCCTTCCTTCTGACAAGAAGAGGGGAGGGCCTCCTATGATCCCAAACTTCCCTGCCAGGAGCCTGTGTAACAAACAGCTGTCCCCCATTCTCAACACCATCAAGGCCACCCAGCTCTCAGAGCCCTGCATCTCGCCAGGTTCTCTCACTGCTTCTGACAAAGCCCCTCCACTACGGGGGGGGGGGGGGGGGGGGGGGGCAGCGTCCTTGGTGTTTGCTCTTTTCTGCCTTAATCCTTTCATTTCTGCTATTCTCCCATCTAAAGCATTCTTCCCCCTGTTCTCTCCCACCCACCAGATAAACTTCCACTGGTTTCCTTCCACCCAATTCATCCCTCCAAGCCCAGTTCCACTTCTTCCTTCCTCACAAGACCTTCCTAAAGAATCCAGTGCTCATGGATTGAAGCTGCCTTTTTTTTTAATTCTGGTGGTACTCTCGACACTGATTGCTTTCTATATGTGCGTCAGGGTCTTCCCCACCCGGATTCTGCTCTCCTTGTGCTTTTTGTCCCAAGTCCCTAGTACAGTGCTGGGCTATAGAGATGACCATTTTTGATTGAATCATTGACTAATGAACATCTCCAATCACTTTGTTCTTCTGCCTTCCAGGGAAAGCTCTACACCTGTTCAGATAGTTCCAAGCAGACCGAGGCAGAATGCAAGTAAGTATGGGCTAGTAGGCAGCCAGTGCCAAGGTTGGTTAACTCTGGGGTTGGTGATTCGGCATGAGAGGAGGGACAGCCCATTCTTTCTCAGATAGTAGCGGCAGCTGGACTTCTACCCATGGATAATCTGGTCCCATGGATATAACGTGTAACAGGTTCTACCCACTGAAGCTCCTCCCAATGGCTAGAACTGTGGGTTTAAGCCTAACTAGTCCCATCCCACCCAGCATGCCAGGAGTCTTTGGTGGGTCAGGTGTAGGGACATGAGAGCCCCCCAAAATTAACTCTTTCCCCTCCTTTCTCAGGGGTAACTACATCACATACAAGGACGGGGAGGTTGACCACCCCATCATCCAGCCACGCAGCTGGGAGAACAGCAAGTTTGACTTTGACAATGTTCTGGCGGCCATGATGGCCCTCTTCACTGTCTCCACCTTTGAGGGGTGGCCAGAGTGAGTATGCAAATCAAGGCCTAGCCCCCCTGATAGGAGGGGCCAAGACATTGTCCTCACACACATTCCCCGAGTCTTATTACTGTCCCACACTCCTTCCTAGAGGTCGTACTTACTTGTATCCTCCCCAGGCTGTGAGGGCATGTTTCTAGAACAATCTGTAGACCATCGTCACTGTTGCAACATAGACTTCTTTTTCTAGAACATGTCAACATTTCAGAAACTCTAACCAAAAATAAGCTTCTTTTAGCACCCCTTCCTAATCTCAGAGTGAGCCACAATGATAGGGGTCTCTGTCATAGCATCTGGGAGTGGGGTATAAGGAGAGTCTCTCCAGTATGGGCCTTTGAATCACCATAGGATTCAAGATTACCACTCCCAATGTGCACTTACCATGGTAGAAATGTCTCTGTTTCACTAGACTCTTTAGACAAAGATTCTCCTTAGACAAAGCCCATCTACTAAGCCTTGTCTACATTTACAGGGGAAGTAAGAAAGCCTGGGTCCAAGTTTCTCTGCAGAGGTAGTGTTTTCATGCCTAGATGAACCCTACCAGCCAGTTTGTCCATCAGCTTGTCCATATATCTTTGTACAGACACCTGCTCCCTCCCCTTTTGTATTCCAGTGAAATCATCATCTAAAAGTCAGAAAATTCTAAATATTTGTAAGTCAATAGTAGCACATGGATCTTAGATGAGAGTCACTATTGTTGTGTGGTTAAATATCGATGATATCTAGAGGAAAATACCTCTGTCACTGTGCCGGGTGACGAAGGAAGGAGAGGAGATGGTGTCTGTCCATGGGGAGAAACAAGTGTCATGGGCACAGAGCCCAGGCTCACGTGGAGGGCACGCACATGCCAACTGCCTGAGTGTGAGTCCGGACCGTTGCTCATGATCTGAATAAGCCTGGTCGTTTGTTACCTAGTATTTTTATCTAAATGGATATTTGATCTCTGATGGATTAATTTTATGTTCTCTGAGTCTGTGCCAGTTTGCAAAGATGTTTCAATATTTACCAATATTTCCAGGATTTGAAATCAATGTCCATGATTCATGTTACATTAAAATAGTTCTTGGCCATTTCAAAACACCTTCATATACATTATATCAACTACCTTACCAGGTAGGAAAGTCAGGAATTATTGTCTCCATTTGATAGATGAAGAATCTCAGGCTGAAAGAGGTTGCCCAAGGTCCCTCAGCCAGTAAGCGGCAGAGCTGGACTTGACCCCAGGCCGTCTGACTCCTGACGTAGGGCTGTTTGCAGCAGCCCTGAGTCCAGGCCCCCTGGGAGCCTCAGCAGCACCGTTCCCCGAGGTGACCCCGCGTCTCCAGTTCCCTGTGTGGGCCTGTCCCCCCTCCAGGCTGCTGTACCGCTCCATCGACTCCCACACCGAGGACAAAGGCCCCATCTACAACCACCGCGTGGAGATCTCCATCTTCTTCATCATCTACATCATCATCATCGCCTTCTTCATGATGAACATCTTCGTGGGCTTCGTCATCGTCACCTTCCAGGAGCAGGGGGAGCAGGAGTACAAGAACTGCGAGCTGGACAAGAACCAGGTAGCTTCCCAGGGAGCAGAGGAGCAAGGCGGTGAGGGACAGCGGGGCCGCTGAGGACCAGGAGCCGCGGGCGGCCTGCGCCCCCAGAAAAGACATCACCTGTCTGCTCGTCAGTGACAACAGGGCCCCCAGTCTCTGGAGGAGCCTGAGCAAAAGAAACGCAAATCCCTGCAGATCCCAGACCTGGCGAATGCCTTCATTCCGCCAACGAGTATTAGTTAAGCCTCTACTTCAGGAGACTGTGTGACAGACTGGGGAAAATCCTCTGCCCCATCTAGAAGTTGACAGGTTAGAAAGGGCCCATGTGGGTTAGCACCACGGGAAAGAGGAAAGGAACTAGAAGATGAGGGAGTGAGAGCTTGGGGGTTGAGGAAGGGCACGGCATTAGAACACCACTATTAAATGGCTTCTTAAGCACAACCCAGAGGCCTGTGCATAAGGTGGGGCCAGGATAGAGGCTTAAGTAGGAGTGCTATAGTCATGCCCAGTGCCGTGGCGTGTTCTGTGAGCCTATGAACAAGAGCTGGCGACTTGTCGGTGCAACTGTTACATTGGGCTCTGGCGGCAGTCACCAAGGTCAGTTCCTCAGCTAGGTTCTCCCATGGAAAGAGTCCATGGGGAAATATATCCCTGCCTGTGAGCCACATCAGGTCTGCTTATGGAAAGGAGCATGGTACAGACGCTCAGCTCGGCCCCATTTAAGCCAGCTGGACCCCTCACAAGTTTTGATGTCAAAGTCTTAGGATTAAACTCATTATTCTGGCTACCGTATGGACTTTGGGTTGGAAGTAAGACCAGAAAGAAGGAGGCCAGTTAGAAAGTAGATGAGAGATGAATAGCCCCTCCTCTACTATCAGGTTAATGATAGTAGAGATAGAGAGAATAGGAGGAAGTAAGATGGGTCAGGCTTAGAGACTAGGCGTGTAGGCTGAGGGTAAGAGAAGAGCCTGCATTGCCCCCCCAGCCCCCCACCCCTGGTTCCTGAGTTGGGAATCTGGGCACAGTGCTGAGAAATGAACTAAATCTGTGCTGGAGCCAAAAAAAAATCTAGTCAGCCCAAGATCTCATCCCCTACCCATGACCTGTGTCTCCTGATCTGTGGACACTGGTAAATAAGGAAGATTGATTTCAGACAGGAAAGGAAATCTGAGGAGGGAAGGGCCCCAAGGAGAGTGTGTGGTGTAGGAAATTATCAATGAGAGACCAACTATCAGTCAAGCAGCAAGTATTTATCAAACGCCAACTAAGTGTCAGCAGTATACCAGGCAGTACTGAGCTGAAAGAAAGGAGATACACACTCCTTGACTAATCTTGATGAGGAGATTAACTAGAGGAGATTCTCTCCTTGATTAAGGGAGTGACAGGAAACCCAAACAATGTTCAAATAACATCTCAAGTGAGCTAGAGCAATAGATTATTCTCTGACTCCCAGAGACCCCTACCCCCAGGTATATAGCTTCATCTGCATCCCACAGTCTTCTGCCACCCCCACACCATCCAAGTGACTAAACCTCCTCTCTCCCCATTTTCCTCCCAGCGACAGTGCGTGGAGTACGCCCTCAAGGCCCGGCCCCTGAGGAGGTACATCCCCAAGAACCAGCACCAGTACAAAGTGTGGTACGTGGTCAACTCCACCTACTTTGAGTACCTGATGTTTGTCCTCATCCTGCTCAACACCATCTGCTTGGCCATGCAGGTCAGTCCAGGGGGCCCTGGTCCCTGCATGGGGGACAGTGCTATGGGAGGAGATGGAGTGTAAAAGAGCTGCACGGTCTTCTCTGCTCTGCCACCTTCCTGGTGGCCAGAGGAGGCAGAAAGACCAGAAGAGCTGCCCTCTCCTCTGAGATGAAGACAAGGGACCCTTCTCAAAGACGCGCTCCTCTCTGGGGCCTTAGGAAAGACTCCAGAGTCCCCTGAGTTGAGGAAATGGAGAGGGGGTAGGGAATGGAGAGCAGATGGTAAGCTTGAAGTGCCCGTTACTGTCAGTGAGGTGCAGCGTGTGGAGGTTGGTTCTCCATCCATCTGTCTTCAGGGAGGTCAGCTCATGCCGGAGCATTCTTGAGTACCAGGGTTCTCCATAACGGTGTCATAACCCAAAGCAGGAGCGTAGAACTCTGCCGACCTCTGGTTCCAGAGATGACAGAGGAGGGAAGAGCCTGTTAGTTCTCCTGAGGCCGCTGGACTGCCCACGGAGATATGGATGGCCCTCCGGAACTAGGTTCAGGGAAGATACTCGTTGAGATGAGGGTGGTGAGGAGTGCAGGTCCCTGCCTCTTTCTCACAGTTCCTCCCGCCCTCAGCACTACGGGCAGAGCTGCCTGTTCAAAATCGCCATGAACATCCTCAACATGCTCTTCACTGGCCTCTTCACTGTGGAGATGATTCTGAAGCTCATTGCCTTCAAACCCAAGGTAGGCCCTGGGAACAGGCTTCGGCCTGCAGGCACCAGAGGGATGGCGGAGAGGAGAGTGGGAGCTCCAGGCGAGAGGCAGAAGTGGTCAGTGAAGGACCATGTCTTCTCTGGTGATAATGACGCCAACTCCTACATCTGCCCAGATTGGGCTGCGGCTGGGATGTACAGGAAGCACATCCCTCCCGAGCTGAGCTCCTCCTTCCAGGGGCGGCAGACCACGGTCCTCCTTTTCCCATTCCCCATCCTGTCTCTGCCCCACCCCAGTACATAATCTAGAAGAAACTATGCCCATAGACCGACAAACCAAACCTCTCCACGCCCAACCCCCCAAATCCACTCAGGCATCTGTTCTCCACTCCTCCCTTTTCATCAGCCGCACAGACCAACCTCATTGTAAAAAGTTCAGCCAGGGCTGGGTTTACTCAGGTCTCAGTGTTCCAGCCTGAGGGGGCCCCCTGTTTCCCAGCTGGGCAGCTACGTAATTGCTCCCTTGCAGCTGCCAGTACAGGAAGAGAAGTTACCTGCAAATGTCTGTGCTTTGCTCCTTGTAAGCAGCTCCTCCAAAAAAAAGGGGGGGAGGGGTGGGACAGAAGAGTAGATTGTTGGATGAAAGAGGCAGGGTAGGAAAGCCTGGATTACCTGTCACCTTGGATTATCTGGATAACCCTGGTAAACCTCCCTAACCAGCTCCATTATTCTGGATAATGGAAGAGCCAGCTGGTCTGAGCAGCACCTTCCATCTTCCGCCAGGAGGACAGGTCAGAATCACTGCCATCCACAGGCCTCGGATTCACAAGGGCAGCTACCCTGAGGAAGGGTATATAGCAACCCAGTGGCTACCTCTGGCTGCTACAACACCTTCTGCAGAGCAATGAGAAAGAAAGAGTTGGTTCTAAGAGAATTGTATCATTACAGACTTGAGACAACCTCTTTAGCTTTCTGAAACTTCTCTTCCCCTCCTTTATTAGTTTTCCCAGATGCAACACAGATCAACATAAGGAAGAGTCCTTGGCCATATATTCCGTTTTTATTCAAACTTTTACTTGTCCCAGGACTAATTAGGGTGGGGTGGAAGTGCTCCTTGGCTGTTGGATCCATGTTCATTAACAAGCTATCCATCACCTTCTTTGAATTAATATTCAAATAACATTTCTTGATAACCTACCATGTGCTGCACATACCTCATTGAATGTAATCCTCAAAACACCCTTATAGAATAGGTATTCACACCCCCATTTTAGGGAAGAGGAAAATGAAGCTCAGAGTAATTAAGTGTAATATTAATTACACCACTGCTAAGTGGCAGAACTGGGAATAGAATCAAACACCTCTGACTTTACAGTCAATGTAATTTCCACCACACTGAGCCGTTAGCATCTTTCCACATCAAGTGTTCTGCTGGGTACTTTTCAGAAAGAAGGAAAAGACATTTGATGGAGTTTAAAGATAAGACAAACAATGTTCTTATAGTGCTGATTCTTCCTCTCACTCAAAGAATGCCTAGGGATCTTGGCTAATTTTCAGAGGCTAAGACTCCTAATGAACGTCATTTGGTGATAATAATGGTGTTTTCCTACTTCCTTCAGGGCAGCAAATATATTCTTTTCACTTTCCCTTCCAAACCAAGTCCTATTTAGGGGCATAAGTTTTGTTCTGGCCTAGAGAAACTGCTGAGTGTCCCTGGCCACCACTGTAGGGCCTATAGTACCTCTGCCCACCAATGGTCCTATTCCAAGCCGCATGGCCCGGGAATGCTCACAGTTTCACAGCCACCACATGACCAGGCAAGGCTAGGAATTCAGGGTCATTGCCAAGTTGAGCTTCAATCTCAGATGGCAATCTCGAACAGGGAAACTGGCATCATTTCCACCTAGTTCAATGAGACATATGGTTTAAATGTTTCAAAGCTTTGAGTCATTTCACAATTGACTCAGATGTGTTTCTGATGATGTCTGATGCAGTCTGCAGAGCCCTGCAGGAGACTTCCTGAATTGTGTTTCATGAGCACAGGAGATGTTTGGAGCAAACCTGCCCTAAGAAGCAAATGAAACTGACACCCGCAGGGGTCTCTACCTGAAAGACACTCTCCCTAAATCCTGCAGATGTAGGAACAAGCCAGTTTCGCAGGCAGTAGCCAGTTGTGGTAGTCTAAACCACAAAGTGCCTCCTACTTTCCTCACTTCTTAGTTTTCTAGTGTGAGGGGGTGAGCAAAATAAGAGAGACTCTTCCCAAAGCAGGAAGAGAGCCATCCTGGAGTATTTGCATTCCACCCACCAGGGTCAGTCTGTGGTGTAAAGAGAAAGGAAAGTGGATCTTTTCTGTGACTTCCGGCAATAGAGGGGTGAAGGTCACTGGCTGGCCACAGTGGGTTAACCAGGTGGGAGGAGTGTTGGGGAGAGCAGGGCTCCCTGGATTCTCATTAAGCTATGTTCTTAATTAAGGAACAGACTCTGGGAAAAGCATCCCCAAAACTTCCAGGTGAAACACCAAACCAGAAACTATTTGAAGCCCGGTAGAAATATGCAGCTGAATCTGGCCCAAGAACCAGGGCTTCTAACGGTGACCTGAAATACAAAACAGTTCTCATATCTCCCCATTAACTGGGATTCTCTCGGCACCTTTTCGTTCACTGGCATGATTGTTTAAGTGTGATATGAGTGGATTTGCACTTGGAAGCATTAGCTGTAAAAGGACAGTTAGGCAGCAAGGATATTGAAGATTGATTGACATTAGTCATAGCCAAAGAGAAGTTATCTAAAGTTGTCACTGCTCCACTTTTCTTCTCTATCTCTGTGATTGGTTGGTTGGTCGATTGGTTAACTGGTTGGTCAGTTGGTTGGTCAGTTTGTACTGTTGCTTCATTCTTTCATTGTCTTCATGGTGACTGGTGTTCCCAAGTTCATTTCTATCTGTCCTCACCACTTTATGGAAAATGAATTTATTCAAGTAAGTCCCTGCCCCAAATTCAACTGCCCCACTCCTTAAATTCACACTCTGTTCCAAATACATAAAAAAAAAAAAAAAAACACTATGAGTGAATATAAACCAGTTCAGAGAAATTCAGCCCCCGCAATAACCTCAGAGATCTGCAGTGATGTCTGGAAGAGTGGAATAGATGATAGTAGAATTGATTTGAACACCTACCTTGAAGATAAGCAGATAGCACCTGGATCCTACATGATTGTGCAAGATCAAGTTGATCAGCATGAAAAACTTTTGGTTAGAATGGACTGAAAATAACTAAATAGCTGGATTGTCTTCTTATAATGAACTGAAATTTATCAGAATAGATGGAAAAATATTTTTAAAATATACTTTATGATACGCACTGAAAAACATCCAATGCCTAGGAATAATTCTAACCAAAAAAAAGTCTCAAATCTCTACAGACAAAACTATAAAATTTCATTAAAGAAAACTTAGCAAATGGAAAAACATATCATGTTCATGAATTGGATAACTCGATACTAATATTAATATAAAGATGACATTTCTCTTCAAACTGACCCATAGACAATACAATCTGGATTAAAACTCCATGTTGCCCTTTACCCAAGGTGAGAATGGCAGGAGAAAAGGGAGCCACCCAACAAGTCCTTTATGGCCAACAGGATGTCCCAGTGGTCCCAAGGCTTCAGCCCAGTTGGGCAGCTCTGACATCACATGGAGGGCGAGGCAGGAGCCTGGTTCCGGAAGTGGTGCCAGTCACAGACACTCCACTGTCAGCACAGGTTTTAGTACCAGAGTGAGTGACGATGTGACTGAGTTGTCTGGGATTTGCTGCTGACAATGACTCGGCAAGGACAAGGAGGGCAGGCGCCGCAGAGGAAGTGGCTTTGCCCAGGCAAGGAGGAGCTCACCCAAGTAGAAAGTCCCCGCTGGCGTTCCTCCTCCCCGTAGGCCTGCCTGTGGCTCATGGAGGGGTGAAAAGGCAGGGGCTGCTATTTCTCAAATTTCCCTCATTCCCCTTGGCTGCTGCCTGCTCAGGGAGCACCCAGTTCTCACTGCCTCCTAGTTCCTACCTCCCCAAGGGGCGGATGCTGGAGGGGATTTGACCCTGGCAGCTCTCTGTCATCAAAGCCTTGGCCTCTCTTTTCAGCTTTCTCCCAGCTTGAGAACAGTCCAGAGGAGTGAATAGAACCAAAGTGAAAACACTCCTTGACCCTCCTGCCCCCAGCTTCCTTGAATAAGAACAACGGAAGCCTCGCTCGGGCTCACTTCCCTGTTGCAGGAAAAACGAGGGCCCGAAGGCATTTCAAACCTAAGGGAGGAAGTGAGGCCTCGGCCCAGCACTGGCGATGAAACTTTCTGCAATAATGAGAATGTTCCTTATGCCCTGTCTCTGAAATCGCCTCCTGTGCCTATGGAGCACTTGAAGTGTGGCTAGTGTAGATGAGGAATTGATGTTTTAATTCATTTATTCTAATTAATTTAAATTTCTGTGGTCACATGTGGCTGGCAGCTGCTATATAGGGCAGCCCAGCTCTCTAGACACTGCTTCTTTCCCATGACATTTGCAGTTTCTGCTATCCTCTATCTATCTGACTTGGCTCCTTTGCCCAGCTGCTTTGGCTTCATGAAGCCAGATGGTTTATCTCATCCTCCCTCCTCTTTCTCCAGCTGGTGATTTTCTACCAGAAATCGACTCACGATAGTGGAAGCCCTCTTGACAGAATAAGACAGTCTCTTGCCCTTGGGGCCCCAGTATGGATTTTCTCCTGACTCGGTCACTGCTCCCTGCATCCCTGGATTACCTCATTCCCTGTCAGTTGCAAGTGCTGAGGCTCTTTCCCTGTGTGTCCTTTCCCACCCAGTTCCTGAGCTGGACCTAAGGAAAGCAGAGAGCATACTGGCAGGTGTGGTTTGGAATTGGTCTTGCTGCTGTGGCCGTCCCTGGTGAGGCTTGGTGCAGCCAGTCCATTGGACTTCTGACTGAGGTTCCCATTTTGCTGACTGAGGTTAGCATTTTGGTGCCCCAGTGAAACTAAAATCTGAGCTCCCTAAGCCCCTACCTTGTTCTGACCCAACCCTTCCCCAGAATGCAGAACCTTGTCCTTGCACATCCCAGTTGCTGGACAGAGACTGATAGCTTTGACACCACTTCCAGGGTGGGCTCCAGACTTCCAGCCACATTGTTTCCCCAGCTGGCTCCAGCCGGCATCCTCGCCCTGCCCGCTGGCCTCGCCTTCACTGGGCTCAGCCTAGCTCAGTTCTCACCCACATAATCGCAGTGGAGCTGTGAGAAGGAAGAGGCAGGAGGCTCTCTAAGTGGCCAGCACTGTGGCATGCTCGAGCCAGGGCAGTCTCTCTGTGTCCTGAAGGTCTCTGAGCCTGAGAGGCAGCCTTGCTGGCCTTGGGCTTCCCATGCGCAAAGGCAGCCTTCCTCTTATTTCTAACTGCACCTTAGAGTGCAGAGGATCCTGTGGGTGCCAGTGGCCCCAGAGCCATCCTTGCTCTGCATACTGTGCTGTTTTCAGGAAGGATGGTTGCCCTGCCTAAGTGAGCAGCGCGTGGGGATTCCCTGAGATTATGGTCAAGAAGGAACAGTCATCACTAGCTCCCTTCTTTTCACTGGGCTGGGGGCAGAAGGGACAGATACGGGCTGGTGGGGGCTGTGACTTCACATGTGGACAGTCAGCAGGAAAGCGGGAATGGGCTCTCAGGAAGAGCAGTTTGTCTGCAAAGAAATTCTGCAGCCCGAGTCCTCAGTCTACTCTGTCAGCTTTATCCCTGTCTAGGACTTTCTTTCCTCAAAGATCAAGCATCTGGTTTCCTTTTGGCGAACAGCTTCCCTCACACGACCTGAGGTCATCATGGTCCACATCCTCCGGCCAGCTTGGGGTTCTCCAGGGGCACCCATGCTGGGTGAGGACACCCACCATGGGTGTCTCGGGCACTCATGCCCTGTACAGATGCGAAGGGAGCTTCTGAGGCTGAGGGTCCAACTTGTTCAGGCATGGACCCACTGTTTTAGACATTTTCTTGTCCTCCATGAGCGAGCTATTCCTGGGAAAGGGACCAGCGTCCTGACATTCACCAGGCAGGTGAAGAAACTGAGAAAGCACCTCAGCCGATGATTCAAGCACCAAGTCCAGGGGCAGATTTGCTTGTCTGACCCTGGGAAGATCAATGGTCTTTACCAACTGTGAGCCGGCCTACTTTCCTACTCAGGCCAGGGTGTCGTATTTGGACTACGGATTTCATTAACTTCCAAAATCCGTTATGCCCTCTGTCCCCCAAAGAAGGTCAGCGTGTCGCACGCCACAGGATAAGATCTGAAATATTGCCAACTCTGACAGAAGCAGAGGCACAGGAGAAAGGGGTGCATATACCTGTGTAGGAGAAACCCCTGATCAGCCCAGGAGGAGGGGCTGGCAGCCGCCAGCAAGGCTCTGAGGGACCCACAGGGCCCCGGGGCAGCTGGGCAGATGGAGTGCAGAATAGCAGGGCCAGAATCTCTCTAAATGCACCAGCACAGCAGCTGAGGGCCAGGAAGACCCTGCCGGCAGGGTTCCATCTGGCCTGGGCTCCCTCCCACGGCCAAGAGACACTCTGATTTCTACATACTCTTCCAGGAGCTGTGGAGAGAAATTTTCTCTAGAGCCTGTAAAGGACTAGGAGAAAAAAGGGGAAAGTGAGATGAGTGGCAGGAAAGGATGCAAACTGGGGCCATTGCCTCTTTCTGAAAGCTGAGGATCTTTTAGAAACCTAGTTTGCTTTTACCAGATAATCACATTGCCTACTAAAGTCCACTTTCTCTCCAACTTTACCTCTGGCTCTTGCTGCACCATTCACCAATAATTCCCCCTTCAAACAATTTTAATGGTGCCATACATTTCTGCATGATGCAATAATTTTGGCGAGGCTTTATTTTTTTACAGAGCCAATTTTACTTCTTTTTTCTTTTTCTTTTTTTTTTTCTTTTTTTTTTTGTGCTTAATCATCGACTGCCACCAGATTCCACAAAGAGAATTCTGGTAGATTGAAAACAAGGCAGCCTCGCTCCCACCTCAGTATCACCTTGAATGAGTTGTGGCTGGGCAGATAGGGCACTTAGTTCGTACACACACTGTGCTTTCCATGCCTCAGTTTCTCTGTGAAGCAGGAAGACTGGCTTAGCAGACTATGGTGAGATCATGTCTGTCTTAGTCCATTCGGGCTGCTGTAACAAATCAGCATAGACTGAGTAGCTTACTTCTCACGGTTCTGGAAGCAGGAAGTGTGAGATCGAGGCCCCAGCGTGGTTGCATTCTCTGCTGAGGGCCCTCTTCCGAGTTCATAGCTGATGCCGTCTCACTGGGGCCTCACGTGGTAGGAAGGGTGAGGAAGCTGCGAAATCTCTTTCATAAGAGCATTAACCCCATTCCTGAAAGCTTCGTCCTCATAGTGTAATCACCTCTCAAAGGCCCCACCTCCTAACTCTGTCCCATTGGGTGTAAGGATTCCAACATGTGAATTTGGGGGGAGACAAATATTCAGACTATAGCAATTTCTGGGAAGTCACTAAGCCTCCTGGGGAAAGTGCCATCCAGAAGGAATGTGCGCTCAGCAGGGCCCCTCAGCCTGGGAAGTTTGCACCCAGCTAACTCAAGACAAAAGGAACTCGACCTCTCGTGTTCTGTCATCTCTCATCCTGAGCTCATTTATTCTATCTCTTCATCTAGATTTCTGCCTAACACTGTAATATAATTTCAAGGCTCATCTTAATGCATCCTTGCAGTTGGATTGTCTGGAGACACAGCATAAACCGTGCTACAAACGTTTAAAACTATACTCACACTTTCTTGTGACTAATGCCACCCATCACTGGGCTTTGCCAGATTTGAGCCCAGTTTTTCACCATTTACTCTCTTTCTCTGTCTCTAGACCTTGTCGTTCTTCATATTATTTATTTCAAGAACTCCTGGCGTATATGGTATTTGGCCAATGTCTTGCTTCAGGCTAACATTAACCAACAGCCCCACAAATATTGTACTCAGCATCCGATGTACCAGGCAGTGTGCTTTGCACCAGGGACACTTGGCACCAGTGGCTGCGAGCAGGCTGGCGAGCCTGGGCCGGCGGGTTGCCATTTTAAGAACAGACCTCCCTGACCTTGATCCACTCTTGGACGTTAGAGACGCCCCAGTTCACCATCTCATTCACCCTTAGAAAACCTGCTATTCAGCCTGGTACTCCTATTCCCACTTACAAAGAAGCAGTGAATAAACGCATTAACCCATTTTGTATCGATTCCTACACCTTATATTAAGTAACATTCAGAAAAAGGGGGGGGAAGGAAGTAATATATATCGTGTCTTTGAAGAATCAGACATTACACTAGACATTTTCCATTTGTTATCTCAATTAATCCATAAGACAAGTAAAATGGTCTTTAGGAAACCAAAGTTCTGAGAAAAGCTAAGTAATGTGTCCAAAATCAAACAGCCAAATTTTTTTGTTGTTGTTTTTATGGGATTTTAATGCAGGTTTAAGTGATTCACAAACCAAGCTCTTTTAACTACACCCCCATTGAAACAACAAATGCAAACAAGCTGAAATGCACTCAGTGGGTCCTCAGCAAGTGTGCATTTTCTTTCTTATAAGCAAATCCGAGACAAAAATAAAAAACAAGCCATTTTCAAGTAACAGCTCTATGGAAATTAATACTAGTCACTCCGTTGCTCTGTCTCTACCTCCTCTGAAGCCCCTTACCTCCCCGTACCTCTCATTCACCCATTCTGTCTTTGGTCCCGATGTTCTGCTAGACTGGCCTACACCTTCTGAATTTCCTTTCCAAATCTGAAGTGACAGGTACTTTCAGGGGATGAGACAGTCACCTGCTAGGTGGGCTCAGGAAAGAGAAACAACAGCTTACTACACTCTCCTGTTCATGTGTATGTACACACACACACACACACACACACACACACCCTTGCAATGGAAGACTTGCAAGTTGTGGAGACAAAAATTCGATTGCTAAATTCCTCCAAGGCAGAAACTGCTTCATATGCATTTTCTTGTCCCATGAGAGGCATTCAGAGAAAGTTTAATGCATGTATGCATGAATGAATGAATGAGAATTATAGAACTAGAGAACAAGGAAAAGAGAGTCAGAATATTACTGTCAGAAATCACTATGAGATCATTGGCCTTCCATCAATGCAGACATCTCTACTTTCTGCCATAAGAGATTCCCTGTCTCTAGAGGCAGCTCTTTGGGGAATGTTCCTTTATACTGAATTGAACATGCTCCTTTGTACCTTCCACTTATTAGCACGGCTTTTCCATTTCCTCTTTCTGTAGTTGTTGGGCACCTCAGTGATGATCTTTACAGGGCACATGGTGCAGCGCAAGAAATGCCAATAAACAAAGTGATTGCAGAATAGGGCAAGGGTTATGCTGGGGGAAATGGTCAGAAAGGTGCCAGTTAAACTGAGCCCTGGAGGTTGAACAGGAGCCAGAAGAAGAGCATCTCAGGCAGAGGGAAGAGCAAAGGCCCTGAGGCAAGGGTGAGCTCAGCTTTTTCTGGGAACTGAGAACAGTGAGGGAAAAGGACGGGTAGGCAGGGCCCCAGCATGCAGGCCCTTGGGACCTGTAAGGGGTGTGGATTTGCTCTGACTGCCCTCAGAAACCACAGGGAGCAGAGGCCTTAAGTGGGGCATTATATAATCTGATTGTGGTTTTGAACCAGCATGCTGCCTGCTTAGTGAAGAATGGACTGGTGTGGGGCGGGGAGGGGAGGGAGGTGGCAGTTAAAGCCTATTCCTGGCAATGCAGGTAACAGCAGTAGAGAGGGAGAGAGGTGGGCAGAGTCGTGACTTTATCTGATGGTGAAGTGGATGTGAGGGTGAGGAAAAGAATCAAGGAAAGCTCTGGATAGTCTTTGAGCAGGACTGCCTCTCACCTATCTTTCTATCCCTCCAGATGCTAGCACAGTGGCACCCGGTAGCATCAGGCACTCTGTAAATGTCACCTGAATGAGAGAAAACCAGGGCTGGCCTCCACAAACAGCATCCCCTGCTGGACTCACCCGCTCAATCCTCAAGGCCACTTTTGCCCCACTGAATCACAGTGGTGCCCCGCAGGTTCCCAAACACCCCTAGAGGGCAGTGCACTGAGAACCATGGTTGGAGGCTAAGGTAGGACTTCCTTCAGCCTGTTACTTAATTTTCCTTGAAACCTATTTATCCCAACTATTAAGAAACCAGTGTCTCCCACCATCAGTGGAACCCCCTCAACCCAGAAACTCAGCACATACAGATGGTGCCAAAAAAAATGTATTCACATTTTAAGAAAGGAAAACTGTATTAAAATTGTAATACTCAATATATATGGATAACAAAAGATGAATACAAGTCACATTTGACTTCTGCAATTACAAGAGGGGCTCAAAGTGGTTACCATCAGCGTCCAGACACCTGATTACGGAGAACTACTGCTTGAGCAACGCTGACCAAAGTGTCCGCTTGTGTACATTTTTTGGCACCCCTGGTATACGTCACATTCCAATAAGTAGGAAAGAGAAGGAAGGGAGGCAGTAAGGGGACTACCCAGAACAACTCAGCCCACCCCCACCAGCCACCAGCTTCAGTCCTGAGTCGAAGCGGGCATTGCGTGGGGCCGAGCTCCTGCCTGCTTCTCAGCAGCCTGATTGGTGTGTGGGCATTACCCCGATTATTATTTATTTGTCGAATGCCCACAGGGCACCTGATGGAGCAGTACACGGAGACAGGCACAAATGGGCTTTGTCAGGGGGGATCCCCGCCTGCTCTTGTACCCAGGTATTTGCATATTTTTGCAACATTGTGACAGGTTTCTTTCTTGCCTGGTGCTTGAGAGCTTTAAAGTCACATGAATGATAAAAAATAATTATATGACTTGCGTAAAGCCTTGTGTGGGAAGGGTAGTATAAGCTATTACATTTAATTATTTAACGTAGAAAATTATTCCCACCATATAAAGAAGCCCAGTGGGAAAGTCCACTGGTTCCATCTCCATTCCTGCCACTGGGAAAGAGACCGGACCCTGCCAAGTCTGGAAGGGATAGAAGGATCCCCAAACCTGCGGGGCTGGGTTACCCTGACCCACCAGACCTGCGGCGCTGTCAGTGGCTCCCAACCACTGCTGCAGGGGAGGGAGGGGCGTTCCATGATGCAGGAGGAAGGCAGCCAGGGCTCAAACCAC
This sequence comes from Rhinolophus sinicus, assembly GCF_057876585.1. Taxonomy (NCBI): domain Eukaryota; kingdom Metazoa; phylum Chordata; class Mammalia; order Chiroptera; family Rhinolophidae; genus Rhinolophus; species Rhinolophus sinicus. The sequence goes on from NC_142501.1 coordinate 92,998,048, forward strand.
AGCACCAGTAATAGGAACAATCACAGCCACCAGCAGGCACCGAGCACTTCATGTATGGACCCAAATAACCCCCCAAACCGTCTGAGGGCGTGAGTATTCCCATTGGACAGGAAGGAAGCGGAAGTTATGGTAATGTGCCTGCACAACTCAAGGCCCTCTGCCAGTGAGGGCAGTCTCTCATTTCGTTCACATTTTGTTCCCTTAAGTGGGTGCAGGTAGCTGGCTATCATGATCGCAGTGGGTCACACCTGCCCCTTCACTAAGGAGAGGTAGGCCCGTTAGGTCAGGAGGGGCACGGAGACAATGGGATGAGATTTGCTGCATCTGGGTTTGGAATGCTCTCCCAGAGCCAAGGCCGGCGGGACTTGGCAGAAGGGAATTTGAGGCAGGCAGACCACAGAGGGCTGCTGTAGTTCCAAGTTCATCCTCTGCTTCTCCTCGTGCGCCCGCTCCCGCCGCTGCCTCATCTCTGCCTTCCCTGCTCCTGCAGAGTGCTCACATGTTCCTCTGAACTTAAAGTTACCTGCATACACCACAGTGCGTCTGCTGGCCATGCCCCAGCCCACGATGTACCCATCCACACCCTGCCCGACCGGAGTCCTTTACAGGAGCCAGGGCATCCCCAGCATGAAGCGCCTGCCGTCTACTCAGGGGCAAGCCGAGGTGCAGAAAGAACCTCCTGAGGTCCCCAATAGAAGCTTAGTCAACAACCCCAGTTGTCCTCTGCTCCCAGTGGGGAAGACTGCAGGTGTCTGTATGCCCACACCATGCAATTCCAGGCGCCCAGTAAGCGCTCATTACGTGTTGGTAAGATAAATAAATGAACGAGAGGCCTTTGAAACTTTCCTGGGGAGGGAAAAGCTTAATTTTCCAAAGAAGAATTAGAGCAGAAGGCATCCAGTCCAAAGTGTACAGTCCTCCAGCAATTTCGAGAGCAGCCCCCATCACCACCACCACCACCAGAGGCAAGGGCCTGCTCCCTTGCCCCATCCCCTACCTGCTCCTGCCCTTTGTCCCCACCATCCCAGGCGATCCATGCAGCAAGGGAGCGTGAGCCTCCAGGCACAGCTGAATGAACACATCACAGGGTGGGAGCTAACACAGGAAAGTAGAAATCCTCGCTGCCTCCCAGGCGGCTGGGGCCAGGAGCAGCTGTGTGGTCCAGTTATGCCTTCTCCATTAGACACCACTAATTGCCATGATTACTGTTATGCCTAAATGACATCCAATGTAATACAATTTATATTATCTCTGCTTGGTGTCAGTTACCATTGTGTCCCATGTTCCATGGGATCGACTCTTCACAGACACACACTGAGATACGGCCACTGCTGCCTCATCCCCGCTGCATTCAGCTCCCCCATCTCTCCATTCCACAGGACCCCGGGAAAGACCATGTGTCCAGGAACTGGACACTCTTCCCCACTCACCAGCCAGTGCCCCTGCACAGCTGCCCGCCACACTCCCTCACAGGCAGGGGCTCTACTCTCTTTCCCTGGGTGACCTATAAGCCATCTTTTGCCCCCTCTCTCCCATTTTAGGCCCTGCCTCCCCCAGATGGCCTTGACCCCCTCCTCCAGCTTCTGTGGGTTCCTGCTGCTTTCTTGAGTTGCAGTGTCAGTTCAGAGGCCCTGGGCCTACTCTGGGAACTTTCCATCTGCCCCAACTCCTCTCATACTCCTCTCCTCTCCTCTTCTCTTCTCTCTGTCTCTCCCCCACCCCTTTTTTCCTGCTTCTCTCCACTTTCCACCATCTGCGCAGTCTGTACTCTTTTCCTTCTTCTCCTTTCCTGTGGCTTCTACCTTGAGTAAACTTTTCCATCAATACCCTTCTCATCTTTTTCTTCTCGTGTGATTTCTGTAATTCCTTCGCTTTCCTGCCATCTCTATCTCTTGGCAGTTGAGTTTCCCTCTCTCTCAGACACTCTTCCTTCCCTCGCCTTCCCTTGTCCATTCCCACTCTCTGTCTCAATCCCAGCAGCTGCTTGTAATCTCAGCTCAGGTCTCCCACTTGGGCCCTCTGGGGCCCTGTGTGTCCCTGGAAGGGAACAGTCTCGGGGGAGAGGCCCCCAGACAGACCGAAAGTCCAGAGTCCACTTCCCTATCAGAAGCCCAGTCACCTCCTCTGTGAGCCTTTGTTTCACCTTCTCTCTGATAGAGACTGACGATGGGCAGGAAGGAACAGAGAAGGGAAAAAACCAAGTAATGGCAGCAAAATAACCTTTGCCTCAAAATTCCTAAGAATACACAACACAATCCTAGGTGTGCTGGATTTCTTATGAATCTCTTCTTACGACCAACCCATTTTAAAGCTTGTGCTGCCTCTGAGATGACCACAGCAGCGACCTCTGCTCTGGGCAGCGAAGGAGCTAAGAATCCAGAATTCAAGGGCAAAGGCATGTGCCTACCACCTCTCCCACTGCAGCCCTGCTTTCCAGGATCAGACTGGAAAACAGACCCACTCGGCCACTCATTCCTCTCTTCACAGCCCTCTAGGCAGAGAAGAGGGAGCTGGGTCTTCCCCCTGTAGGCTTAGTGGTTTCTCAGAACCTGGCAGTTGACTGTCTACATGAACTTGAGCCTAACAAAAGTTAACCATGACAACTTGCACACTGTCACTAATCTCAAAATACTACCAGCCAGATTTCATTCAAGAATCTCAAGACAGTCACATTACTCAGTAGTGACTCAAGAAAGGCAGAAAGGGCCTTAGAGACACAGGAAAGGAGAGCTCAGGATTCCAGAAGTTTCAGCCTCCTCCCTCCTCCTTCCACACACCTGGGTTAGCCATACCCTCTGCTCAGTGCCACCCCCAGAACTAAACCTGTGAACCCTACTTAACAGATCACCTCTAGTAACCATGACAGTAGCTCATACTTATTTAGAGCTTACTTCAACCAGGCTCAGGTCTAAGCGCATTATAGCTATTGGCTCATTTAATCCTCGCCATAACCCCATTTTATAGGTGGGGAAACTGAGACATGGAGTGGTTAAGTTATTTGCTCCAGGTTATCCAGCTAATAAGTGCCAGAGGTAGGATCTGAACCCAGACACCCTACCCCCAGAGATCATGCTCTTAGCTACTATGCTGCCTCTTTCAACTTGCACTAGCACCTGCTAGGGAGGTGAGTCAGGGCACAGATAATCCAAAAGAGAGGAAAATCCAAAATACTTGTGCATGCGAAATGCATCACATGATACTTTTGCAACAGTCTTTCCTTCCTAGTCATGATTTGCTGACGCTAATATCAACTTGGTCTACGTTTTCTCAGCCCACGGCAGCCCGTGGCTAGAGGGGCAGCAGCGCTCAAGAGAACGGCTTCTGCCCAGGCTGTAAGTGACTGCAGGTCACAGGACAGCTGCCAGCCAGCCTCGGGGGACGGGCACGTGACCTTCCTGAGGAGGGCCAGGCAGAGGCCCTCCACCACCTCTGCAGGGTGTAGGGCCTGAGAGGGAGCGGCTGCCAGCCCTGAATGCGCCATCCCTCCTGCACAGTCAGCCCTGCGTGGCTCCGGGGAGTCGGGCATGAAGAGGTTTGGTTCACCATGTCAGGCAGAGCCAGGAAAACCTTCTCCCTGACCCTGCCTGCTACCTTACCACTTGGGGCCCGTCAGCAGGGAAAGGCGTGACGGGTTGAGGCGGCTCCAGGTCACACTGACTTGTAAGAGAAAAAGAGCTATGGTTTTCTTCCCGTCCTCCTCCCTCTGTTACACTCCTAAATCCCCCATTACCCACGGTTTTGATCAAATGAGCAAGTGGGCAAAAACGGGAGAGAGAGAGAACGAGAATGAGTCAGAGAACACTAAGGTCGGGGTGGCCCGTTAGCTCAGTTGGTGAGAGCATGGTGCTAATAACACCATTGCCAGTTTGATCCCTGCATGGGCCACCACTGTGAGCTGTGCCCTCCTTTTAAAAGAAAGAACACTAAGGTCTTACACTCCAGAAGGGACTATCAGCCTTGTTTCTGGGAATGGGTGTGGAATGGGTGGGAGGAAGAGGCTAACCTGGGAGCTGGATCTGAAACCGTCTTCGTGCTCCTCCTTGGAGGATTGATGGGCTGTGGACAGAGGGGTGGGAAGGTGGCTGGGTGGGTCAGGGTTAAAAGCTGCCTCTTAAAGGGATCCTGTCACCAGCCCCGGCAACCATGCTCCTTCACACCTGCGTTCCAGATACATGCAAATCTCCTCAGGGCTGTGTCCACAGGAGCTCTTGGCAACAAGGGCACTGGTTGGTTTATGCAGCCGGTGGAGGCCCAGGCACTGGGCCCACCAGGCACCTTGCTACAGGCCAGAGAAGTTAGTCAAAAGCCTCCAAGAGCACAGCCTGCAGAGAGCAAGGACGAAGCATGAGGCATGAGTCTCCACAGCCCAGCCAACCCAGTGGCAGCCATGAAGGGATGGGAGAGGGCCGTGGTGGAGAAGCTGACGGCATTGTGCTTCCTTCCATCTACATGTGCTCACAGAGCCCCAGGAGGAAGGGTGACAAGTGATGCACAGCCAGGAGGCTGACAGGGTCCCTTTAGGTCTCAGCCCATCCCCTGGTGCTCCCCAGCTGATTAACTTGTGTGTTAACCTTTCCTTTGCCTGCTCTCTGCCTCTCTTCCTTTCCCTTTCCTCCTCTCAGAGGTGTTGCAGACCAAGGCCCACTCACCCATTTTGTTTCAGGTCTCTGGTGGATGAAAGACCCCAACTCATCCTCCTTTCTTGAGCCCTGAGCTTTCCACCTTCCTTCCTCTCCTCCTGCCCCCACATCCAAATCATGTTTTGTTACCACGTTTTCTAGGCTAGATGCTGAGCATCCTGGACTCTACTCTGGTTCCTGTTTTTCTCCTTTCTCTTCCTCGACAGCACCCCTCCCCCACTTCCTTTCTGAAATAGCTTGACCCACAAAGATGGTATTCCTCTCTAGAGATATTCCCCTAGTGTTTTCTAAAACCTAATTTTAAAGCACACACATAGTTATAGTTCATTGGGGTCTTCACTCTTCACCTCCCTTCCTTCAAAATCATCGTTCTCCATTAGCCCTGAGAATGATATCTGACAACCTGAAAGATAATTCGTTGTTTCCTGCTCAGAGCATGTGACTTAAATGGGAGAGAGAGGTCTCTCTCTGCCTCAAAGGCTCTAGTATACTCAGAAAATATTCTGAGAAGCCAACAAGAAAGCCATGATTCCAAGCTGACCCTCACCTAACCCGTGCCCTAGCCAACCCCTGCTTCCCCAGGCCGCTGTCCAAAGTCTCCGGTGGCGCTTCTGTTTTCTCTTGGCAGAAATGCCTGGGAACGGAGAGTCCCCTTTCCCTGTGACCTGACCTCCCACACTAAGAATAACAGCCCTAGGACAGCATGTCTTGCGATCCCTCTGGAAAGAGGGCATGGCTGGGAAGTGGGGAAGTTAAGGGAGCTGGATAGAGCCAGGAGGAAATGGAAGAACACAGACTCTTGGCTCTTGTGAGTAAAATATAAAAAGGGAGAGTTGGCAGACTTGTAGAGAGCTGGGGAGAGCGATCTGGGAAACTCTCAGAGGAACCCTAATGCTTTCATACCCACTTGCCAATCACTAGAATTCCATCTTCTGGAGGCCAACTAGTGGCTCAGAGAATAGGAAAATTCTGGTCCCTCTGAGTAAATGTGCTCCAGCCATGTTTTGCCCCCTTTGCAGACATTCCCTTAAAAATTGAAGGAGCAAATGTTCTTTTTTAAAGAAGACAAATATCTTTAGGACTAGGTCCTTTCCACTCCACCCATGGGGAATGTGGCTGCCCTGTTCCTGGGTTTTCCTGAACTGTGAGCAGATAGCCCACAGCACTGCTCTCTAGACTCCCACACCTCTCAGACAGGCAAATGGTCCACTCTCTGTACAGAGTGCACCCACCCAGGACTCCTGGAATCCACTAAAGAGTCTGGGACAGCCTATCCCTGGGTTGACCAGTTGTCCAAGTATTGCAAAAAAAAATCTTTCAAAAACATTTATCTCTTCCCTTCTCCAAATATGGTGAAAAACAAAAAAATCCCATGCATGCAGAGTAAAGTGGTGAAGCCGGGACACTGTCTTCCCGTTCTGTGCCAGAACCTCTCCTCCATGGCACTCCTTCCTAAGAAGCCTGCATCCCAATCCAAACTCTCTACCCAGATGACACTTATCAGTCCAGGTCTCAGGAAGGGCTCTGACAACCTTGTTCACGTTGGTGACATCTGCATGGCAGTGGGACGCTGTATCAGAATGGAGATGCTGGGAAAGGAGCCTGGGGCAGGTGCTTAGGAGATACCCCGAGAGCACTGTGTAGGGCCATGTCCTGCATGACCAAACTGACACTGACCTGGGCTCTGTCTCCTTTCAGTTAGGAAAGGCTTTGCCAGGACAAAGCTGCCCCTGGAAATACTGGAGCCTGTCCAGTGCTGGGACAAGGGTGACTTCTGGTTCTATCTTCACAGAGCCCAGCTTTATGGGTATCACTAAATGATATGGTCCCCTTGTTTTCGCTGAGCTTTACGTGAGTCACCTCTGGGCCATCCTTCTGGACCACTCTGACTGCTTCTTGTTAGTTCCCAGATCACCCATGAGACCACAGCCCATTCTCTTCTAAGGGGTCATCCACCTGTGCTCCCTCCAGACAGGCCCTTCTGATGGAAGAGAACTGGGGGTGTGGGAGATGCTGAATGCGGACTGAAGAGTCCAGACACAACCCTGCAACACTGCAGCGTACACTGTCTGCCCCATGCCCGCTCCTACCCTGCTGGGAAGTAGAAAGGGCCTCTGTGCAGGAGGGTGGTGAGTCTGGAGGAAGGGGAGCTGTGTGGCCCTGGGAAGACAGGACAGGAGCATTGGCCACCCTCTCTCCCCGGGCCCTGGGCTCCTGGCCACGGTGAGGGTGTTTGGAACTCCAGCAGCAACACTGAGGTGCGGACAGTGGTTCTGGTGGCGACGTTGCTCTGTTCGTGTCTGTCTAACACTCCTTTTTAATCCTGCCCCGCCTGCCCCCCTGTGTAGGGTTACTTTAGTGATCCCTGGAATGTTTTTGACTTCCTCATCGTAATTGGCAGCGTAATTGACGTCATTCTCAGTGAGACTAATGTGAGTATGACTCTGCCCCCCAGGAACCCTCCTCCTTCTTCCTCTGCTCCTCTGCTTCCGCTCGCTCTCTCACACTCTCTCTCTTTACCTCCTTTTATTTATTTTATTTAATTTCCTGTTTTTACCCCCTTCCAGTCATGCTTTTTATTGAACCTGCCGTCGTCCTGTGAGGGAAAAAAAGTGGGAGCTTCTCCTCCTTTTTTTCCACTAGTCCCAGCTCAGCCCACTGTGCAGGGCCCAGGACCTGGGAGCCGAGTGGAGGGAGCAGGCGAGGGACATTGCCTGAGCCCCTCCCAAGGTGACCACAGCCCAGCGTAACCTTTGAACTAACCCAGCTTTTGTCAGGCCTCTCCACCCTGCAAAAACCAGGTCACCCAGATTTGAGCCGCCAGAACTGTAGAGTGGTAAGAGAGTATTTAATATGCCCACGTAACCTCTTTCTTTTCTCATTTTTTTCTCTTCTCTCCTTTCTTTCATGCTTTGTTTTTTTCATTTCTCCTCTTCCTTTTTGTTTTGTTTTTCTCCTTTGTTGTTGGTTTTTTTTTCTCTCCTCTCTTTTCCTCGGCTTCTCTGCCCCATGCAGCACTATTTCTGTGATGCATGGAATACATTTGACGCCTTGATTGTTGTGGGTAGCATTGTTGATATAGCAATCACCGAGGTAAACGTAAGTACATGGCGTCTGTCCCGAACTGTCCGTGCCTGCGCTAACACTCATTGTCTTTCCCCGGTTTTTTTGTTTTGTTTTGTTTTGTTTTGTTTTTTTATCCTTCATTTTATTTTCTCCTCCCCACCTCCTTATTTTCATTTAGTTTTTTTGTTTGTTTGTTTAAATTGGTTTAAAGGATTTTTTTTTCTTGTTGCTTTATTTTGACATTTTATTTATTTATTTATTTTTAACTTTGGAATGAGTTAAAGTTTTAAGTTTTAATTTTAAAACAAACTTAAGTTTAAAACTTTCCTTTTAAGTTTTGATTGCTGCATCTTTTTCTCTCTCCTTTTATAATCAGCCTGGCATGACTCAACTGTATAGGAGAATGCAGCTATGGGGATCGTGGACTGAGAAAACCAAGGGATAGTTACAACTTCTGGGCAGCTGCTGGGGCAGGGACCCAAACCTCCCTTCACCCCCCACCTCACCTCCTGACCACTGCTGCTCCCTCTCCTGCCTTCCCACCCACCTACCTTGGAAAGGAACCTCTCAAAGTGGGACACTGGAGTTAAGGCTCCGGCTTTGCCTGCACCGTCAGCTCAAGGCGCGGCCCATTACATTCACATTGAAAGGGCTCCAACCCATGTAACGTCAGCAGCCCTCCAAGATTGTTTGGGAGAGAAGAGAAGCAGCCATGTTCAGACTCCTGCATGCACCCCTCTTCATAGAGTGGCCAAAGAGCTAGGTGTCTGGGTGACCCACCCGGAGCTCTCCGGGGGGTGCTTTCCCCTCTGGCTGGGGCAGGAGCACCTCCCTCCCACATGCACCTGCCCAGAGAACCAACTTGCCCCAGCCTGGTTGTCCCCACTGCCACCCCCCTCACACCCGGCCTGGCTCCCTGGCCTCAGACAGAACCCCAGGCCCTGCGCTGCAAGGCCCCCTGCCGCCTCTCCCAAGAGCTGCCTCCTCCTATACAGTTCCTACCGGTTCCTGCACATGTCTTTCCGTTACCTGGCATGTTTAAACCTTCTCTCTTTATCTATAGGCCAGCCCTCTGCGGTCAGTCTTTAACATGTATTGTTTAATTTTTCTGTTGTTATTTTACCTTAATTATGAGACTGGTAATGTTTGCACAAACCTTTGATGCACTGAAACATTGAATAACAGCACGGAGCAGACGCTGTACGGTTTTTATCTAAGATGTTTGAAACTGCCATCTCCCGATTGTGTCCTGCCCTCCCCTCTGCATCCATATTTTGCTCCCAACCAGTTGAACTGACATGTTATTTTATCTGCCTGATTCCCCTGATCCAAAGCCCCTGTCTGCTCCTCTCCCAGCAGATAGACATTGGAGGGAGGCCGTCATGCTTTCCATACGTCCCCCCATCCACCTTTTGCACCCTCCCTGCTCCTCTGCAGTTCGAGATTCCATTGTCCCTGTGTCCCACATCCCCGAGTCACCTTTGTCTCATGGTGTGTGGGTTTGTGTGTGTGTGTGTGTGTGTGTGTGTGTACACTCTCCTTTGTCTTCTTCCAGTAAGTGATAGGTCATGAAAAAAAAAATCAGTCTTCCTACTCATGCTCTGTGCCCTCCTCCCCTCACACCCTGCCCCACACTCCTGAGCACACTCCTAGTTTCGCAGGCTGGACAGGCCTAAGCTGTATCTCAGAGCCAAAGTGAGTTACACAGGCGCATGTGATGGCCAGAGCCTTAGCACAGGCAGCTCGCACCCTGCAGCGCTCTCAGCTGAGGCGTACTGCGGAGGGGCATAGGGAAGGGAGCAGTGGGCCTGCCTTCCAAGGCTGTCATTCTCAGACAGCACTGCAGATCTGCATGAGAATCTATGCGAGGGACTTGGAGCCTGGTAGCAGGAAAATGCAGGAAGGTGACAGTAAGCTGCTCCCTGCATGCAGATAGGACCCACTGCCGTCCCAGGGAGTCCGCTGGGGTTCTCACTATTGGCAGGACCCACTCACATCAACACTCAGCTTACCATTTCTCCCAAATTATTGGTTTTTAAAAGAAAAACAAGGACAAAGCAAAAGGGTATAAAATTTCTACAGAAAAAGTGGCTATGTTGGGGGTAGAATGAGGTACAGGACAAGAAAGGAGCATGAAATCATCAGGCAGAGCTCTCCATTTGTAAGTGGTTTGCTATTTACAATTCACCCTTGAATTCATCTCCTGTAACTGAACCACCCTGTGAATCTGACAGGCAAGAATTCTCATCCCTAATTTGCTGATGCTAAAGGTGATGGTGGAGAGATTAAGTGGCCTTCTGTGCCACACAGTGGAATCCAGGCCTCCCGGTGTAGCCAGTTAATTCACTTTGCCCTGGGCCAGGGTTCCTATCTCTTTAATCCATGATGCCCTTAGATAAACATGCATCTCACATGTCCCCCTCTCTGTACTCCACTGGGCAGAATTTCTTCAGCCCTTACATTCTGTAATTTATATTTAAAATAATCATAGGTGGGTGTTTTTTTCTCATTTTCTAAACAAAAAATTTTTCATCAGCCACCCCCCTTGGAATTCTAATGCACCCTAACTGCTCCTCACCTGCCTTCATCCCACATGCGGGTATTCCTCACTCCTCCAGACTTGTGAGAAGTCACACCGAAGGGTGTGCGGAGATTCAGTGGGGACAATGTGTGTGATGGAGAGCCAGGGGAAGTATCTGGAGACCCAGCACTTATTTCTGGGCCACTTTCTCCCCTTCCCAGATAATTAAAGGCTTCTGAACAAAAGGAACAAATGTAACATCAGCCGGCAGGAAGGTGGGGTAGGAAAGGAAGAGAGGGCTAGATGTGAAGTCAAAGCGGGCAGGTTGTTGAGTCTTTCTTTTTCTTCCTGTAGAAGATGTAGCTTCCTCACCTGTCAAAGGAATATGATGGTATTTATGGCACTGTGCTTTGAAGCTCAAATAAGAGCATGTGTTTTCAAACTCTATGTAAACTGTAAAGCACTAGTGATTGGGAGAGACTGTAGCACCCAAGCAAATGACATTTTCTCCCAAACCTGCTGGAATAGCTGGGAGGGCCTAACCCCTGCCCAGTTGTATTTAATTATAATTTACAACCCGCAGACACTGTGAGAGCCCTTGTTTCCTGGATATGATTAGATTCTTGGAGAGGTTGACAAGTGCGGCCAGATCAAAGCCAGCAGAACTTATTGGCCACTGCCCATGACTCAAGCCTCGACAGGGCTGTTCCACAGGCACAGCTGTGGCACAACCCTGCACTCGGATAGCAACCAATATGGACGACACATTATACGAGCAATACCGCTCAGTCTCAGAGGGAGGGCCTTCCACCCACATGGGTCTGCCTTCAGGCCACTGGTAACTTACGGGTCTGGACACTCCCTGGTGCAAGGATGTTTACAGCTCCAGGATGCTTTCCCCAGGTGCCACTTGAGTCCTTCCCAGAATTTTCTAGTCTTACTCTCATCCCAAGACATCCATTCCCAGATATGTACTCTATGTGGTAGGAATCCACACTAAAAGCCTCATTGGAATCCATGAGGACTTTTCACCTGTAACTTGTCATCTTTGACTCTTGTACACCTACAGAAATCCACGCTCATTTCCCTCACCTAATCGCCATATCACCCTGCCTTCCAAATACTCCGCCACATTTAAACTCATCTCCTCTTAATTGTCTCTTTCCTTCTTGCCTTTACTGGGCTATGTATGGCACCCCTCCCTCTCAGCAAATGGAGTTCCTACCAATGCCAGGAGCCACCATTCATTCTTGCCACCATATTTATTGTCTCACTTTCTGTGTGTCAGGCACAATTTTAGGCACTTGGAACATATCAGTGGACAAAACATACTAAGTCCCTTCCTCATGAACTGACATTCTAGCGTCGGGGGAATAATCAGACAGTGAGCAATGCAATAAGGACAGAAAATAAGGACATCATACCATCTGTTAAAAGATGGTAAGTGCTTTGGAAAAGCACTAGTGTTGGGTACGGGGCATCAGAGGTGCTGGGAGCAGTGAAGGCAGGTGCTGGTTTAACTAGGCTCAAAGTGAGGAGTTCCGTGCAGGTATCAGAGAGGAGCTCTGGGGGAAGGGGCAACAGCCAGTGTGGCTGGTGCAGAATGAGCAGGGCAGAAGGAGGGGTGGGGCTCGGAGAGGGGGACCCCATTTGGGCTTTTATGCTGAGCAAGGAGGGGAAACACTGGTGCCTTTGAGACAAGGTGTCCCATGATCTGACTTCCATTTGCAAAGGACAACTTTGCTGTCCGCAGGAGTCAGAGCAGACACAGAGCACCCTGTAGAAGGTGCATGCGGTAACCAGCCGGAGGGCATGGTGGTCTGCCACAAAGCAGCCGCAGAAGTGATGAAAAGCAGAAGTGGTGAAAAGGGTCAGATTCTCAGTCTGTTTTGAAAATAGAACTAACAGTATCTCCTGACAGACTGGATGTGGGAGTGGGAGAAAGAAGCATCCAGGATATCTGTGAGGTTTGGGCCTAAGCAGTGGGAGGGTGCAGCTGGTATCAACCGGGAAAGACAGGAGGTGGAGTACGTTGGCATGAGGGCACACAGCCAGAGGTCAGAGCATAGAGTTGTCAGCATAGAGAGAGTATTCAAAGCCGTGACAGCGCTGCAGAGCTCCAAGAGAGGGAAGAGACGAGAGAGACGAGGACTGAGCCGGGGCCTCCAACATGAAAAGAGCGGGACCCTTTGTGCTCAGAGCCAGCCTGGTTCAGCTTCTGTCCAGTCAGGGAGATGCCTCTGAACCACGGCCCGTGTAACCAGAAGGCATCTAAGTCCCCACCTTGTATAATTCCACTGGGCTCTGCTGCCAGGGCTGGGCACAGGCCACTGCCCTTCTCCTCCCCGAGCATCACCTTGTCCTCACTCAGAGCCTTCCCTGCCTCGGCGTCCCCTGGAAGAGCAAAGGGCAGCACTTTGTGCCTCTAAGGAAGCCTTCTGGTCTTCCTTTACTTCTCAGATCTCAAATTATACTTTCCAGAGGGAAAACCCAGAGACGTAACCCCTGCGATTGTTAATGGAAGTTCCTGTAGCATCAGAAACTGCTCCCTACATCCCAAATTGGAAACAGGTGGATGCCTGGCCAAAAGCCTTTCCCAACATTCTTCTTTTTCATTCTGTAGTTAAGTTGGTTGCTGAGAAGTCTGTATTCTTGCATGATGGACACAGAGAAATACGACCAAACTGGGAATGAAGAAACCTGTGTTTTTTCCAGCTCTGGCACTGTTAAGCCATGTGACTTAGAGGAATCACCCCCATTCTCTGGGCCTCAACTGCCTTGAATGCAAATGAAGGTGAGGGTAGGTTGAGATTCTCAGAGGGCCCTTGAGCCTCTAGCACCCCATGATTCTAAATGGGGCGTTTTCTGATCGTTTGAGGCAGATGTTCATGTCTTCCTCCCCACCTTGCCAGATTCCAGATCTAAGGTGGGGTTCCTGTCAGAAAGCCCCCAAGGCCATGTGGGAATTGGCGCACTTGGCTTTGGCATGGCTTAAGTGGAAATCTCCAGAGAGAAGGCCCTGGAGGGACCTCCGGGGAGAGGAGTGGAACAGAGATTGTGTGAGGCTTGGAGCGCTTCTGCGGAAGGTTCAGAGGGAGGAAAAGCGGAAGATTTACTTAGGTGCCAAAATGCCAGTCCACAGAAGTGACCAGAGCAGGAAAATAAAGGAGCAACGGCACTGCTGTGGTCTTAGCTGATTAGAGCAACGTGGAGCTGGGAGGAGGTGGGGGGGGAGGCAGAAGGCTGCTCTTGGACGAGTGTGTGCCAGGCATCCTGTAAGGACGTAACACACAGCCAGGTTGCCTCCTCAGAGTGCTTATTGTCCGCAGGACCAACAGTTTGCACCAGGTCATGCATCTAACGGATGGCAAGACTGAAATTCAAATCCATTTCTGTGGGAAAATTGCCTCTTGCATTTCCACAGAGCCCACTGGCTAAATCACTGGGCCAAGCTGGCCTGGGCATGGCATCGCCGAAGGGCCCCTGCCAGTCACTGATCCTCATTCAGTGCAGTCCCAGCAACGTGGCCTGGGGCAGAGAGGCTTGACCTACGTTCTGTGTGCCTACTGCTGTGCTCAGTGCCACACCAAGGCAGCCTGGGAATGCTCCAGCAGCAAGCGCTCTGCGCGTGCCATGTTCACACACCTCATTAATGGGCTCAGGAAAAAAGGGCAAAGCAAGTGGAAAGCCCACCCCCTCCCGTTGCCCACCTGACTTATGCAACTTGAGAAGAAAATGGAAGCAGGGGGAATAATGAGGGAGAGCAGGACAAGGCAGGGTGGGGCTCACATCAGGGCCTCCAGGCGCTGCCCCAAATCCTCCTTACCCCACGCCTGGAGCCGGGAGTATCTTCCCACCACAGACCCACAGACATAACTTCTAAAGAATTGCCACTCGTTGGCTTCCCATACAAATAATAAAGCAACTTTGGCTCCTTCTCTGGCTTCGGGGCCTGGAATAACGGGGAAAGCAGTGGTCCTGCAGCACAGTGTTTGCTGCACACCCCGCTCACAGCTGAGTCAAAGAGCTCAGCCCGCAGACTCCAACCTTCTCTCCATCCTTCAGCCCACACTGCCTCCATGGCCTCAGCCTGGCTCTCTTGATCTGCATTTTCCTGCCCCTGCCATAGCAGAGAAGGGGCCAGAACAGCACGAGAAAGGCAAAGCTAAGTGGTCCCCTCCCCGCCAAGAGCTGTGATGAGGGTAAAGGCAGAAAGTAGATTCATCCAAGGATGCCAGGGTGGACGCAACTTTGGAGACCACCTAGCCCAAGCCCATCCCCATGGACTCCACACACTGAGCATCTGCTGTGGAACGGGGCCCAGGATATGTTGGCAGAACAGATGAGGACGCTGAAGGCAGGGGCAGGAAACAACCTGCTCATTCCCAGCTTTTTAATAGTAAGGCCAAACCAGAACCTGGCCCCTAACTCCCAATCCTGTGTGTTTAATGTCGGGCACTCAAATGGTGGCATTGCCACACATTGTCTAGACGATAATGGTCAGTGTGTCCTGAGCTGGTTCTAAGGTAAATTAAAGCAGGATTATTGTCTCAGGCCGAGCTGGGTGGGGCAGACTTGATCCTTGCATCTCCCTACGCCTCCATTTCCCTTTGGGGGGATCCCACCTTCTATTGCTCAGGGACCTTCCTTCCAGCCTCTTTACCCTCACCCCCACAACAAAATTAACGTGCCCAAGGTGCCTTGCTTCCAGTACACTAATTCATACTAAGGCAGCAGTGACTCGATAAGCTACCCTTCCAAAATACAATGTTACCTTTAGAGAGAAGGAGACAATGCTCAACCTAAAGATTGAACATCTAGTATGCTGAATGTAAGACTTTCAGGAACGCGACCCCTGAGTGAGAAAGTTGTTCCCCACTCTCCACCCTCCAGTTGTTTTACACAGGCAATTTCCTCCTCTGCTTGAAAATAAAGTTGGCCCTCGAGAGATCGCAGAGCCCCAAGCATTCCTCATGGGGAGACAACACATAACCATCGGCAGTGCAGCTGGAACTGGAAGAACCATTTTGAAAACCCCCAGGCCTCTGAAGAGTGAGGCTGGCTGTGTAGGCAGCAAAGGAGCACTGTAAGGCCACACATGGTAGGAGAGGCAGCCCCTGCAAGCACGTTCCCCAAAGCTGGTGCCTTGAGAAGTGTCTTGCAGGCTTCACCCGAAAGGTTCATGGGAACCGGTTTTTTATGGACATCCTGATTTGGGTTCTTCGTTCAGCTGTTGGATCATCTGACAGTTATAACCTGTCATTGCTCCCCTTGCCCTCTGCCTTCCAACCAGGACCCCTTCACCTTTTGTTTTCTTCTGATTTTCTTTCCTTCCCTATTCATTTTTTCTATCCATATACAACTCTCTCCCTTCCCCTAAAATAGAAGAGTGAAAGGAAGCTGTCACAACACACCCCTTGATTTGGCCAGACAGCCATCTGGGTCGCGCCAGTGTCTGTTACTTGAGCTCTCACAGGCGGAGCAAGCTTTTGTTGCTGTGTTTGCCAGAAAGCTTCTAAAGCAAAGGAGCCTAGAATATTCCATGTGTTGGTAGAGAGAGTGAGAGCCTCACCTCAGTCAGGCTCAAAAATGCCCACAAGTGCCCCAGAAAGCATCGTCACTTTTGTTGACACTCATTTACTCTCCATGTCTGTGCCCCCACCCTGAGAATTGTCTGCTTTTGTTTGTTTCCTTTTTGAGTCTGTTTCTGTCTATCAACTCTTGTTGTCTGTCTCCCTTTCTTCTCTGTCCTTCTGGTCTCTCTCTCTCTCTCTCTCTCTCTCTCTCTCTCTCTCTCTCTCTCTCTCTCTCAGAAATCTTTCATGTTATTAGCACCGCTGACAGCTGATATCAGTCATCTATTCTTTATGGGTTTCTTTTGTTTGAATGACTAGACACTGCCTGTCCTTCCCAAGGGAAGATGAAACTACCCTGGCAATTTGGTAATCAGTCTTGTTTAGTGTGAGTCTCTGGCAGGTAAAGCACGTGGGGAGATATCAGGCTGCAGGTGAATAACACAGTGACTCCTGCAGCTTAAGCTGCTTCCAGCCACATGAGCC
This sequence comes from Rhinolophus sinicus, assembly GCF_057876585.1. Lineage (NCBI taxonomy): Eukaryota > Metazoa > Chordata > Mammalia > Chiroptera > Rhinolophidae > Rhinolophus > Rhinolophus sinicus. The sequence continues at coordinate 93,014,334 of NC_142501.1, forward strand.
AGTCACAGCTTACACTACAGGCTGTCACCACTGCCCACCCTCTGCAACTTAGCACACAAAGACAGGAAGAGCACGGGAGAGCCAGAAGTCAGCCTCCATGCTCTGTACCTCTTCACGAATCCCCTTGGGGCCAAAGACCACCTTGAGGGCAGCTCTGAAGGGCATTTCCTCTGGGTACCTGTAGCCACAGATTCAGGAGAACCAGTCTCCTTCTGGCTAGAAATTTTCCTTGGAAAACCAGATGCAAGCCAGGGGTTTCAACACAGTGGGCAAGGGGCAGGAGGGCTGCTGTTCTTTCCACTCACCACCTTGTCATCTTTGGGCGTAGCTTCTTCATTTGTTTTCTGCCCTTTCTGTCCAATGTTTTTGCCTCCCTCATAATTCCCCCATCTTCCTCTTCTTACTACTGCCCTCCACAGATCCATGTCCATCTCTCCATTCATACCTGACCGAAATGGAAATACTGTTTAAGAATTACTTTCAACTACCGTGTTTCCTTTATTCGCCCTTATATCTGAAAACTATTGACATCTACCCTCAGCTTCTGTACATCCCAGGTGACTTGTGCTAGTTTACACTTTGCATTTCCCTTAGCAAGGAAGCTCTTCATGCAACTTCAGAAGACTGTAATTTAAAACATGTTTTGCTTTGGCCTCCTGGAAAGTCCCTTCCCTGCTGCTACCTCTGGTGGCTCTAAGATTCAGCATCTCCCAACTCCTTCACATCTATAAAGCCACACTAGTTCCTGGGATGTTCATTTCTCCTGGTTGAAAGAGGACATGAAAGGATAATGAGAACCCCCCTCTTAACCAACACTCGCTGGCCCTGGCCATACAGCTGATATCAAGTGTCTCTAGAAGCCCTTGGCTCCTGCCTTTGCCAGTTCTCAGACTGATAATTCCCAACCTGATAGTTGTCTTGCCACCCAAGACTAACTGGGGTCTCACCAACAAAGCCCCAATCCCTCGGCTTCCCACCACACCATGACACTCACAACTGAACTAGCCATCTTGTCTTGCAGATCAAATTGAGAAGAGAGTAGTGACAGTGAAAACAGAGAAGCAGAGCTTGGGATGGGGTGGGGGCAATGCCGGCTGGACCAGACCTTAAGGTGTAGAATAGAATTTGTATCAATATCCTCTCCCTAAGTTCTAGACAAGAGAATTAAAAAATAAAATAAAATTTAAAAAAGCCAGTGTTCTATAGCAGTATAGCCAGTGAAAGACCCACATACTCCCATGACATTGTTTTTGACTCATATTTTAGAGGAATTTCAGTGACCCTGATATTATAATCATTGCCTCAATGGCAGCCATTGGGATTGGGGAGCCCATTTCCACTCAGCCAAGACCAGCCTTCCGTGGAGAGCATCAGAGGTAGTCTGAACCTCTCAAAGTCAACGTGTCCTGGAGGGTACAACAGTGACTTATGATCTCTCCAACCAACTGACCTCAAGTGAATAGTCTGGAAGATAACTTGGTTGACTACTACCTGGCCCCTAAATCTCTAGTAATCCTTGCCTCTTGGCTGTGCTAAAAAAAAAAAAAAAAAGAAAGAAAGAAAGAATGGGAAGGGAAAAGTCCTTCCCTTTTTTATATGGTTAAGGGCTATTTTCAACAACCTTTTAGTTCTCCAGAGAGACAATATAATGTTAACAATTGGGAAGCACATTCCACTGATTGTCACATCCATCCTCTTGGGAAATCCTTCCATCTAGAACCCTCTCTCTGCCAGCCTCTGGTATTCCCTGAGCATCCTCCGTGTGGTCTAAAGATAGTACCCAGGTGAACAGGAAAAATGAGTACATTTCAGAAACAAAGACTCATCCACTGAGGTGACACTTCAATTTGATCCTGAACTTCATTCAGAAAGACAGTTTTCCAGAGAATCTCTCTTATTAACTGCCCAGTGCCAGTCCTATTGTCGCTGCCAGCTATACCAAACCAAGCTAATCTGCATACGTATACTGAAGTAAGTTAATTGGCTTTTCCTTTCTATTTGCCCTTAGTCTGTTAGCTGGAACACAAGCCTCTGCCTCTTGCGTTGAGTAATCACCTTATTTCATTTATAAAAAATGCATGAACAAATTAATTACCCCATCATCTTTAACCCCTTGAAAATTGCCAGATCATTAGAAAACAAAGATGAAAGAATTGGCTGCTCAAAAATTTACTTCACACCTACTATTAGTGGGTACAGCAGCGTATTAAAGCTCAGCCAGAATGTCGGGGGAGTGGGCAGTTGTGTTGTCTCCTATGGGAGGGGAGAACAGGCAGGGCCTCCAGGCTCTTGGGGCATAGGTCTTCGGGAGTCTTACCACCTCTCTTCCCCAGGAAGACCTTGGATGGAGAAACTATAAGCTAACTTGGGGGACCTGGGAGCAAACCTGGGAAAAGGGCAGAGATGGATGGCACAAGTACTCCAGGCCACCAACTAATTTTGAATTTAGCTCATAAAGTAGATCTGATGCTAGGTAGTTTTCCAAGACATGTACTAGGGAGTCACGAGAGTGACAAGCAACACAAACACATCTCTGGGCTGACAGTGCAGGTGCTCCAGCCTGGCTGGTCCAGGCTCCCCTTCTAGCTCACCAGGGGGTTCCACTTGCAGCCAGACAAGGGGACCCAAGACAGGAACGACTATACTGCGTCCTCCAGGAAGGCCTTTTGGGATCTGGCAGTGTATCAGTGGACCGTGGGTTCTCGAGAGCCGGGGCTGTGTGTTGGGCTTCCTTGTATTGCGTCCACTTAGAAATCACTCCGTGATTGCTGTCTGATAGCCATAGTTATTTTTGAGACCATGGATTTTATAAACATGGTTGCTCACATTAGAACAGGCTTGTGTGAGAGGCTGACAGGCAACACTGCTCCAGCAAGTCAGAAGCGCCCTCTGAAGAACATGGGTTAAGCCCGAGAAAAAAATTAATCTGTGAGTCTCCCTTCTGCCCCAGTGAGAGTCTCTGGAGCACTCTGAGCACCGAGTGAGAGGCCCGTCCTCCCACTCACTGCTGCCCTAACGGCTCTTCCTGACTGCTTCCTGTCTCCTGGAATAGAGACATATCGTGAGGATTCTTAAATGAATACATAGTATTAAAATAATAAGACATGATCGAGGTGATTAGAATACACCTAAAGCTAAATCTTGAACCAAAATATGACTTAAATAGATGAGACCTTAAATAGGATCTCTAAGGCTAAAAATCAACACAAAAAAAGACAGTTCAGACATTAAAAACCCCAAATGAGGGATTCTGAATGTTTAAGAAGTAAAATAAAACACGTAGTTTAACTTTTTAGATGGTGGGGGAGCTATTCAGTTGGACCAGGTGACCCAGGTGGGTTCTCTAAATGATCTCCATTCTGGTCTTGTTCAGGATGGGATTGACCCAGAAGACCTTCAGGCATTTGCCCAGTGTTCTTAGCAGTAATGGGTGGCTTTGGTAGTTTTCAGGGTGGACCCAAGAGGGGAACAATGGCCCAAGCCTGCTGGGAACTCTGCCTACTGCCTGGCATACTACTTACTAGTGTAGACTGACCTCTGTCTGACCCTCACACTCCCTCCCTCACTGAAGCCCTAAAGACAAAGAACTCCTGTCCGTAAACACAGGAGCACAAGCACTTGACCATCCCGAATTTCCTGTGTGTGTGTGTGTGTGTGTGTGTGTGTGTGTGTGCGCGCGCGCGCTCATGCGCGCACGCCTCTGTGTTTCCATGTTTTATTGCAGCCCGCTAGCAAATTCTAGTAAGCCCCCTCCAGGCATGTAGATTGACCTGGCAGCTACTATTCCTCAAGAAGCAGGAACAGATCTAGACTATGTTCTATAAATGACTGAAGAGGCGTCCCTTTCCTTTTCATCCCTTGCTTCACCTGTATCTCCACCATTCCCAAAAAAAGACATCCTACCCGTTTGCTAGGGAAAAAAGGAATTTGCTGAGAAATCTGTTGCGAAGGAGTATTTTCAGTCTGCAAGCAAATGTCTAGCTGTGCACATTTCCATCCTTCAAAACTCCCATCACACGTTTCCTTGTTTGTACCTTAACAACAGAAACACAAGAGCAACCATCTGAAAGGGAAGGGTAAAAAGCAAAGTCATGACCTTCTAGACTTACCAGCTCAGATGGTCAGGATCAGTCAGGGGCTGAGCTGTGTACTGGGGCCCAAAGAGCAGGGGCGTCTTCTGAACACGGGCTCAGGGTGCTGGGGCAGAGAGTTGCCAGGACACACTCACCTGCCGCCAGTTTCCACAGATGCTGCCCCAAAATGAGCTCAGCAGTCAGACCCATGAGAACAGCTTCTTAGGGTGTTAATGATCATATCTCAAGTTGTGTGCAGGGCTTTCAAATTACAAAACAATTCCACACTCATTATTTCATGCCATGGCCAAGGTTGCCCACACCTGTAGACTAATAGCTAAGCAGGACATCTCCCACCTGAGCCTCAGGCAGGGTAAAGCTTGACTGCAACAAGTCCTCAGAGGTTATCTTAGGACACATGGCTTATTTCAAAATCAAAGTCCAGAAGCCCTCATTTATAAGGCGTGTGAATTATTTAATTATTGGCCAGAGATGGTCCTTGGAAGATGTGAGACCCAGCTACGTGGAGCCCACACTCATGGCGCAGAACCTGCCTGGCCTACACTTTGTATTTCTTTCACTTGTCCCCTTTTGCCCTCTCCTGCCACTGTGTTGCTCCTGTGTTAGCCAAGATCTAGAGTGCCGGCATCTTCGTTGGAGACTCATTACAGCTTATCTCTATCTGCCTTTCTTTAAAGCCAGCTGAACATTCCCAATGCTCTCCCTTTATGGTAAGACCAACCCTCCAGACCACGCTCTCAGCTTCTGTGACTTCCTCTAATATCCCCCACTATTACCCACCCGACCCCCCGAGACTCCTGGAGCCCAGCCTGGCTCGTGTTGCATGTAACCACCATGTCCGTCATGCACCTTGCCTGCCTGGTCTCGTGTGAACTGTGACGTGCTCTCTGTGTAATGGTGTTCTTTTCCCTCCCTGAGCTTTCCTTTGGGTTATAAGTCACTGTGATCTTGACTATCTAAAGAGCCACTGGGAGAGAACTGGACCCAAAGGCCATTTCCTGTTAAACATCCTGAGGACTCCACTGGCTAAAGTGACTAACCTTAACCTGATGTGGGAAATTTGCACAGGGCTCCTATGAGAACCATGGTAAGGCCTCCTGGGAAAAGAGGGAAGAGAGAGATGATCTAGCCAGGAGCTGGAAAGGCAGACAATGACTTCCTTCTAATCATCAATTGTCTGTACGGACTGGCCTCCCTTGTGCTCTGAGTTCAAGGTCACAGGAAAAGGTTTAAGCTGGGATTTGTTACTGAGCGTGTGGTTGAATTTCCAGTCACTCCAACAATGTTACCTGTGAATTTTTCTAAATTCCTGAAGTTCACTAAAATAAGGCTATACCCACTTTTCTGCAGCAGAAAAACAAACTTGATTCTTTGATCAGACCACTCCTGATGTGAGTCTCTGATTTACTTTGGCTTAAGGGATAGAGATGCCTCTCGGTGACCTTGAAGTCTCCTTGGAACAGCCTTCTCCAAAAGGCTGTCGTCACACATTTAGTGAGTGGGTTAATTCCCTGAATGCCAGGAGTCAGCAGACGAGGCAAGACTGGGTGGGTTAACGGTGTTTCCTGACATACCCATCCTGGGCTGGTTGGAAGCTGCCGAGGGCAAGGCTGGAACTGGGTGTTCTCCTCACTTCACAGGGACGGCCACTGGCGTCTGCTTCTCCACTGCAGTGTCATTTGGCTTATTAGAGGAAATTGTCATGTCCAAACGGAAACGTGTTTATTCTCCTTCTGGAGCATTAGGAAACTGCAGCAACTGGGGAGGGTTCTGAACCCAGAGGGAGTTCAAACTGCAAGCTTGATTTTTCTTTTTTAACTCATCAGATCCAGATGCCCTTGTGGCACCAACTTCTCAAACTCTTGACACTCACAGCTGAAGTTCCCTACTTAAGCTTGCTCTTTCTTCTTTTTTCTCTTTTCCTGAGCATGGTGGAACTGACAGCTGAGTTATAAAGCCCTGAGCCTCCTCTGCATACTCCTCTGGAGGAACACAACCTCCTTTTAAGGAGAGAAAATAGAATTTCAAGTACATACACAGGTGATAGAAATGCAGACATTGAGGGCATCACAGACTTCCAAATACACAGCAGGGTAGGGCCCAGGGCAGGACGCAGCCTGCGGGCCTCGCCTCTTCCCCAGCTCCTGAGCACGTGGACCAGGCCCCCAGCACCCACAAGTCTGTCCTGTCTGAGGGAACAGGAGCCCTGTGAGGACCGGAGACAGCTCTGGTTTGGATAGAAAAGAGCTACTGTGAGTCTTGCCATCTGACAGTCTGACAACTAGAGAGACCCTTCCTTCCAGCTGGTTTCTGTGCAGCCCTTCCGGGGCAAGTGGGACACACTGACATGGAAAGGCTGCCTCAGAATCCCCCGCCCCCCTCGTGGGTCTCCCATTCTAAACAGGAGTGAGAGGAGTGGTCTCTGGAGCCACCAGCCACATGTGTGACAGTCATCAGGATTAGGATAAAGGGCTTCCATGCTAGTGGGGTTTTGGGGGTGCAAACAAGGCACAGATAGTGTCAGGGAGGCTCTGACCTGAAAATGACTAAAAACAACGGAAGAGAAGTGAACTGAGAAGTGGGGAGGGCCAACGCAACGTCCCAGCTACACGGGGAGACAACTCCTCCCTGAGGGAGGCAGTGACAGGAACAGTAACAGGAAGCCCGAAGGTCCATTCTCTCCTGGTGCAACGCCGACAGGGCTGGGTGAGCTGCACTAGCTCTGGGCGCAGGCAGTGGCTCCTGAGATCACCAACCCCAACTCTCTGGCCAGTGTGGGCAGGACAAGGGTCGAGGGGGTCAGTCCGTGTTCTTCTCTGGTCTGGAGGCAGAGGGTGACAGGGCCGCCTGTCCTGCCCCTGAGCCCTGGCCAAGCACGTGCCCAAGCCCAGGACCTTCCAGGTCCCACAGGCAGAGGTGAGCCCACAGGCAGAGGTGAGCCCTCAGCCAGCAAGCCCTCAGCAGCCTGGTGCCATAGTTCCACCTCAGCCTGCCATGGCCTCATTTCCATCCTTCCCCTGGCCCTGGCCCTCCCCCTCCAGGACTCCCCTGAGGCGATGAGCTGCCCTGAGCAAGACCCCTTGTTCCTCTCATTCCAACTGAGGGCCTTCCCTACCTCTCCCTGACCATGCCCCCACCCCTCCCAGGGTCTCATGTAGCCTGGAAAGGGGGTGCCTCCTTGAGGCCTCAGGGCCAAAGGGAAGAGAAGAGAACAGCTGCAGAGCCTGAGGGGAGGCAAGGGCTGCACACCAGCCGCTGGCCCCGCACTAACTAAGCAACACCCCGTCACCTCCTCCTGGTAGCCATGTGAGGCAGAGGCTATGACAAGTAGGAGGTGACACAATACAAGTGCTGGAGTCCTGAGAAGCCAGCACACGATCCTTCAGTGGGCAGCCCACCCTGCCCACCAGGACCTCCAGTGCAATCATCCGGACCGCTGGGATGGGGGCCACGACCCAACCAGCCAGTTCAGGATGCAGGACCCTCAACCATGCTGGGCCGGAGGGAAGCCAGGCTGCTTTCTAAGTGTGTGGCTGAGGCAGGGCACCTCCTTGGATGCTGGCCCCCAGCCTAGATTTCAGGGCATATGGAAGTTCCTCAAGGAATCTTCTGTTGCTCCACCCAGGAGGAGCTCAAGAACTAGGAAGAAGGGGAAGAGGAGAGAATAGGAAAAGCGACATGGGCTCCGGGGCTTGGGCACAGCTTGACCGCAGAGACCTCAAGCTGGGTTGTCTACCTGGAGAAGGCGGGCGGGCGGCTGGCCTCCGGTCTGTGCAGAGAATCTAGTGCAGCCAACCTTGCCCTGAGCTGGCTCCAGCCCAGCCAAGGGCTGTGTTGCTCTGAACAGGCCACACCCCACCCCCACCCCCGCCCGCGCTCCCGCCCCTGCCCACCCCTCCCTGTTGCGGTGTTAACTACCACCCCGTATTGCCGATGGCTTCCAGAACGCAGAGGAGAACTCCCGCATCTCCATCACCTTCTTCCGCCTCTTCCGGGTCATGCGCCTGGTCAAGCTGCTGAGCCGCGGGGAGGGCATCCGGACCCTGCTCTGGACCTTCATCAAATCCTTTCAGGTAGCCACCACCACCCCGAGCACAGCGGAGGGAGAAGAACCCCTCCTCTTCTGGGCGGTAGGGCTTCCACCTAGATGGGAGGTGACACAGTAAAGGAAGGAGTAGCATCTCGAGTCAAGGCGGGGATTACTCTGCTGCTCACTACCGGGTGACAGCAACCTCCCGTCTTGGAAAGCGCCTTGCTTTCCTCACATCTGAAATGAGTCGGTTGGACTGATCTGTGGTTTTCAAAAGCATGCTTCTGGAGCCCCAGATGTCCCCAAGTCAGGTAGGGAAGGCTTGGAGCTAAGAGGGAGGCTGAATGGTTCTGCTTTCTACTCTCATTTATGTATTTTTCTGCAAGAATTGATTGCACAAAGGGTTTTTGTGGTGAAACAAATTTTAAAACCATGACCCTCGTAGCCCCTCTCAGTTCTGGCATTCTTAGAATCTGGCTGTCACCTTCCTCCCAGTAAGCACTGCAGCAGTGTTTGCTGTCCCTACCTACTTACAGACTTAGCCAACTCTCCAGGACCCTGGTGTCGTTCCACTCGAGAGACGGTCCCCTTGAATGGGCACAGGGTTGCCCAACTACAGGATTAATTCTCTTTCCTCAGCCATCATTTTCCATCTGTAAAAGCAGAATAGTGATCGCCTCTGGCCATCTCTGAGGAGTGTTATGTAAGTTTGAAGTCAAAGAGAAGCAAAGCTCTGTCAGGTCACTTGAATTCCTTGAAGATGGGTTGGGCAGGGACCCTACATGCGCTTCCAGGCTTCCCTGGCCTGACGCTTAGGGCAGCACTGCCCATGGAAGCACTGCTATCAGGCGTCCCAAGACAAGGAGACTCACCAGCACTGAAGAATTCCTTCTGTGTCCCCTGCCCTGGCAGGTCTGGGCCCAGGACTGGCACAGAGTGGGTCCCTGATCCAACTGTGCGGTAACTAAATTTACAGCCAGAGGTAGGGGGCGCTGTCGTCAGGTGTCTGCTTGCTTTGGTTCGCCACCGAAAGGCGTACACACTTGCCGACAGCCTCCTGCCCTGGGACCTCATCAGAGGCCATGACTGGACCAGCACATGAGGACTCCAGCCTGACTGCACTCAGAGCCCGTCCTCCTCCCACCAGGTCCAGGCTGACTCCCCACTTCATGATGAGCCAAGGCCCCCTCCCTGCCACGCCGCCTCACCCCACCCTGAGCCATGCTCAGTTCCCGGGAACCTGAGGATTCTGGCGGGAGCTGGACTGGGCTGACCTTGCCGGTGGGTGCACCCCTGGAGTCCGGCAGCTGTGGATGACCATATAGGCCCAAACATACTCACCCACCCCCCAACATTCCTGGGCAGGAAGAGGCAAGAGACCCGGTGACTGTGAGGAGCGGCTCTTGAATGTGGAGCAGGAGCTCCAACGCGACAAGCATCCGTGTGATCTCGCAGTGCCATCTAGTGGTGCGCAGGCGCCTGGCAAGGCATTTCCTGCGTGCCCACGTGCAGGTCTCCCGACTCCATCATTGGCGCTGAGCCCCAGACGCCTCACCCCAAGAGAGCGGCAGGGGCTCTGGAAAATTAAGTTGTCTGAGCTGCTGGGCAGATAATACCTTGAGTGAATAACCTGTGCAAGGCAATGCACGAGGCATTTTATAAGCCTTAAATCATTTCAACCCCTAAGAGATCATTGTTACTCCTCATTTTTCAGATCAGGAAACTGAGGCTCAGAGAGGTTAAGAAATATGCCCAAGCTCCCACAGCTAGAAAGTGGCAGAAATAAGATTTGAGCCCATGATCTTTCTTTAAGTTTTCCTCAGTAAACGTTTTTATTACAACTAGTGGAGCAAAGGAAGGGTGTGACCTGCCTCTACCTCTGCCTCCCCAGGAAGCTTTGGTGTGTGTCCTCCATGACTTTCTCCTTGCTGTATGAAGATATATGTCTAGTCGAAGGATGTTTTGCTCATTTTTTATTGTTTTTACTAAGATCACACTTCTTACTCTGCAACCTGCTTTTCTCAGTACACCACACTGCTTCTCAGGTGGTTAAAAGCAGGTCACGGGGGGACAGTCATCACTCAGCCTTCTCCCAGCTGCCCAGAAATTCTGTGGGGCCCTTGGGAGTGCCCCCGAAGCCAGGCAGCAGCTGGTGGCTGCAGGCGCAATGCCCTGGGAAGGGGTCCAGCCAGCTGTCCCCACTGGCCTCACGCAATTTCCTGTGTCTCCTCACAGGCCCTGCCATACGTGGCCCTTCTGATAGTGATGCTGTTTTTCATCTACGCCGTGATCGGGATGCAGGTAGGACGGCTCCCCAGGCTCCACTCCTCTACCTTCCACTCCTCTCTCAGTTCCCTCCCTCTTGCTCCTGACTGTCCCTCTCCCTCTGCCACCTCTGAAGTCAAAAAGTTCACAGGAATTGGAACTTGCCCCCAAACAGTATCCTGTAGGTAGCAGGGCAAATGGCCAAGAACAGAATACACAGCTCAGAGAGCTTCTGTCCCCATGGCCCCAGGCCTGGGTTCGCTCTCAGAAAAACACTCCCAGATAATGCAGTGGACCTCAGAAGAGATTGGTCCTTCTCAGGAAGCAGCAGGGTGGTCAGCTGGCATCCCTTCCTTTGTCCAGATCTGATGGGCCTGAGAACTACCCCCAATGCAGTGTCATTCGGGAGAGAGAGAGACAAGCTCCCCCCATCAAACATGAGGCTGTGTCCAGGGGCTCCCCTCATGGTGCCCACTGCACCTTCTCCTAGAACTCTGCACCCCAAACCAGAGTTTTTCAGTCTCTCCTCGGATCCTGCAGAACAGCCCAGCCCAGCACTGCACACGAGGCAGAAGCTTTTCCTCAGCAGCTGCTTAAGTGAAATTTCCCTATTTGCTTGGTACAGAAAGACCCCAAGGTTCATAGTCCAAAACCTTTTGAGATGAAAAGACCTACTTTGCCAGTGATCAAGGGTGGCAGTTTCTAAGATAAGCACAGCTTTAAAAGTCTGAGTTGGGGGGAAGAGGCCTCTGATTTCAAGGATACATTAAACTTGCCCCAGCCCCAGACTGCTTCTTCCATATCACTCCAGAATCCAAGACTAAATTTGGAAAATTGCTTGGGCATATGGAGCTGAAATGGCAAAGAAAAGAAGGCCAAAAGAGTAAGTTCTGAGGCTCTAATGGTGACCGTAGTTACCAATAATTCAGTATTGTATACTCAGAAGTTGCTGAGAGTAGATCTTAAACATTTTTACACCAAAACAAAGTTAACTGTGAGGTTATGGATGTGTTAATTATCTTGATCTTGGTAATGATCCTACCATGTATATGTACATCACATCATCACCACATTGTACACTTTAAATATATACAATTATATTTGTTAATTAATCCTCAATAAAGTTTTTTAAAGAGAAAATATTCTTAAGAATGTGCAGCCGAGAGAGAGAGAGAGAGAGAGAGAGAGAGAGAGAGAGAAAGGCCACTGAGCCCTGTGTCCCCACACAGATGTAGGGCCCTGGTCCCAACACCCGGCTGCTCTCAGCCTCAGCTCCCGCTGGGCCACAGGGACCTCTCTGGAGGCCCCATGGGCAGTTTCTTCTTACACTTGTCCAGTGTGAGGAACTAGGATCGGGGTTGTACAGGGCAACAGGTGCCTGCCCCCGTGAGGCCCTGCCAGGTTGCATCAGGGACTCTGCTCAGCTTATAGGCCAGCCTGTCCCAGGGTCAGCTGTGACCCCTGAAGAAACTATTGAATGATGAGTGAGAACTAGGACCCTCTCTGTCCACTGTTTATCGAGTCCCTTTCCTCTCCCCCTCTAGGTGTTTGGAAAAATAGCCCTGAATGACACCACAGACATCAACCGGAACAACAACTTTCAGACTTTTCCCCAAGCTGTGCTGCTCCTCTTCAGGTGGGTCTCTGCAGACAGGTGCACATAGACACACCTGCATGATGCAGCCCTAGGATCTGGATGTAGAATAAGAGGGAAGTGGGCTAGGAGACAACTGATGTTGGATCTCCCTTCCTGATGGGGAAGCTGATCATTTTGTTGTTATTTATAAAACTTCCCATCAAGCAGCCCACTGGATACTGGCACAGCTGCTGGTGACCACTTGAAACCACTAGGGGATCAAAAGTCAAACACTGAAAGCACCTTGGTTTGGCAGCTGAACAGGTTCAAAGCCAAACCTGCAACACACTTGCTCTGTGACCTCGAGTAAAACATCTAACTTCTCTGAGCCTGCTTCCTCATAACTCGTACAGGTGCCAATGTCCATCCATTTGCTGTGTTGGGTTACGTCCATGTGTTCTTGGCTCCTCCCCAGTTAAGCCAGCCAGGTGCCGTCACTTCCTGGAAGGCCATGCTGGGGTATAGCCCAGAGGGCAGGCTTTCTCCTGCCTGCCCACGAGTGAGTGAATGCGTCCATGCTGCAGCCTGCTTCTCCTTCCTCATCTGGCTCCTACTTGGTCCCCTGGTTTGCCCCCTTGGTTCTTCTCACTTTCCTGAGACCCCCATCTAGTCCAGGGATGGGAGATGAGAACTATTTGCCCACCCTGGCCCGGATGATTTCTAAAGGCATTCTAGCTCACAGATGCCACATGCGTGGCATTGGGAAGGCAGCAAGCCCTTTACCATCCCCTGGGGCCCCTTTCCAGAAGTTTTAGGGACACTCTCTATCAGACAGCCCCACCTTCACCATGTGCTATAGAATCCTTTCCCTATACCCAAGCCCAAGTAAAGTATCATTATTGCTGAAATGTTAATACAAATCAAAATGACAAGCCCCTTAAATGTCAGTCTGACTTCACCACCTCCCTCAGATTGTAGGCTATGAGAATGCAAGGGCCATTGTCAACTGCAATTTAACAACACTTAAGCCTGTACCACATTTAAATACAGGAATTAGACACAAATGGCAGACCAAGCACATGGGTCTACCTCCTCTCCTTTCTTAAAGTCCTTGAGAAGATTTTTTTTTTTTTTAAATAAACCCATAACAGTACTAGGAAGAAAAAAAATTCAAGAGTGTCATTTGTGAACCAGAAATGTTGAGGGATTCCTAAATGGAAGAAGGCAAATGGGTTTAAATTGACAAAGAAAAACAGAAATTGAATATGTACATTCTAAACCATTAGGAGAAAAAAAAGCACAGAGAAAACTATAGCAATTTGGCAAAAGAAAGGAAAGGCAAAAGAAGAAAAGGGGGAGAGGAGAGGGAAAAAAGGGAGGGGAGGGGATCGGAGGGGAAAGAAGGGGAGGGGAGGTGAGGGGAAGAGAGGAGAGGAGAGGAGAGGAGAGGAGAGGAGAGGAGAGGAGAGGAGAGGAGAGGAGAGGAGAGGAGAGGAGAGGAGAAGAGAGGAGAAGAGAGGAGAGGAGAGGAGAGGAGAGGAAGAAAGAAAATTAGAACATAAAATAAGATGACAAGGATAAGAACAAAGATATTAATCATCACTGAAAATTAAATTTCTCTATGAAAATGTAGATGTTCTAATGTTGGCTTTAAGAAATCTAGCTCTAGCCTCTTTATAATAAAGTAAAATAAAATGACTTAAAGAGAATAAAAATAAAGGAATGTAAAAGAATACCAGACAGTGCTTACCAAAAAGTAGGTGTAGTAATAGCAATATCAGAAGAAATAAAATTCCAGGCTAAAAGCATTAAACAAGACAATGAGGGATATTCAATATTGATAAAAGGTATAATCCATCAAGAATACATAGCAATCATAAAAATACATGAGTGTAACAATGTAGTTTGGAAATATATCAATCAGACACTGATATAAGGAGAAAATGAACACAAACATACAGTGGGAAACTTGGATACAGCTTGTAGAAAATGACATCAAATAGAACAGAATAGAAGAAAGGATAAAGTACAGCTAAATAATACAATTAACACACTTAATCTAATAAATTTATACTCAATAAGTAGCAAAACCCACTGCCTTTTTGAGCACCCAGAAACATTCACAAAAATTAGTCAAGACGTAAGTCACAAAGAAAGATTCAGTACAGCAAACTTCAATACAGCAAAAATTAGATATTAACCATAAAATTAGTAGTCCCTCCAAAATCTATTCACTTAAATGTTTTGAGTCACTGTTCTAAATGACTCAGAGCTGAACCTACAAACTACTTAGAAATGGGAGAGTACAATATTTTAAATTTATGAGCTGCACTGATCAATAATACCAAGGAAAATTCAGAGCCAAAATGAATTTACTTATTTTTTAATTTACAGTAAGTAAACTGATAGGCAGGAAAGTAGCAAAATAACTCCAAAGTATGAAGAAATGCATTTATTAACATAAAAGCAGAAATTAATAAAATATTTTTAAATATATTTATCAATAAACCTGAAAACTGATTCTTTGAAAAGACAATTTCCCTCAGAAATGTTTCCTCAGGCAGACCCACAAAGACTCTTAGTCACCTAAGAACACCCAAGCGAGGGCCAGCGAGAGCTCACCAGACACCGCCAGAACCAGGACGCTTTCCAAGGCACGGGGTCCTCTTTCTCGGGGTGAACCCACTGCAGGGCTCCCTGCCCTTCTTCCCCGGACTCCCACTGGCTTCTCCAGGATCAGCTGCGTTACCACCGCACTGGACCACTTCCGGCGCCCACCTCCACCACCCTGCAATCAGGGATCTGAACAACTATTGTCACCCCATTGGCTGTTCGGGTTGGGGAAGCAAGTGTCCTTTCTATTTCAGAGCTAAAGAGAGTTTGGTCTCTCATTTAACCAGCAAAGATTTTGTTCGGACTCTCAGTAAGCAATCCAAATAAAAAGCCCAAATTAAGAGCAGCAACGCATTTCATTCCTTTCCTGGGTTATCTCAACCCTTATCCACATTGAGGATTTTCTAGGAACAGTTCAAATAAAGTCATGGCCTGCTACTTAAAGCAAGGAGGCCCAGAATTCCAAGAAAAGACTCCCCCAAGTTCACCCTCTGCGATGTGGGGAGCTAGTGGGACACCGTGGGCTCTGGCTTGTACCTAGCACCCAATTTGAGTCTGCAGGGGGGTCCTGGGAGGGCTCCTTCCAAGTCATGCTCCACTACACCAAGAAAGTTGATGTAAGAAACGTCCAAACCTGTAGAAAAATTTTGTAAGAGTTTATTTGAGCCAAACTGACGACATATGCCAGGGAGCAAGATGGCAAATGCTTCCTCAAATCCAATTTTTAAAAGAAGATACAACACCTGGAATAAGAAAAGCAACATAATTACAGATGTAGAACTGATTTTTAGAATAAGAAAGTATTACAAAGAAATTTATGCCAACATATTTGAAAATCTAGATGAAGTGGATGCTTTTAGATAGGAAAGTACAAATCACAAAATTTGTCTTAAGAAGAATATTTTTTTAATTAACCACAATAGAAAGGTAGTCAAAGTTTTAGCCCCAGAAAGGCCAAATATTCAATATTTTTATGTTTAATGTCTACCAAAATATCAAGGAATACATCATTCCTATGTTACATAAACTTTCCAGGAATAGAAATGGGTAGAGAACCTCCCCAGTCTTTCCAATAAGAAAAAAGGCAAGAAGTAAAATATGAAAATTTGTAGATATTGAAAAAGTGTGTTAAATTAATTGTCATTGTTTGCAAACAACAGGCTAATCCAAGTAGAACATCCAAGCAAATAAACTCAAAAGCTTTTATAACAAATTAGTAGGCTTAGGAAAGTGGAAGATTAACAAAAGAACACAATCACTTTCCTGCACTGATAATTGATAATGTGTTAGGCTAGTCAGCCTGCTGTAACAAAATACCATAGACTGGGTGCCCTCGGCAACATTTCTTTCTCACAATTCTGGAGACTGGAGTTCAAGATCAAGGTCCTGGCTGATTAGGTTCCTAGTTAGAGCCCTTTTCCTGACCTGCAGACAGCCACCTTATCACTATGTCCTCACATGGTGGAGAGAGAGATGAAGAGAGAGTGAGAGCGAGAGCGAGAGCGAGAGCGAGAGAGAGAGAAAGAGAGAGAGAGAGAGAGCTCTAGTCTCTCTTCCTCTTCTTATAAAGACACTAATCTCATCGTGGGAGCCCCAGCCTTATGAACTGACCTAACCCTAATTACCTCCTAAGGCCCCACCTGCAAATATTATCACATTGAACTTTAGGGCTTCAACATGTGAATTCAGGGGTGGGGGGAGGGAGACACAAACTATATTTACAAACTAGTAAATATAATAGACAAGATCACATGCTATCACTTTTTTTAGTCAACATTATACTGCAAGTTTTATCCAATGCAATAAGATTTTTAAAAATAATAAAATAAAGGATAAAAATTGGAGAAGGAAAAAAAATTAAAAGCCAAAAGCATTGATTGCCAAACTCAACAACAAAAAACAAAGAACTTAATTTTAAAATAGATTTGAATAGACATTTCTCCAAAGAAGATATATGAATGGCCAATGAGCACATGAAAAGATGCTCAATATCACTAATCGTAAAGGAAATGCAAATCAAAATTACAATGAGATGACACTCATCGTGGATGGCTACTATCAACAAAAAAACCCACAACAACAGAAAACAACAAGTGTTGGCGAGAAATGGGGAGAAATTGGAAAACATGTACGCTGTTAGTGGGAATATAAAATGCTACAGCCACTGTGGAGAACAGTATGGCGGTTCCTCAAAACATTAAAAATGCAATGACCATATCATCCAGCAATTCCACTTCTGGGGATATACCCAAACGAATTGAAAGCAGGGTCTCAAAAACATCCTGTACACCCATGTTCGTAGCAGTATTATTCACAATAACTAAAATGTGAAAGCAACCCAAGTGTCCATCAACCAATAAATGGATAAGCAAAATGTGGTATTTACATACAATGATTCCATTGTATGTATTCACCCTTTAAAAAGGAAGGAAATTCTGCAGTATGTTACTGCATGGATGAATCTTGAGGTCATTATGCTAAGTGAAAATAGCCAGTCACAAAAATACAAGTACTGAGGTACTTAGTCAAAATTATAAAGACAGAAAGTATAATGATGGTTGTCAGGGTCTGGGGGAGTTATTGTTTAATAGGCATAGTGTTTCAGTTTTACAAGAGGAAAAGGATTATGGGGATGGGTGGTGGTGATGGCTAAACAAGAATGTGAATATACTTAATACCACTAACCTGTATACTTAAAAATGACTAAGAAGGTAAATTTGGTTACGTGTACTTTACTACAATAAAAAAATAAAACATCTTTTAAAAGATTGATTGCCTATGGAGACTATACAAGTGAAACTACAGAACTAATAAAGTTCAGCAAATCTTCTGTATATAGTCAATTATATTCCCTTTACTTCACCAGCAAACAGAAAATATAACTTTTTAAATTACCATTTATAACAGAACACTTTACTTATTTTAAATGATATACCTAGAAATAACCTAACAAAAGATGTACATGGGACAGTTATAAAATTTTTATTAAAAGACATGAAATAAAGCCTGAAAAAATAGAGAGATGGGCCATGTTCATACCATAGAGATGTCAAATTCCCCAAGTTAATCTATATTTTAATGCAACTTTTGTAAAATGCTCAAGAGGATTATTCCTGGAACTTGACAAGTTGATTCTACCATGTCTATGGAATAGAAAAGGAAAATGAATAGCCAATACAGTTTTGAAGAACAAGCTGGAAGGAGTCACTCTCCATGACAGAGCAAGACATAACTATAACGTTGCAGTGATTAAAACAATGGGGCACACTGGTCGCAGGGCAGATGAACAAACCTATGGAATAGAATGGAAAGGCTAGCATGAGACCCACACATTTAGGGAAATACAATTTATGTCAGAAGAAATATTTCAAATAAGTAGGTAAATATGGACTATTCAATAAGTTGTATTAAGAAAATTGGTTATCTATGCAGAAAAAAAAGAAAGCATATTTCTACCTCAGATTGAGCATAAAAATAAATTCCAGATTAATAGTCTGTTAAAAAACAAAATTTTAGAACTTTTAGAACATGTAAGAGTATTTTTATGACCTAGATAGAATAGAGAAGAATATTTTAGACAAAATGAAAAAAAAAAACATAGTGGAAAAATGTATAAAATTATTATAAATTTAAAATAAAAAAACATAGAGGAGAAAATTATAAATCTGACCGCATTGAAATTTAAAACTTAAATTCATTAAAACACATAATAAATAAAGCTGAAGACAAACCACAGACTGGAAGAGGGTACTTACGATGCCAGTAACTGAAAAAGGATAGAAAGATACAGGAAGAATCCTACAAAAGAACAAGACAAATAAGCCATGACAAACAGGCAAAAATATGAACATGCAATTCAACAGAAGACGAAATAAAATTCTTGACCCATTAATCATTTTGAAACCAATTAAAACAGCAATGAAATATCATTTCACACCCATCAGATGAGCAACACTTTTAAAAATTCACTAATACAAGAACTGACAACTCTAAACTCATAGAAATAGAAAGTATGAAAGTGGTTGCCAGGGGCTGGGGGGTGGGGGAATAGGGAGAGGTTGGTACAAGGGTACAAACTTTCAGCGATAAGACGAATAAGGCCTGAGGATCTAATGTACAACATGGTGGCAACAGCGATAACACTGAATTGTATAATTGAAATTTGCTGAGAGTAGAACTTAAATGTTCTCACACACACAAAAACAGATCAATATGTGAGGTGATGGATGTGTTAATTGACTAGATTGGGGGGATCCTTTCACTATGTATACGTATACCAAAGCACCACAATGTACACTTTAAATATCTTATAATTCTATACCAATTATACTTCAATAAAGCTAAAGAGAAAGAGCTGACAAGGCTGTACATCAGTGGCGTTTCCCCTGCCCTGCTGACAGGAGTATACACGGGACAAACACCTGGAGAACAAGCAATACTAGTCAAGATGGAGACACAGCTACCGTCAGCTGGCAGTTCCACTGCTCAGCAGCTGTCCTAGACCTGGGCCTGTGTGTTTGGTGCAGTATTATTTCTATCAGCAAAAAACAAAAGAAAAGAAAAGCCTTCGCAGGAAGGTGGATCTTTTAAATGGTGTATTCATAGCCCATACGCCTGTACAGCAATTAAGATGAATGAAGTAGATAGAACTAAAATATATCCAAAAGGTTAAATCTCAAACACTTAACATGGATCACAAAAAGAGTGACTTTGCAGAAAAGATACTATTTGTTACCATTTATATAACATTTTAAAACATTCAAAACAATGTTACATATTTTCATATTTAGTGAACATTTGGGAGCATTCAGGGAATGAGCAACAGCAAATTCAAGTTAGCTGTTCCCCCAGGGAAGGAGGCAGGGAACGGAGCCAGAGTGTGGCTGTGGCCCATGGGTGTTGGGCTCTCTCGCTTCTCTGCCGCAGGTGTGCTACCGGGGAGGCGTGGCAGGACATCATGCTGGCCTGCATGCCTGGGAAGAAGTGCGCCCCCGAGTCGGAGCCCAGCAACAGCACGGAAGGGGAGACGCCCTGCGGCAGCAGCTTCGCCGTCTTCTACTTCATCAGTTTCTACATGCTCTGCGCCTTCCTGGTGAGCTGAGGGCACTCAACAGCCGCAGGAAAGGCGTGTGCAAGACAGGGCAGCCTGAGCCCGCCCTCTCTGCAGCTCGTGGTCAGGGCCACCCCAGTGGAAGATGGCATTACTAGGAATGTCCAGCCACACTGAGATAAAGGCAGAAAGCCTGAGTCAGAGTGAGCACAACCAGCATCGCTCTTTCCACTCTTGGCTCTTGTCCTGGTGGCATTGTCTCAGGGGTCAGAGGAGATGTCTGGGGAGGCCTAGAAGCAACTTGGCACTTGGATGGGGAATGAGGAAAAGGTGGGTGGAGTTACCCTCTGTCCTCGGCTGCCCTACCCAGCAGCCTGGTATGAGGGAGGCTGTCTAGCCCACATGTGGGTTCATCCACACAACTCTGAGGGGAGCTGCGTCACGTTCCTACCCAAGAGGCCCACGTGTCACTGGCTGGCGTTTTCAATGGTGACATATGACTGGCCTTTGGAAATGCTGGCTTCTGCCATGCATGGTGCCACCAGCAAAGTGGATTCAAGTGGCAAGTGTGTAGGAAGGTCCTCTTAGGTGACTCATCAGAATCTCTGTTCCCTGCAGATCATCAACCTCTTTGTAGCTGTCATCATGGACAACTTTGACTACCTGACAAGGGACTGGTCAATCCTTGGTCCCCACCATCTGGATGAATTTAAAAGAATCTGGGCAGAATATGACCCTGAGGCCAAGTAAGTTCCCAGGGGGAAATCCTGATTCCCAAAGCTGAGAGGACTGAGCGACCACACCTATAGAAGAGGGTCAACACAGGTTAGCACTGGGTGGATCGACTGGAAACACTGAATTGCACCCGACCCCAGGGTCAAGGGTCAAGGTCTAGCATTAAGGAAGCCAGGTTCCTTTGGCTAAGTCAAGAACATATCTGCTAGGGTTTCCAGGCAGGAATTCCTGCCCATTCTCAGGAATTATTTTTGCTTTCCTGTTCCCGAATCCTGAGAAAAGTTGGTCGGGAAATCGGGAAAACCAGCTCCTTGAACCCAGGTGGTTGGTAGTATCAGCCGTTACATTGTGGAAACGATTCATCATGGAGACCAGAAAACAGTTTATATCTCAGTATTCGGGAATGAGGAAAGTGAAAAAAATTCCTGAAAACAGGCGGGAATTCCCGCCTGGAAACCCTAATATGTGATATTTTCAGTTGAATGGAAATATTGGAGATCCTAGTGTCAGGAATAACGGGTAGGTGCCCAAGTTAGGATATTTAGGGCCAGGTAGATCTCAACTTCATTTCCTGCCTCAGGTCCAAGGATACCCTTGGCAATCATCACATTTGGCTGACACTCAACGAATACCTTGTGGTCAGATGATTATTTGACTGAAGCAACAAGTACATGTTGAGACTTTCATTGCACTACTAAAATCCTTTCCCCCTTGAATATGGCAGGCACCACTGGAAAATTCCTCATTAAAATCTAAACCTATATATGTTGGTTTTGGAGTTTTATCATGCAATTCTGCACCTCTGCACTGAGTTTGATTGATAGGGCTACAGCTATAGAGAGTTCCTCCTATAGATGGACCCCCACCTCTCAGGTACATGACTCCTGGGCTGCTGGCAGAGACCACGGCCCCTGACTGACCTTTCCCTCCTCTCCTCCCTCTTCTAGGGGCCGCATCAAACACCTAGATGTGGTGACCCTGCTCCGGCGGATTCAGCCCCCACTGGGTTTCGGGAAACTGTGCCCTCACCGTGTGGCTTGCAAAGTAAGAGATGACCTGGGTTCATGGGAGAAAGAGAAAATATGGGAGGCAAGATGCCTATTTGTCTTGTGACCTTGGTCAAGCCATTGGTTTTTTAGGGGAGTGAAGACAATATTTTATGTGCTTAAAGAAATGAGCCTGAGCCAGTTAAGGTTCCTTCCAGCAATAAGTTCTCAGACTCTGTAAAGGAAAAATGAAGTGAATGCCTCATGTCCCACCCTGAATGAAGGACCTTATTCAGAGCAGGCTTTGCTGCCCCATCAGGCTGCATCACCTCAGCAGCCTGGAAGACTCCCACACATGATGGATGGATCAGGGTGCTGTCCTGGGATCAGAGGGCCATCAGCGAGGCCATGCATTCGCTTCAGGGATCCTCAAAGCCTGAAACTGTATTTTTTTTAAATTCGCTGAAATACTCACAAATTGTACCAGGGAGAGGATCCAACCTTTTCATCAGATATCTAAATGAGTCCATGACCCAAAAAAGGTTAAGATAAACATCCTAGGTTCTGTTTTACCCGACTCTTGCCCAAGTGGCCCTTGCATGACCTGGAGAGTGAGCGCCCCCTAAAGTGTGTGCCTGGTACCTCTCTGCTTCACTGCAATCCCAGCTACGCAACCCAGCATTTGCTGAAGAGTATCATTCCCACTCTCTCCCCTCTTCTCCCAATTCCCGTTGTCACCATTCTATATTCCATGTTGCAATAATATAAGGGTTGGGGGGAAGTGATGTCACAGACCTGTACAGAGGAAGAAACACAAACAGAAAAATTCAGCTCTGTGAATAATCCACTCATGGAAAAATGGAGAATTGAAGGAATATAGAACCTTCTACTTGTGTTGTTTTACTCGGCTTTTTCTCACTTGTACCTCCACTTCGTTCCAATAAGGATTTTAGAAGATTTCCAAGGGTGTAAAAGATAAGAGGGGGAAAAAGAGCACAGACTAAACGTAAGGTAAAGTGTAGTGAAAACAAGAGCAGCGGCGAATGCAGCCCACATGAGACTGCAGTGTGTCCCTCAAGGCCTCCAGATGGGCCTGGACAGGCTGCGGACTGAGCGTTGAGCTTCCCAGGGACCACGATGAAATTCACACTGTCCATAAGAATCAAGAAGATCAGTCACTCAGGGTAATTTAACCCTTCTTGACACTACAATTAACAGGAGGACACCATGTGATCTAATGAATAATATCCATGACCACATCGCAAGAGCAAATGCCAGAATGAATTTCATGGAGCTCTTTCTCATGATGGCCCTGGTGTGTGCTGCGGGCCCCACACCAGAGCACAATGCCATGGCAGCAGTTTTAGGGTAGGAAAGGAGGGAAGAGGGCAATCCAATCCTATCCATTGTCGGCAAGCTTTGATCCAGCTTGATGTAGAGGTAGATTTTTCAGTATACAGGAAAAAGGAAACACTGCGTCTCCTGCAACCAAACCTCCCATTATCGCCTGTCTCATCAGGACTTTAGATGAATGTTTGCTGGCAGGTGGGCTCCCAGCAAATGCCTGCACACAGTTATTCTTTGTTTCCAGTAGCGAGCACACCCATGTGCCTGAGCAACACCTGAGCAGGGAAGGGGGCTGGAAGCAAGGGTTTAATAGGGACAGATTCCATTCCTCTCTCACTCTGTGCAGCAGGTAAGAGTACTTATGGCAGAGCCAAGAGTCTCCCCTGAACGGGTTTTGTCACCCCCGCCCGCCCCCTCCCACTCCCAGCACAAGTTCCGAGCTCCGTCCCAGCATTCACCTGCTGTGGCGGTCCTGTAGGCCCTTTGAGAACCGTCTGCTGTAATCACCAGCATTGTCTCCCCTCCCCCTCCAGCGCCTCGTCTCCATGAACATGCCTCTGAACAGTGATGGGACGGTCATGTTCAATGCCACCCTGTTTGCTTTGGTCCGGACAGCCCTGAGGATCAAAACAGAAGGTAAGAATCACCCACAGGCCAGTGGAAGATCTAGCAGACCAACCAGAGAGGAACTCAGCAGCTTGCAGAGGGTCCCAGGACCTCCCCATCCTGTACAGCATCAGAGCTGTGTTTCAGCAGTAACCTCCACCTCAGGATATTAGAGGCCTGGTCATGTTTTCTTTGCTTCTCGAATGCCTCCTCGCCTCTAACTTATTTATTTTGAACTCTAACTTTTATATAAAACCCTAGAAATTATTCTGGGTGGTATCTTGAAATCATAGGGTATAGTTCAAAAAGCAGAAGGACATGAGTGTTACCTGAAGAGGGACCAAGCCCCACCTAAGTGGAATTTTATTGGCTACAAGTGGGCCTCTCAAATGCTCAACTCTCTTTTTAAATTAAAAAGGCCTGTGTCAGGAAGGGGTCATAGTGGCAAATGGTAACTGTGGTCAAGGTCATCACGTACAATAGTACAGGCTGCACTGGGCACAGGGTGCTCAGGGAGCCAACAGTTAGGGGTTAAGATCTCACCTGTGCTCTACTCGGCAGGCCACGCTCCCTCGGAACTGTGTCCGCCTGGAGTGATGCCCTTCTAGCTGGCACAAGGGCGCCCTCTGGGCTAGCAGCAGCTTTGGCTGAGAGCACTGGCTGTCCTTATCATTGATGAGTCCTTCTGAGGCACTCAGTGCAAAAGGCTCTATGAAATGTGCTTAAGAAGAGCACGTGCCCTCCAAGAGTTTCTAGCCTATTAGTGTTTCGCAGAATGCGGTCAAAAAGACCACCTGCCTCATATTCAACTATTGGAGCTTGTTAAAATACTGGGTCCCAGCACCCACTCAGATCTCTTTAGTCTCAGAGCAGGGCTCAGGGATCTGCACTTTGAACCAGCTGCGTTATGATTCATACAGGAACTAAAGTTTGAAACCCTCTCGCACAGTAATCAGAGAAAACACAGATGAGACAAGCAGTATTCTTCTTTCCCCTCTTATGCTTCTATCTTAGAGTCTCAGGCTGCCAGTCGCGGTTTTTCTTTTGGTGCAACAGAAGGAACGCTGGGCAGGGAGGTGGGAGACTTCAATCTGATAACATATGTGTTAAGTCATTTATTTTCTCTCTACTTAAGTTTCTTCATTTGTAAAGAAAAGAAAGCGAATGAAATGATATCTGGCAATTCAGTTCAGTGACAACCCCAGAAAGGTGACTTCTCTCAGTGAAAGCCTTCCAGAAATTAATAGAAATGTCTGAAATGAAGGAAAACAAGAAAACAAAAATAGGCCAACAAGATATATGTCAAAACAATGAGCTAATCTTAAAACACACACACACACACTTTAATGGTCAAGTTCTGCTGCTAAACTAAAAGGACACAAAAGCTGAAGAATATACTCGCAGAAGCCAACGCTATTGCTCCACCTGAAATCGTTTTAAATATCCCTATTTTTGACACTGAAGAATTAAACACACATTTAATGTACGTGTGTGGTGTGTATAACCAGAAGGAAAACAGGAAGGAAATCAGTTGCCGTGTTCACACTGATTATCACTGAGTGGTACAAGGAGCAATAACTTTACCTTCTTCCTTTACTTTGGTTACTTTCCAATTTTTCACCATGACTATTACAATTACGTTGAGGAGGAAAGATTTTCTTGTCTAAGGAGAGAAGGTATAATGACCACTAGAAGGAATATGCTGCAGTACTTAAAGCTTGATGTAAATTGAGGATATACATTTTCATTCCATGGAGGAAGGAAAAGCTGAGACACTGATACACTGCAGCCAGATTCCTCGCTGTTGAAAACATGCCGTCAGAGCAAACCAAGCCCCAGTGAAAGAGTGCCAGCCACTGATAGGGATGCAAAAGTAGCTGACCCAAAACAATCAGTACACAGAACCAGTCTTGAGGAAACAAGCGTTCCGGACACGAGGGGAGAAGCCAGCCACGTGGGAACTACAGTCAGAATTAAACCAAACTTTAGACACAAAGACATCTCTCCAGTATGCAACATTGTCCCTGAATTGTGCACTTAAAGTTCTGTTAGGTGGGTAGATCGCATGTGAAATGTTCTTACCACAATAAAATAAATTTTTAAAAAAAGGAATAGCTACCAAAAGGCCCACCAGGCCAACTCAGGGGCAAACCTTCATCAGAGACAAGCCCCCCTCAAACATGTCTGGAAGGTAAAGCCAAGTTCTTAGAAGCAACTAGAAAGAATATGAGAAAGCATCTACATTAATGGGGATAAGTCTTCATCTGTCCTTACCCTTCAGACTTTTGAGAACGGAAGGAATTGGAGAGAAATCAACACGTACTTCAGAGAACCAGTCCCAAATCAAACAAGCCTTTGGGATGTAGAAGGAGGGTATTTTGAAATATTTAGATGAGGTGAAACAACTGTTAGTGACATTCCACAGTTACATGGATCATTGTGAGAATAAATGGAGGCTTGAAGAAAATGTAATTAATTCTTCTGGAAGATGCATCTGTGGCCTAGGTCTGCAATAACAAGTTATCACAAACCAGGTGCTTAAAACAAGAGAAGTGTTTTCTCTCACAGTTCAGGAGGTTAGAAGTCCGAAATCCAGGTGTCGGCAGGGGTCCCGTCCGGCACTCTGAGGGAGCACCTGTTCCATGCCTCTCTCCTCGCTTCTGGTGCTCACCGGCAGTGCGTGGCGCTCCTGGCTCACAGCTGCCATTCGGTCTCTGCCTCCATCTGCATGTGACTTTCTTCCATGTGTGTCTCTGTGTGTCTCCTCCTCACCTTATACGGACACAAGTCACATTGGGGCAGGACCCACCCTAAGTGAGTACGAACCCCTCTTAACTAATCATATCTGCAAAGACCCTGTTTCCAACTAAAGTCATAATGTTCCATGTGGACGTAAATTTGGAGGGGACACTACCCACTACAGAAGACAAGTGTATTTGAGCATCATATTAATTCAGACTCGCACTGCACGTGTCAGAAACTGCTAACTGCCTTAACCAGGAAGGGGACATAACCATGAAGGGCTCCTCCATAACTAGAATGCCCTGGACTGTTCTCTGGCTTCAGGAACTGTTTAGAGCCAACGTTCACACAGGGGACTCAGGAGTCTGTCACTCTCTCCACTGCCAGCTCTGCTCACTCCTGTTGGGCTTTCTTCCAAGGGAGCCTCTCTGGCGAGGCCACAGAAGGGATTCCAGCTCAGGTAGCCTGACACCAGAGGCTGGACCACACTGCGTCCCTGTGCGACAGCAGTAAATGATCAGTGTGGACACACCTCGTTTTATTGTGCTTCACAGGTATTGCATTTTCATCAACATCGAGGCAGACGCTCCACCAGCAAAAAGATTGCATATGACTCACTGAAGGCTCAGATGATGGCTAGCATTTTTAGCAATAATGTATTTTTTTAGTTGAGGCATGTACATTGTTTTTCTAGACATAATGCTATTGCACACTTAATAAAAGACTACAGTATAGTGTAAACATAACTTTTATATGCACTGAGACACCAAAAAAAATCGTGTGACTCGCTTTATCGTGATACTCGCTTTATGATGGGAGCCTGGAACTGAACCCTGAGTGCCTTCGAGGTCTGCCTGTATAGGTCTCCTATTGCTGCAAAACCAATTACCACAAATTTTTGAGCTTAAAACAACACCAGTTGTTAGCTCACAGTTCTGTAGGCCAGGAGTCCAGCCATGGAGTGGCTGAGTTCTCTGCTCAGGATCTTACAAAGCCAAAATCAGGATCTTGATCAAGACGAGTCCTGTTCTGGAGGCTCTAGGGAAAGAATCCACTTCCAGTTCATCATATTGTTGGCAGGATTCATTTCCTGCAGTTGTAGAATTGGCCCTCAGCTGGGCACCACTCAGCCCATAGAGGCTGCTTGTCTCAGCGGAGCAGGTCACAGCATGGGTGCGTGCTTTCATCCCCACCCACGCAGCCGTCTCTCCCCTCCTTCTGTTCCTAGTCGGAGAAAACGCTCTGCTTTTGTCTTTTGACTGCCTACTCATGTTACTTTTTTGTTTGTTTGTTTTGTTTTGTTTTTCATTAAGGCATACAGTTGACATGTAACATTATATTAGTTTCAGGTGTACAATATAATCATTTGATATTTGTATATTTGTAAAATGATCACTACAGTAAGTCTAATTAACATCTGTCACCATTTGTAGTTAGAATTTTTTACTTGTGATAAGAACTTTTAAGATCTACTCTCTTAGCAACGTTCAAAGATGCAACACAGTGTTTTTAACTGTACTCTCCATGCTGTACGTTATGTACTCATGATTGATTTATTTTATAACCAGGAGTTTGTGCCTGAGAACTCTCTGCTTTTAAAGAGCACATGTGATGAAGTCAGGCCCACCTAGACAATCTCCCTACCTTACGGCCAATTGTATTATATAATATAACCTAACCACGGGGTAATATCCATCCTATTCACAGTCCCAGGGATTATGCAGTGTGTGTATATATTGTGGTGGCGGGATGTCGGTTGCGGAGCATCTTAGAATCCTGCCTAGCACATCATCTCTTATAGCTGCAGCTCTCAGCTTTCCTTTTGCAGGGCTACAAGGCCAGCATCCCCACGGCTGCATGGGACAGGCATCTAACTGAGCCTGTTTCACCAGTAGAGAAAGTGGTGTCTTCTGCTTCCCGCTTCCACTCTGAGGCTGTGCCACCTTCTCCCCACAGGAGACTCAGCATAAGGCTTTGACACGGAAATCCCCTGCATGTGGACACTCTGTGTGGGTTTGCAGGGGAGACTGCTCTTCCACCCAATCACCACCTTTCCCTTACAGCGCACAAGCCATGAGAAAGGCCATCCATGGAAAGCCCCTTGTGCTCTCCTGGTGGGTAGCTGTTGAGCTCAGTCCGGCACCAGCAGTCTTGTCAGGTCTAAGTGCCACCCACAAAGAAAAGCAGTGTGTGGGGTGAAGGGACGCCACCGGCTGGCCTGAGCAGCAGGCAGGGAAGACAGGAAGGGGATAGCAGTGGACAGGGCATGGGAAGGAAGGAAGAAAGAAGGGAAATGGAACGCGATATAAAGAGAAGGAGGATGGAGGCACACAGTGGGAAGACTGAGGAGAAAAAAAGTAAAACGATGGATCAGGGCTATTTGTGGGCACTTTATGCAGAGGGCACAACCATGGGGCCATCCACGGGGCTGATGATCGTTGCAGCCTTGCATCTCCCTCCGCTAGGGAACCTGGAACAAGCCAATGAGGAGTTGCGGGCCATAATCAAGAAGATCTGGAAGCGGACCAGCATGAAGCTGCTGGACCAGGTGGTCCCCCCCGCGGGTGGTAAGTGCTCCCTGAGCTCCACGTGCTCGGCGCTTGCCAGCTCTCAAGTCCGCTAGGCTTGCGGGAGGCCTGCTTTCCTCAGATCCTGCCTGTGGGCTGAAAGGCCCTTCTGGTTAGAAGGGATGAGAGCGCCATGCCCTTCACAAACTCGGATACAGGCTGTCAGGTTGGAAAACTGGTCTTGTTCTGCATTTCACAGATGAGGCCAGGCAAGGCCCCTTGAGGCTTAGAGGCTTGGCATAACTTCCAAGGAAACTACAAAGCATAGGTTTCCCCATAAACCGCTGGGCTGATTGCTCTAGGAATAAAGGGGCCCTAATATCCTTTGGTGAAAATTCTTTTTGTTCTTCTGGGGGCAGTGTTTCTCCACCCTGTGAAACCCAAAGCCCCCTTTTATAACAAATAGTTTATAATGCCCTTATTACTATCCTGAATGAAAATCATAGCTAATATAACCTTCCTACATATATAATTTCCAAAATATTAATATAACACTTTAATACAAAAATATTAAAGTCAAATGTTTTTCAATATATAAATGCTCAGGTATAACTATGCCAGAAGTTAGAATTAACTGAAGAAATGCTTGCATACACCCAATTATAATGAATAAGTATGTTTAAAGTAAGACCATATTGAACATTGTCGACATTTTGTATTTGTCATTTTGAAGTAAGGGCTAAGTATATTTAAATAACTATACACATACATATACATATATATATCTATATATATATGTATGTATGTATATATATATATATATATATATATATATATATATATATATATATACACATATACATATATACACCTAACATACGTGCACATGAATAGAATTAATGCAGACTGGCACAGGCGGTCAGAGACAGTGGGTGACTCAGACACTGCAAGGAGCACTGCCATCACAGACACAGTTTTCCAAAACGTAAACTTCTCTTGGTCAAGTTGAAACAAAATAAAGTCTTCTATCAATGTACACAGCAGTTATATTCCTAGAAAATTCTGGCTATATTAAAACCATGCAAAAAAATGTTTTGTGCTCATGTGTAAAACGAAGTTAGGTTCTTAGCTCAGATCATTGTAAGCAGGTTGTCCCCCATGTGGACATCTAGCATAACACTTAAAAAACATGTAGAGTGCGAAGCTATTATTTGTTGTGCAAAACATACCTGTGCTGTAAGGGAAACATCTAGAATCACTTAGTACCAGTAGCATCTCCAAATCACAGTGACAACTGAAAAAGTCCCAGGCATTCCCAAAACACTCCTTAAAAGGTGATGCCACCCCTGTTGAGAACTACTTCCCGGAGGGAAGGCAGGACTGGAGCTAAGTGAAGAGTCACCTAAACAGATCAAGCTCCATCTGGTGCTGTGCATACAGTATTTTATTTACTCCTTATAATGTTTCTAGGAAATTTGCTCAAGGAATTGAAATTCTTAGAAGCTAAGTAGCTGACCCAAGGCTACATGGTGACTATCTAGTAGAATCAGGATTCGAACTCAAGTCTCAGAGACGCCAGAACTCCGAGCTCTTCCCCTGCAGCAGTTTCTCCCTGATCACCCTGGACAGGTCACTCAGGGGTCTTTCCTCCCACATGAGAATGAGGCCCTTGCCAGGTGGAAGGCCATTCTTAAGGAACAACTAGAAGCAGAACCATCACACACCCCTAGATCTGACCCACCCACCTGTCTGCCAGGTCCATTGCCCATCCCTCACAGAGAACTCAGAGATGGAGCCAAGGCACTTCTTATATTGCACAAAACCTTCCCCTGGAGACTTACTGGCTTCATTCCCCACGTGGTTCATTCCCAAGACAGGGGCTGATTATGTCATGGGTAACTTGGGGGCCCGACCCAACAGGGACCCAGCCAAGCACATGGAAGAAAACCCAATCTGTCTGGTTGAAAGAAAAACCCAAACTTAGAAAGGAGGAAGGTGCTACTTCCACCAACCCCTCCCACTAACCACTAAGCAGAACTATTTTGTACTTAGGGGACTGACTGGTCAATTTATACTGGGCACCTAAAGCTTTAGAATCAAGTAAGAATTTGTTAGCAATGACAGTTAAGTAAAAAAAAGCAAAGTAGGAAATAATTTCTTTAAAAGTGAGGATGAGAATATACTTGCTTATTTGCAGAAAGCATTTGCATAAAGAACCTCTGGAGAAATACTCAAGAAAGTAATTTAAAAAAAAAAAAAAAAAAAGAGGTGATCAATTAAGAGGTGGTAACCTAGCAGATGGGAGAGAGACTTTTCACTATGTAACGTTTTATGTATTTTTATCTTTTTGAACCATGACAATGACTGTCTCTTCCAAAAAAAATTAAGTTTTAAAAATTCAAAAAGTTTGGATGCTGAAAAAAAAATTAATGAAGCCCAACTGAATTCCCCTTGTTTACCTCCAATTCCCTGTCCTGTCTTCAAATGTCTCAGATGATGAAGTCACGGTTGGCAAGTTTTACGCTACTTTCCTGATCCAAGAGTACTTCCGGAAATTCAAGAAGCGCAAAGAGCAGGGCCTTGTGGGCAAGCCCTCCCAGCGGAATGCCTTGTCCCTGCAGGTGAGGTGCGAGGCGGGGCCACACCACAAGGAAGGGCCTCGTCACCTTCCTCTGACCCCTACCCAGGGTCCGGGTCTCTCACCAGTGGCCTGGAAGTCCCTTAAGAGGCTGATGTGTGAGGGGGGCACGTACTGCTTTCCCTCCTGCGTGCTTCCCACACACACTGCAGTCCGTGGTCCTGCCTGCTCCACAGCCCCCGGCCCCCAGCTCTCTGGAGCTCGGCTGAAGTCCCCTGGAAGCCCCTCCTACCGTGCCTTCAGCTTGCTTGGGTGGGCAGATGGGTTCTTCCACTCAGGGGCAGACAAACGAGGTCCCGAAGAAGCACACCCCCTGGTTAGTACTAGCTCACAGATACTCCCTAGGCAGGCCCCTGGGGGCGGGGACGCAGAGGGTCAGGGGCCTCACAAGTCCCCCTGGATTCCAGGCTGGCTTGCGCACGCTGCACGACATCGGGCCCGAGATCCGACGCGCCATCTCTGGAGATCTGACAGCTGAGGAGGAGCTGGACAAAGCCATGAAGGAGGCTGTGTCTGCTGCCTCTGAAGACGACATCTTCAGGGTAGGTGGACACCATAGTTGTCCTCTTTACTTTCATAAAGTTCGGCTTGAAGCAGGAGGGTGGGTGGGTGTTCTGCCGTGAAAACCCAGGGAGGAAATCCACGGAGCTCTATGGCAGATTCCAATCTCTTCCTGCTCAGCCATTTCCTATCCCTCCAACTTTTCCAAGCCTGACTCCATCTCAAGCCAGGGCCCCCAGGACATGGCAGCTCAGAGACCATCACTGGCCCTTGGAGGAGGAAAGAGCCATTTTTCTAAGGAACTGTCTCCAAGGAGAAACTTTTACATTAGAAGCTGCAAAGTGGTGGCCCTTAGGCCACGTCTAATCTGCAGATCTATTTTGTTTACCAACATTTGAAAATCTGGCACATCCAAATAAAAATCTAGACTTCTGACTTCTCTTGAAAAAATTCAGAAGGTCTGGCAATATTGGGCTGTGTTCCCCCACGGCAGCAGAGTGCTGAAACCAAATCACAGTTGTTCTCTTGAGATAGAACATGTGTTTCCAGGTCACAAAAGTCCCCTCCAGCCTTCCCTCTGCTTTCCTCGACATGGAGGCTGACTACAGTTTTAATAATGAAAACTGAACATGACGGGAATGCGGAGACTCTTACATCCAGCTCCGTTCACTCATATGTGGTACCTGTCTAACCCTGAAGGTTTTTAGCTAAAAATCTTCCCATAGGAATGCAGACGCTACCGAGCATAATTGTGCCAAGTCCCAGTCCCAGTTGTCCCTCCCAGTCCCATGCCAGGGTTCCCAGGCTGTAGAAACACAGGGAGGTGAGATGAGCCTGTCCTGCCTGTGGCTGTTCTGTCATCGCCATCCTCATCCTCATCACTGTGAAATGTTTGTTAATGGACGGCCAGAAGGACACAGCACTGTTAATACCACCCCAGTGAGACCCCATACACCAGCCTTGCTCACTTGCCCAGGACAAGGAAAGAATGCTGGAAATAAACACTGGTTCCCAACTGGAAATCTCTAAGAACCTGCAAGAGGAAAAAAGGCCATGATATAATTGATGTGTTAATTCATCGTCCCTATTTTCAAAACTGTTTGGCCAACACAGTTTCTAGCCCAGTGAGCCAGTTGGACTTCCATTTTTTAAAATCTCATTAGAATCTTCTGGTCCCTTTCCCCACCCCTCAGATTTCACAGCACCTCGTAGCTGCCAAACCAAAAGGCTGACTGCAGTTACGTATTGCCCTCCCAGATTTGTCCTTGAAACTCAATCCTAGTCTTTAGAAGTTTCACTAGAAACTTCCAGGCAGCAGCCTCCCAGCCTGACTGGTCCCCACAGGCCATCCTGTCCCTCACCATTCCCCCAGCCCTTTCAGAAGGCATTGTCCGGGTCACGTCCACGTGAGGGAAGAGCACCCCATCTGCCACATGCTGTCTGGCATGGCTGTGCTCTCTGGAGGGCAGGCAGCTTCCCATGAAGGAGAGGCCGCTGAGGGGACTTGCTCCTCCACTCACCCCTCCCGTCTTGCCTGCAGAGAGCTGGTGGCCTGTTCGGCAACCATGTCAGCTACTACCAAAGCGACAGCCGGAGCACCTTCCCCCAGACCTTCACCACCCAGCGCCCGCTGCACATCAACAAACCGGGCAACAGCCAGGGTGACACCGAATCACCTTCCCACGAGAAACTGGTGGACTCCACCTTCACCCCCAGCAGCTACTCATCCACTGGCTCCAACGCCAACATCAACAACGCCAACAACACTGCCCTGGGCCGCTCTCCCCGCCCCACCGGCTACCCCGGCGCAGTCAGCACCGTGGAGGGCCGCGGGCCCCTCCTGTCTCCTGCTGTCCGGGTGCAGGAGGCAGCGTGGAAGCTCAGCTCCAAGAGGTAAGCAGGATGGCACGCATCCAGCGCCCGTGCACACTCCAGCCCAGAGGGGGTCGGGGGAAAAGAGTTCATCCCGGGGCCTGTGACTCATCTCTATAGCTGGGGTGGAGCTGCTGCCCCAGGCCCAGTGACAGATCTAGGCCAGTGCTGCCTCCCAAGTCCTGCCTCCGTTTACCGGTGGCAGCCATGCTTGGGAAAGGCACCATAGCCGCACTGGCCAGCAAGTGTCCTGAGGAACACAACTCTGCACAGGGCCTCCTCTCCTCTCTCACCGTACCCGAGCAGGGAGAACCTGACCCCTGATCCCCAAGATGCTTGCATCCTAGCTGCACAAGAGACTCCGTTGCCCTGGCCTTTCCCAAGACTCTGCCCAAACCTGGCCTTTGGCCCAGCTGGGAGGGGAATGAACCTATTGCCTCCTCTTTGTACCCTTTTCACCCCTCCAGGGAAGGGCATTTGGGGAGCAAGGGGCCCTCGGCTGTAACACTTGCGCGTTCTGCCCCAGTGTAGGGTCATTGCTGGTAGTCCTGACTGTACCTCCCACTTCCTCCCTGGCTCTTCCCTTCCCATGCTCTGCTTCCTGGGGCTCCAGGATTCATTGCTCTGATGTAGGTGCCTGCTGCCATGCTCTGGGCCCCTGGAAGCACCACCTGGGACTGCAGGCTCTGCCTGTTTGTATCGGCAGCTCTGCTCCCACTCTGAGTGGGAAAGGACACGCCTCTGCGTCTCACCACCTCACCCTTAGCTGAGCATCTCTTCCAGAGCAGGACAGCTGCCCCCGGCAGGACGGCAGACTCCCAGCATGCCAGGTTCTCAGGTTCTTTCCTGCCCTTGAGCTCAGAAAATTATTGAGAAGTGCAAGTGTCTTTCCCAATCCCAGGACAAGTGTCCTGAAGCTGCTTTTATTCAAGGAACCAGTGTTCCTGCCCACTGGTTTGCACTTCCATTCAGAATACCCATTTTCAAGTGGCCACATGTAAGTCCACACAGCCTGGACATTTAACAGTGTCTGATGACAGACAAATCAAATTGGCCATCGGTCTACCTGACTCTGGAAGACTGGCTGGTTAAACCACCCAAAGGCAGTGCTGGGTGAGTCCTGTGGGTCAAGAGATGAATATCGATGCCTTCTATGTGCGGGCCAATGTGCTCGGCACTGCCTTTCATATTCTGATTGGAAAGGCCGGCTTCGCACAGGAGAATGTCTGAGTTTACGTGGCCGTGGCCGTCCCACGCCTGTCTGGGTGGCCCCCTCCCTTTCCGGCAACGCTCCTCCCCCTTTCTGCAGCCTTCAGGGTCCCCTTATCCAACCTCCCCTTAAGAAGGCTCATTGTGCTCATCATTAGCTTCTCAGTGTAAAGCAACACCTCCCTCAAAGGGAATTTTCATATTAAACTTTGTTCTGTATGAAATAAAGGGAGATGGCCATTTTAGAGAGAAGGCTGGGAGAGACATTGGGGTTTTCTTCCTCTCTGATAGGTACGTCTGTCAATGAAATAGGGTGCACACAAAGCACCCAGCACAATGCCTCGCATGTAGTACGCGCTCTCTAAATACCAGCTCCCCCACTTCCAACTGCAATTGGTAAAAACAACACTCAGGGCAGTAAGTTCAGCTTGGTGAGGAGAGACAACTTAACCAAAGTTCCAGCTCTGAGACCTTGTCCTTCATGTCACAGCTCAAGGCTAAGTGAGGTGACTCCAGTGCTGGCCTGGCTTTTGCTGGGGACAGGCCAGCATGCCTTGCACATGGGGACCCCCAGGAAGTGGCATTTTCTGCCTGCACCATTCTCTGTGCAGCGCATCCCATTGTGCCTCACCAAAGCTCCTTCCACATCCCTCTCTTCTCACCCTATCGAGACCCTTTGACATCTCATCTGTTCTTCAGACTGTTGGGTGAGCACCCATCTGTTAAGCCCAACCCCCAAGAACTGCCCTTACTCTTCCTGAGTGCCTCTCAGGCCCAGGGCCAAAGCAGAGACACTGATCCAGCACTCAGTTCTGAGAGAATAAACTGGGATATTTCCCTGATGCCCTCATGGGTTTGAAGATAAAGTGGACACCCCACCTTCAGTGTCTACAGGAAGAATAATGGAAGAAGGTATCGAGCTAGGCACAGACAGGAAAAGGGGGAAGATCTAGGCCAGAGCTAAAGAAGACGTGACCAAAGGAGCAGAAAACTCTGGCCCAGAGGGAAAGCAATGTAATCCAAGATACATCCTGATGTGGGAGGGTCTCAGGCTCCGCAGGGGCTCAGGCTCCGCAGGGGCTCAGGCTCCGCAGGGGCTCAGGCTCAGCAAGGACTCAGGCTCCGCAGGGGCTCAGGCTCCGCAGGGACTCAGGCTCAGCAAGGACTCAGGCTCAGCAAGGACTCAGGCTCAGCAAGGACTCAGGCTCCGCAGGGGCTCAGGCTCCGCAGGGGCTCAGGCTCAGCAGGGGCTCAGGCTCAGCAGGGGCTCAGGCTCCGCAGGGACTCAGGCTCCCTCCCCTCTGCTCAGAAGAGTAAACCCCTCTATGTGAGGCTTCTTTCTCTGCATTTACTCCAGAGATCCAATATCAAACTCAAAGGCAGGTTGAAATATGACACCAGGACCTTCCCAGCTCTGCCCAACAAATGCCCAAAGGCCCAGCTGTCTGTAGTGGGGGTGGGGGGTAACAGCCCTCTCACTGGTCCACCCTGCCCTATCAGGTGCAGCCCAGGACCCTTCTTTAAAATCCTTTCCACTGTTCAAAGCACCATCTCCGTGTTGCTTCATTTGTTACTTCCAAGCCTCTGAGTCAGGCAGTGCATATGTTACTCCAGTTTTACTAATGAGGAGTCTGAGACATGGGATGGGCTAAGTCCCTTTGCCAGAGGAAGACTGAATGGGCTCAGAACTCAGGTCTCCCTGGGTCCTGACCCAGAGGTCCTTTCCCACATAGAATCCTAATTCCAGTCCTAACGCTTCCCTGTGTCCGCAGCGTCCTCAGCGATTGCAGGAGTAGGAGGCCGTGGCGGCTGTGTGTGTGGGTGCATGTGCACGTGTGTGCAATGCCGTGCTTGCTCAGGGGCACGCAGAAGGGCTGGCGATTTCTGATGTGTTTCCTCTTTCTTGGACACTTCAGGTGCCACTCCCGGGAGAGCCAGATAGCCATGATGTGTCAAGAGGAGGTCTCTCAGGGCGAGACCTATGACGTGAAGATGAGTGAAGATGGCGAGTACTGCAGTGAGCCCAGCCTGCTCCCCACAGAGATGTGAGCTCTGCTGCCTCCCCCCCACCCCCAAGGGTCTGGGTGAAGGGCAGGTCCTGGCATCCCTCCTCTGGGAATGGTCTCGGAAGGGGAGGAGACCACATATCAAAAGAGCACCTGCAAAGCATCTGTCACCTCATTAGGGAGATGGAAGCCCCCAGATCTACACAGACACACATAGTCCCTGGTGAGCGTGGTCCTACCTCATGATACAGCGCTCACGAAACAGGAAAACTACTAAACATTCTTTTCACTGCAATGAACCAATAAATATATTTTATAGTGAGACTCAGTTACACACATACGTATATTATTTGCAATTAAACAAATGTTCATGAAACTACTTATAATAAAGCTACCCAGCAGAGGGTGCTGTTAGCAAACAGTGGCTGAGATTTTTGTCAGTCCTGGAATCTTTTAAGAGGAGGATTTTTTTAACTGCAGATCTAGACCCGTTAGGTTGTGACATTTACCTAGTTATGATCAGCACTTTTAAAAGGAAGCATAGCCTAGCACAGCACAGAATAGCATTGACTAGGGTAGAATGAGACAATATGAAATAGCATATCCAATGTCAGAAAGCTACGTAGCATTTTGTGAAACATGTTTAATTGCCAGTATATGTGTGTACTGAGTCTCATAAAATGTATTTATGACTGTGGGTTGCATTAAAAAAGTTCAAGATGCACTGTTTTAGAAGCTTTCCTGAAAGCACTTTATAATAAGGAAGGGCCAGCCCTTTAGGCTTTGATTTTTAGAGTGCAAATAAATACATGGCCACGTATCCTAGAAATCAGGAAAAGCATATGCTTCAATCTATTTTGGCTCTTATTGAGTGTTTGGTGCATCCAAGCACTCTGCTAGATCGTGAATAAATCAGCCTCAGCACTCAAGGAGATTTTGCAAACTAGTTAGGAAGCTAAGACGATCTCAGAAGAGGAAGGCAACATGGAGATTGTCTAACTAATTGTTCACAGAGTGCTACAACACTAAGGGGTACAGACAGTCAGAGACGGTCAAGGTCAAGTTGACCATAACAGGCACCAGGCACAAGGTCAAACAGGAGCTGGGTCCTCAAGAATAGGTACGATTTGGATAAGAAAATAGAATAGAGAGGGCTTACCAAGCTGAAAGTGAGAGGAAAGGCTTGGAGATGTTCATTCAGAAACTTTCCAGAACATCTCCAAATGCTGGGAGTCAGTGTGCTGGGAGCAGAAAGGCAGCACTGCCTCTGCCCTCCAAGTACGTGGAGTCACACAAGGAACGGAGAGTCGGCCTCATCTGTCAAAGGAAGGGGTGAGAATGCAGCCTGAGAGGGACAGCTATGCCCCCAGGGCAGGGGTAGTGAAGTCACCTTAGCGGACATTTTTTTTCTGTTTTATGTGTTTATTATACTTGTTACGTTTCTCATTTTGTTTTGAAAATTATTACATTGTACAAAATAAAAGGGAAATTTGACAATCATCTAAATTACTGAGGATAGTCTATTGAATAACTAAATTTACAAAGTATATTAATTCTTAGTGGACATTTTTGAAGGAAGTAGAACAGACTAAAGTACACTAGAAACTATCGGAGTGCAGTAAAGGTGAGTGCGGTTCAGGACATGTAGTTCAGCGGGCTGTGTCTGCTACTGGGGCTGTGTGAAACACAGTTCTCACCGTGTCCCCATCAGAAAGGCTTAGAAGCCATCGCTCAGTGTCCCTGAGGGCCCCGGCAGCTCTGCTGTTCACTGACAGGGTGATTCTATGGTATTATGGGCAACTGCTGTGTGCTCTTGATAATGAAGGGGTGGGCAGGCCAGGGAGAAATAGGGGGTGGGGGTCAGTTGGGTACAGTTGGGCGTGGTCATGGTAAATACCACAGGTAACAGAGGGGCCAAGGTCATTCCTGAAAAAAACCTTGTGGACCTAGAATTTTTTTCCAACTTTCTCAACAATTTTCACCCAAGAGTGCCTCCACTGCCTCTGATCAGAAATGGCGGGCTCAGAGTCGACAGGCTGTGTGTGAGGAGCTGGAAAGCTGTGCAGCCACAGAGCAGGGCCGCATTTCCTGGGGGTGGCCGGTTCCTGCTACCCTCCCCAAACCTTCATGAAAACACAAGGCAGGTTCCCTTCACTGAAGAGGAAAGCAAACTGCCTTCTGGGATGGCAGCTGTCCCTGTGGGTGCACTTCTCAGTCTCCAGGGACAAGCCCCAAGACTTCTCTGTTCCAGGCTCTCCTATCAAGATGATGAAAACCGACAACTGACACCCCCTGGGGAGAACAAGAGGGACATCCGGCAATCTCCAAAGAGGGGTTTCCTCCGCTCTGCCTCTCTAGGTAAACCCTCACACATACCTCAGTCTCAGATGTGGCCGGCCAGTGGGCACCCCGGGATGATTGGGCAGGCACTCAGGGGTGACAGAAACTGTGCCTGGCTCAAACAACCCCCACACAGTTGCCTGGGCAGATTTCCAAAGCAAAAAGAAGGAATTCCAAGGGTAAGGCTGGTTGGGATAGGACTGGGACATATGCTACATGGTATGTGTCAGAGAAAGATGGAGGGTAAAAAGGAAGTGTATTGGGGCCACTAACACTGCCCCTTTCCTCCCCCTGGGTACAAGGCATCACAGACCTGTCCTCTTCCTGCTGTGACCCCAGTTCTTTGGCTTTGCAGGTCGAAGGGCCTCCTTGCACCTGGAGTGTCTGAAGCGACAGAAGAATCAGGGGGGAGACATCTCTCAGAAGACAGTCCTGCCCTTGCATCTGGTTCATCATCAGGTAGCCTACACTTTGGAAAGGCCACTGGCCACCACCTAGTAAATGAGACAGAATAGATACCAGTCTCCCCCGTCTCAGACACTGCTGTGTCCCCACCCCTGGCCCTAACAGTCCCTGAGTGAGGGGGCTTTTCCTAAGCAGGTGAGTGCCTTAACAAGGTCTGCCATTTGCCAAGGTCAAGACGTAGGAAATACTGGTGAGCAGGAGCTCCTCGTGTGGTTCCCAAGGATCCGCAGCTCCAGGAGTCCACCTGGGGTTTCTTCTTACTACGGTGCAAACACCCCCTCCCCAGACACGCTTCCACTACAAGGCACTCAGGCTGATGTGGTCGTACCCAGAGTTGCAAAGCACCTGTAAATTTAGCTGTACGAAAATCCACCCACTGAAACCAAGAAATGATCAAAGAACCTGCCAAGCACATGGTCAGGAGGAGGGAGTGACATCCAAGGAAAATGAGTCCAGAGAGATTCAAAAGTTGACATTTCTCTTGGCACGGCTGACTCTAAGACAGTGAAATCCAAGACACCGGCATCAAACATGCTCTTACTGTCTCAGAACTAATGGAAACATCAAAGAATTATATAAGGCCAATCTCTCACCTCCAGGCAAATTAGGGTCTAAACTAGTTTTCCAAACTTTTTACCTCTTTAATTTTATATTCCCTTACCATGGGCCCATGCTTTCAATGACGTTGTTTTTTTTTACTCAAAGGCATTCAACTGCTAATCAAAGTTTATAATCAGCATAAGATGGCCAGTGTGACTTGCCTAAGTTGATGTTTTTTCAGCTTAAAAAAATGTCCTGTTTTACTTAGCCTGTGTGGCATTGCCTACATTCATGTGATCTCCAGGGACCCTAAGCTGGGGACCATCAAAAGCAGTGGCCAAGGGAGGCTAGCAGGCTGCAGAGACTCTGTGTGTGCTATTTGTAAAGATTTCTGGAGGTTGATGTCACTCATCTGTTCTTATCATTCTGAAAGGAAAAATTCCTCTTTATTTCCATCCTCCCTTCATGCCTTTCTGCTACCTTCCATCCACACAGCAGTTCCCCTTCTCTCTGCCTCTCAAGCTGGGCGTTCCCACCAGGCCAAGGCGCTGTCCTGTGGATGCATCACATCAGAGTAGGCTGTTGTGGCAGCTCACATGGGGACTGTGACCCACTCTCAGGACACTCAAGCACAGGGAGGCAGAGGACACAACTATATAAATAGTTTAATCACAATACAGTGTAAGATTTGAACAATAGTTCAAAAACAAAGTGAGCTTGAGATTGGCAAGGCACTAGTAATGACCCAGTTCACTGTAAAAATTAAAACTGTAAGTGATGGTTTTCTCTAGCTCTTTGTGGTGCACAGTTTACTTCTTCACAGACCTCATTTCACTTGGACCTCAGCGGGTACTCGTTTTCTGATTTTACAGATGACACAGGCATCATCCTCTCTAGTGTACTGATGAGAAAACCAAAGCGAGGGAACTCACACCTAATAGGTAATAAGGCCAGTGCTAAACACCAAATGGTCTTGATTCCACTCAGTCACGCTTTCTAAAGTCACAGGAGAAGGAGATCACTTCAGACTAAGATGACCACAAAATACGTTTTAGGATGGCTGAAACTTACATTGGGTCTTGATGCAGTTGGATTCAGGTGGGTGAAAATGATGGTGGTGTGAGTTCCAAGCAGGTGTAACTACCTGGAAACAGTAGCTGCTAGAAAGTAGAGGCCGGCCCCTTTGGGGCCTGACCACTCGCAGTAACCCATGCTCCTTGTGTGTCCACAGGCATTGGCAGTGGCAGGCCTGAGCCCCCTCCTCCAGAGAAGCCATCCCCCCAGCACGTTCCCCAGGCCATGTGCCACCCCCCCTGCCACTCCCAGCAGCCGAGGCTGGCCCCCGAAGCCCGTCCCCACGCTGCGGCTGGAAGGAGCTGCGTCCAGCGAGAAACTCAACAGCAGCTTCCCATCCGTCCACTGCAGCTCCTGGTCTGGGGAACCCACGCCCTGTGGTGGGGGCAGCAGCGCCACTCGGAGAGCCCGGCCTGTGTCCCTCACTGTGCCCAGCCAGGCCGGGGCCTGGGGTAGGCCATTCCACGGCAGCGCCAGCAGTCTGGTGGAAGCGGTAAGTGACTGGGAGCTGCACAACAGACGGGGAAGGAAAGGCCAGCGGCAGCCAGGAACTGTACATGGAGAACCGAGAAGGGAGCATCTCGTTCTCTCCCAGTAGGTCAGATGTCAAGTCTCCTGGCCAGAAAGACCCTCACCATCAGGGCCTGCAGAGGGAGGGAATGGCATGCAGAAAGTTAGGAGCATGCAATACACTGTTGGCTTCTGTTGGGGCTGGGCTGATGCAGACAGACGGAGAAACTGTGAGCAGCACATCCCTGCCACAGCCCAGTGACCCCCAAGGAGGGCCACGGGCTCCACTAGACATGCAGGAGGCATGCTGTGACTTCTCCAAATGTGAGCTTGCGCCTCTGTACACACAGGAAGTCAGTATCAGCTTCTCGAGCATGGTTGCCCATTAGAATAAACTGGAGAGCTTTGGAAACCTGTGACTAATTAAATGGGTATTTTTAAAAGCCCATTGATGATGTTAATACACAGCCAGGATTGAGAACCTCTTGTCTAAAACATGAGTACTTTCAGGCCCACTGTGCTCTGCCCAGTGACAAATTGGAATAATCCCTAAGGAGGATGACAAGGGTGGCAGGGTCCCTAGAAGCCATTTCATATGAGAACTGGTCAAGGAATTCGGGAAGTAAACCAGGAGAGTAGGTGACTATGCATCTCAAACTTGTAGGGCCCTCGTGTCCTGGGCAGGAGGCCTTGAATGCAGGACCAGACCGAATAGAGCAAAATGACAGGCAGGCAGATTTCAGCTCACATGAGAAGACCTTTCCAAAAGAGCTCGAGAAGGGCTTTCCTGTAAAGGACTGAGCCCCCTGTCACTTGACATGTGCAAGCAGAGCCAATCCCCAGCTGGTCATTAGGCTGTCGTGCAGGAGGTGGAGCATTAAACCGATGACTCCTAAAGTCCCTTCTAACTCTAAACCCTGTGCTTCAATTGGCCTTGGTGACCCACACATTACTGAGCGCCTGCCACGTGCAGGCTTGTTCCAGGTGAGGGACATGGCTGAGGAACAGCGTCTCTGCTCTCATGGGCTCACATTGTGGTGAGGAAA
The DNA here is from genome assembly GCF_057876585.1 of Rhinolophus sinicus. NCBI lineage: Eukaryota > Metazoa > Chordata > Mammalia > Chiroptera > Rhinolophidae > Rhinolophus > Rhinolophus sinicus. Next base: position 93,057,086 of record NC_142501.1, read on the forward strand.
AAAGATAATAAACAAACATGTAGGTAACGTGTGAGGAAAGAGTGGGAGCTATGAAGAAAACTAGCGCAGGACAAAGAGTAATGGGGGGCGGGGCAGGACAAACGGAACTGGGGGAAAAGTTTTCCCGGTTTCACTCCACTGCATCCCCCGCCCCCTGGCTCAGTGCTCACTGGCTGATTTCCCTGAAACCAGTCACTAATGCAGCTGCAGCTGCTAGGAAGGACGGTGACTCTTTGGGATGGCCCCTGGCCCCGAGCAGAAGCAGAAGCAGAGGCGGGTACAGGCCTAGTGTTTGTACACATACTCCAGCATCCTCACCCCCAGACAGGCAGCCAGCCGGTGGGCAGTGGGCAGGGCTAACAGCTTCACCGAAGAACGAAGGTGTCTTGGAAATAATAATATGGGAGGCATGTAGGCACGGCATGGAGGAGAAAAGGCAAGGCAGCCTGGGTTATACCTGTGAGACAGCACCCCTGCGGCCCCTCTGGGAGCCAAGGTCTCAAGTGTTTGGTAACATTTTCAGTAGCGCAGCCAGAAGCTCTCTCCTCCAACCTGTACATCCAGAATTCCTCTGGGTGATGCTCGTCAGCTGTCCTTTCCCCTGAGCACCTTGCACACCCCACACCACGCCCCACACACAGTCCCATACACTCACACCCTCCTGAGTTACAGTCACAAGTCCCTTACTCTAGCCCCAGAGAAGAGTGCAGTCGCAGGAATCATGTGCCTCTTTGGTGCTTCTTCACGCCCCTCCCCCACTTCAGGTCTTGATTTCGGAAGGACTGGGGCAGTTTGCTCAAGATCCCAAGTTCATCGAGGTCACAACCCAGGAGCTGGCGGATGCCTGCGACATGACCATAGAGGAGATGGAAAGCGCTGCTGACAACATCCTCAGTGGGGGCAGCCAGCAGAGCCCCAACGGCACCCTCTTACCTTTTGTGAACTGCAGGGACCCGGGGCCGGGCAGAGCAGGGGCCGCAGAGGACGAGCCCTGTGGGCCGGCCCAGGAGTGTCGGAGGAGCGAAGAGGAGCTGCAGGACGGCAGAGCCTACGTCAGCAGCCCGTAGTGGCGGGGCTGGGAGATGCTGGGTTTTTTATCTGTTTCAATGTTCCTAAAGGGTTCGTTTCAGAAGTGCCTCACTGTTCTCGTGACCTGGAGTTAACCGGAACAGCGTCTTCATTCATTTCGTTGGGACAAGACGCAGAGTTGGGTGGTGTGGAGAGTCAGCTTTTGGGGGGAAGAAAAGCAGCAACCTCAGTTTGTGTCGGCGGAGGCAGAGTGGTGAGGAGGTGGAAGGGCCAGGGAGGGAGCAGGAGAAGCCCTCCCATTGTATTTCATGCCCTGTGCCAGGAACCAGCAGTTGCCTTGGGCACAAAAGGGACCCTCAGCTTCCTGCGGTAGCCCTCACCGAAAGGACCTTTGTCAAACGGGTGTCTTTCAACTTTGCTTGTAAAAAAATCATTTTGCACATATTCTGTACAAGCCTCACTGTCCCCATAGAGCCAGGGCCCTGTAGATTTGCAAAAGGGAGCGGGCATGACTTCCCGAGGACCCAGCCCGACCCCAAGAGGGAGGAGGAAGCAGGAAGAGGCGGCGGGAGCTGGGGAGCCCCAAAGGAGGGCGGGCGGGGCAGCGCTGCAGCTTCACGCCAAGGCCCGTCTGCACAGGCCACCCATCTCCAAGTTCCAGCCCCGCAGCACGCCAGCCTCCAGCGAGCACTGCCCGCCGGGAAGGGGCAGCCAGCTCTTGACAAAGCAAGGTGGTGCTGAGCTTCTGTTGAGCACTCTTTTGTTCTGTGGTTTGACATTTTTCTTGACAGCGTGTTGCAGTTTTCATTGTTTTGGTTTTCGATTTCTTTTAAATTTTGTTTTCCCAGGGGGAGGGGAGGAAGAAGAGTGTTTACAAAGTTCTGTAGCCACCCACCTTACTGTTGTCATCTTTGCAAATGTAAATCAGGTTTGGTTTGAACATTTTATTTAAACGGGTGTGGTTTCCTTTTTCTAAGGAGGGTTCAACTGAGCTGCAGTAGGAGAGTTTTACCAGCCATTCTGTATGCCCAATAATTTGTTATAATTTCCGTAGGTAGTAACAAAAAATTTGGGGGGGTTTGGTTTTACAATTTAAAGGTAATCAGCAATGCACTTGATATGGTCTTGCACAGTTGGGTGACTGAGTGGGTTCTTGTGAATGCCAGGTGTATTGGTGGGTGCCAGAGAGAGGAAACGTGTATGAGTGTGTGTGTGTGTGTGTGTGTGTGTGTGTGAGAGAGAGAGAGAGAGAGAGAGAGACAGAGAGAGAGAGAGAGACAGAGAGAGAGACAGAGAGAGAGAGAGAGAGAATTATGTAGGTAGTGGGCTGTCTGTATGCTTATGTCATATGTGTGCACGTGCACCCACGCAGCGCGCCCATGCGCCAAATGAGCACGCAGCTCCCCATTTCTGGGTTAACTGGGGAGGTCAGAATCTGGGGCCATTTGAAAGCAAAAGCAAACCACTGTCTCTGCTTCTGAAACGGGAATCAGTAACTCTTTGCATTTTCTGTCCCACAAGATATGCAAAAACAATGCAATAATATTCATTTTAAAAACACAATTGTGAGTCTTGTTGGCATTAAAACTGTATTTTAAAAAACACACAGAAATTTATGGGAAAAACTCAAGAAGGCATTTTGCTTCGATATATTCCGTGTAATGTTTTATTGCATCGATAATGTTTCTGTTGAAGAAACCGTTATACTTGAATTCAGGTCAGTTTCAGTATTTTACAAATATTTTTTTAAAACTGAATTGCAATTGTGCCAAGCGAATATAATGAATTGAATTAAGTTTGTTTTTGAATTCACTTCTTGTATATTTTGCTGCATGTAAGTAAATCATTTTGTATTTGGAGTGTGACAGGCTTTACCTTTGAACTCTTAAGTGCTTTCCTATATGTGGGTGGTGAAAGGGAACGAATTTTCTCTTAATTTGTACAATGAGCAAGGGTCTCACCAGTGTAAATCATTATTCTACTATCCACCAACAGGTTTGGACATGACTGTTTTGCATATCTTGTGTTTGCTTCAGTTTCCCTCAATTTTTCCAAAAGTATAAGATGGGTATGTTTGTACGACATCTTGCTTCGAGAGACCAGGACATATCTTCTTCCAGTCTTCACTCTATCTAGTCTGCACCAATTCTCTGACCAGGAATTTCTCTAGGAGCAGCCCTTCAGAAGGCCTGGGGTCATGAGGCCTGACCAGCCTCTCTCCTCACCTCATTGGCATCAGAGTCCCCCAAGGGAGAGGAGAGGTGGCTGACTTTTCTCTTCACTCCCACAGCACAAGCTTTGCTCAGTGGTTTCTCAGGAAAGTATACGCTGACTGAGAGGATGGGATTAGAGCTGGGCTGGTGGGAGGGGAAGGGAATCCTTGCTCTGGCAACTGCTCTACCCAAACTCAGACACCAGGGGCTAGGAAAAGGCAACCAGGTAAAATCTTTGTCCATCCAGACGTCAACTCTGTCTTGCTCACCTCTCCATCTTTTCTTCACTCGACCAGGATTTCCTCCCCTAGGGTGTGTGGCAGCTGTGGAGGGCACCAGGACGAGACAGGGAGCACCAGGAGTTCACAGACATGGAACCAGAGATTGTGGGAGTTTCTTTTTTGCCAGTTGCATCGAATCTACCTAGAACATCACCCTATTAAAGCTGTTTGCTTCTAATAGATTTCAACAGTGATGGTTGAAAAGAGATTGATTTGGGGAAAACAGGACCCAGCCATTCACCCAGAATTTACCCATTGAATCTCCTCCAGTCCAGTGTTCTCTCAGTCCTTCTTGGCCCTTATATAAGCAACGTAGAAATTTAAAGCGGGGAACGTCCATTCCTCAGTGAAGACGAGGAATGGACTTCCATGGACTGATTCATGAAAAAATGGAGAAATGTGCCAGGTTCTCCCAGGTTAACATGAAGTCTAGAAGCAGTTTCTTCCTGCTTCTCCAAGCCCAATCCATCCAAACGTTCTTGGTTCCTTTTCAGTGCCATCAGGGTCTTTTAGAAATTAAGTTTAGGTGTCCCTCTTTGTCCAGTTTCCCAAAATGTCTGCCACTGTGTTGCCAAGATTTTAGTTATGATAGAGTGGGGAGTCCTTTTACATTGATATCTGGTTCTCGCTATACATTTGATTCCTAGATAAAATTTGGAATCTTAATTGAACACACACACACTCAACCTTTCCACGCTGCATTCTATTTTCCTTTTGGACTTTTCATCTACATCACCAAATCTCATTGACCACTGGCATGGGATACAGGCTGGGTTAATTCCAGCTGCTCCCAGGGCCCTGCCTATGTACGGACCCCTCCCCTTCACCACTCATACCCACAGGCTCCCTTCTCCTTTATAGTCAACTCTGTCATGAAGGGCAGCTAGCCTTCCTCCCTGCCCCCATGAAAACAGTGTCAGCAGTAACAAGGGCACTTTGTCCTATGCTGCTGTGAAGGAAGGGAGTTTCAGATGGGACTTCCCTGTCTAGGTTCTTTCTGAGCCTGACTTCAGGCTCAACTCACGTAGGACTGACGTATGATACCTGTTATCATCACAGACTGGTAGACTCTGTCGTGACATCAATGAACGTCATCCACGGTGTACTAAGTGATGTTTACTTTCCACCTAAAGTATACAGAACTTTCCCATGACCTTGTAAAACAATGGTCAGATCTTCTGAAAACCCTCGGGTGGCAGGAGAAAAGCAGCCAGTGCTGAGGACCTGAGGGAGTTGAAGAAAAGCAGCTGAAGTTCTGCAAGCTGGTGAACTTGATTTTTATTATCATCTGACTAGCCCAGCCTCTTCTATTTCCACAGCTTGGGATTTTCATAATTATTCATGTGCATGGCTACATTAAACAAATTTTCAGCTGTCTCCTTTCTGCTTGTTCCTAGAAGGTTCTTTTTGGTCTTGGGGTAAAAAGAGGAAACTTTTTTCCCTAGACTTTGGCTTGATTCATGAACTTTTCTCTGCCTCAGAAGCTATTAGTTACAGTCATTCCGTCAGCTT